>NC_089281.1:19818495-20160370 GCF_963678975.1 Dysidea avara
TGTGCACATGTGCAACAAGGTGTATCATGATTAATATAAGAATAATCTATATGATTATTAAGTACACAAAGTAGCCTCACCAGTAAACTCAATAAATGGCGTAATCATTTAATGCAAATGAATTGATCGCAATAATGTTACCAAAATGCATGCAGCATGCATAATCTAGTATTTTTTTCTGCTACTCATTTAATGCCGGAAAGCCCGGAATATTGTTGATCTAGGTATCTGCATAAATTTTGCCAGAGGATCTCTAGGGGGGAAGCTAAAGCATCCCCCCTTTTGAAGTTTTACTGTGTACTAACTAGAAAGTTAGCATAAGCTACAGGTGAAATTTCATTTTATACGTAGCCTATACATACCCAACAAAAGTTAGAAATTTTCTGATAATTGCTGATAGGTGAACAAAATTGTATTTTAAAAGTATAATATGGTCTAAAATTTTAGGTCAATAGTTTATTGACTAGTCAATTGCAAGTTACAGTTGGTTGAAGTCAAAGAATTGGATGTGTGTAGAGGCCTTGTTTTGTCAAATTCGGTCACAATTGTATTTCGAGTGATGATTGATTTTATTTACCAATTAGCTACATAACCAAATGACAGACAAAATTCCTTTATACTCTGAGTAAATTTCCTTACACCTGTAGCATTCATTGCATATAGCTAGCTATGTTTATTCAACTTCACAAGCAAGCACATTGAGTAAAACTATGTAACAGATAAGGATGTGATTAGGGGAATATGATGTATTTGTAGACTATTATTATTGTAATTATAATAATTAGAATAATGATGTGTTGTAAACTATAATTATAATAATTAGTATTATAATTATGATGTGTTACATTTAAACTTTTGCATACTGTATATGTGACCAGATTTTACAAAACCGATCCAAATCGCACATCAGGCAAAATCATACCAACACCACCAGTGGATAGCTACACTATCCTACTAGTAGTTTTGACACTCAGTACCACTCAAGCTACTCGAGGCTGGTTTCAACAGACGTCTTTTCTGGGGTGTGTGTAGAGCTCGAATGGCGGTTTTAGGCCTTGTGAAGGACCTGGTTTGGTAAGAATCAGTGGTTTACTGGTGGACAGCCTGATAATGTAGGCCAGACATTTTTTCTGTGGATTTTGCTACATATCAACCACTAAGGAGCCAGTACAGCCCTGTAATCTCGTCTCTGGGCTCCAATCATGGTCTGTCTCCATTTTGAGGTCTAGCCCTTGCCCACCCCGCCACCCTCTACCCCGCCACCCCCCACCCTCCACCCCTTTGTGAGCACTCGTGATACTACTTCACTTGTCCAACAGCTCAGATTTTCTATCTTATTTGGTGGGAAACTCTACAAGCAGCTACAAGTATTGGAAGTGGTCTGAAAGGTAACAGATTGATGCATCTTGAGTGTAAATTTCATACGCGTGCTTGCTATCCTTGGAGAGTTATACTGGCTTGAATTCTTTAAAACCGTTTATCTCGAAACTTCTAATGTGCGATTTGGATCATTTTTTCAAAATCCAGTCACATATGTATAAGTTTACAAGATGCATATAGTTGTGCTGTATAATAGACATCTACTACGTAGTGATATGGAGCAGAAATTAAGATTGTCAGAGTGTTTTCATTGCTGATTCAGACATGTAACCACTCTCATTATCCTGTTCGTTACTGCCATTACATGACAATGCTAGCTGCAAGGTGGTGTCACAACTTAATGATTGGTTTGTGTCTTTTTCTTGTGACTGTAATTCTTGGTCATCATCTTGCTGCATATCTATATCACTAGCAACATATACTCCAGTTGTAATAATTGGTTCAAATGTGGCAGCTGCTTTGAGACTATGGTTCTCATTTGGGACAAATGATGTACTGTAATTGACTTCACAAATATTTATTTTGCAAGCAATTGTGTTGCCATGTTCTCTGTCAGTATCATCGTCATGTTGTAAGTATGGCATTTCTTGATGGTCATTATTAGCTTCTCTTGCAATATCATCAGGGAAGTATGATGCTAAATTTTTCACAGTTGCTAATGATGTGTTTTCAAATTGCGCTGACAATTCTGCTGAACCTGGTGGGGAACCACCATTTCCTGAGTCCACTGACCCTCTGTTAGCTTGATTTAATATATAGTTTAATATTTCCATATCTGTTAAATTACATGACATAGTTGATTTGCATTCTTCGCAGTCTGATGACATGTGCAACATCTCAAGATTTTCACATGTACTTGCAGCATCTCTCCCAATTTCCAAGTAGCTACACATATCATCAAAATCAATTGGCACCTTTAACAAGACAGTGCAGCACAAAATGTATGAAAGTATAATCTACCGTAATCAAATAAAAGTATTACTGCACTGCACAGTAGATTTCTCAATTTTCTGAACACTGTAGTTCTTATACATGTATATTGGGCAAAAAGTGCATGAATTTACTTGAACCCAATAATTTATATAGATATATTAGTTACTCTAATAGAACATACGCTTAATTCACACTAGTAATGAAATATTCTGTTACCTTCACATGCAAATAATTAAATTAATAGAGGTTTGGATAATTAAGATTCCAAGTAAATGTGACAATACCAGACTGTCTTATTGTCTTATACTATCAATGAAAGAGGAGTTGTGCTGAGAACTTTATTAGGTTCAAGCTACTGCGCTATTCACTCAAACATGCCAGAAGGAATTCATTGATTGCTATAAGTGAGTGGCTGATGAACTGCTACTAAATTGTTAATATTTTATTATTAGTTATTTTATCACTGAGGTATGTAAGTGAGAAATTTTCACATATCATATAAGGTATGTGGATTTTATTTAGAAAGTATAAGCATGAAATTAAATGAATGTAGTTCAATGTACAAAGTAATGCTGTAGAAGATTTGACTTGAAAGTGTACAAGTAAAATAGTCATACCTGCATGTGTAGTACTTACTTTGTCAAATAAAGCATCAATGTTTGGAGCTTCCACTTGTCCAGTTGAAACTTTTAGCTGTCTAAATTTATTTCAATATCATAACATATTTACTGCAGTACACTGTCTGTCTGCTGATATAAGTGCTAGCTATATCACCTAAGGTGATCATCATTTGAAGCACATCAAAAATAAGTAATTGTTTTAATGAAGTATTGCACTAAACTGTTATCAACTTAAAAAGCCTTTCAAAGGTGACAGTAAAATGTACACAGAAAGAAACAACTTCATTTCTTATTCAAATTGATTGAGCTCATTATAATAACAATAATATAATTTCTCCTGCTACATTATTCACACATTTACTCTAATAGAACATACGCTCTTTGTAACATGCTTAGCTGCAGTATTGATTGAAACTATAACTTATCAACACAGTCATTGCCAGTTTACAGTCACACAAAGAAATATAAACTAAATGTATTACCTTTTTACATATCCTGTAATGCATAAAGTTATGATGATTGTTAGTAACAACACCACTACTGTGAGGACTGTAACAATGATGGCTACACCTACTGCAGATCACAATTTCATAGCAAGTATTATAGCAAATGTAGTAAACGCACTTGTAGTGGTTGTTGAACCTATATGTGAAGAAGTGGATGAAGGAGATAGTGAAAGACCATGAGTTGTGGAAGACGCTACACAATAAAAATGTATAAAATGTATACAATATCATCACTGGAAATACCTGTTGGTACATTGTTTATGCTTGAAGATCCAACTGATGATGGAAGTAGTGTAGAAGTAATGGTAGGTTGAATAACTATTTGGAACAGATGTGTAATACTACCATCTCATACATAAGTGGATCTATGCAAGGGCGGATCCAGGGGGGGGGGAGGGCTTTGGGGGCTGAAGCCCCCCCTTCATATTTAGCCTTTACTTGATCAATATGCTGAGTATTATAATGAAATTTTGTCTTAGCATAATTATATGATCACTAATAATACAAATACTCATAAAACCACCTTATAAACATCTTTCCAAGGTATTATCAGTGGATTTATGCTAAAGTTTATGAAACAAGGACCTGGATCAGCATTGGAGGTGTACAAGATCGAGATACTCTAATAGAGCAGTCAGCTAACTACTCTAATAGAACATTCACTGGAAACATGTATTTGGTTCTGTTATGGAATTTTTCTAAATCTGCCTGTGCCTATACATACAATGAAGTGCATTGGTCTGTTTAAAGGGCTTCATTCATCTACTTGTGTAGTTAATATGTATGACAATACTTAATTCAGGTGCACAATTTCCATTGAAAATGCTCTCAGATTCAATCTTGTATTGTTCAAATTTCAAAATTTTCCACTTTCAACATTCTTATTCTAACATGCACATATTCAGTGTTGTGCAATTGTGAGAGGGGTGCATCATGTACTTGGTTGTCTGTACCTACTCAAACTTTTCCATTAGTAAAATTCTTCAGAGAGCCATACCTATAATCTAAAGGCAGTATATAAAATATCTACAGGCAGAAAATATTATGAATTTTATGTGGAAATGTGCAGTATTTTAGCATCTATTTTTTTAAATTTTCCTGGGGGGGCATGCCCCCAGACCCCCCTAGTTCCAGCATGCTTTGCATGCTGGGAAGTATGCTTTGCACACCTCTACCCAAGAGATTAGTACCTTGAGTTAGCCCCCCCCTTTTATAAATCCTAGATCTGCCCCTGCTATGAAACATAGCTGAGGGAGCAGCAAGAAGTTTACAGATTATACAGTGATTATTCCACTAAGAGAAGAGGCTAAGAATGGAACACTAGTCCACAAGTTATATATACTGATATGCATAACTTTGGTTGGTATAGTTGGATGATTGAAGGACATAAATTATACATTCTAAGAGATCCTAGTTGAGACCTTTTTTATTAGATCTTTAGGTTTGAATTTGAGAGTATTTTCAAAGTGTATGCTTTGCAAAGCATGTATCAGCCTAAACAATTAGATAGCGTATCTGAGGTAATACCTGTTTGATGATACACTGTAATAAATCATAAGGTTGTATTGTTACAATTTCAATAGAATTGTGATAGAATTGTGGCTGTTCCATTAGAGTAGTGACTGCTCTATTAGAGTATCTTGGTCTTCACACAAAAATTCAAACTTATTTGACTCATTTATTTTACAGTATACAGTTTATAGCTATAAAGCTCTCATTTACCCATTGGATTTCTGTACCTCAGTACAATACAAATAATTCCCAGCTTGTTTTTTGTGTCAATATAGTTCTGTAAGCCCAAGGGGGCAGTGGCGGATCCAAGGGGTGGCATAGGGGCACGTGCCCCCCTTTCAAAAAAAATGAGATACTTTAATAGAGCAATCAGTTAAATACTCTAACAGAACAGTCACTACACAATTATTGAGAATCCTCCATAGTTGCTGAATATGAAAACTAGCATCTACAGCACTATCCCATGCACAGGCACACTTATCCTGCTTAGAAATGTTTTGTAAATGAAATGTACATGATTTTGTGTATGCCATTCTTTAGGTCTGGCATAGCTATTGTCAAGTATCCCTGTACAACTCTGGACCAATTAATGTAGTCCACTTAGAAAGCTTTATTTTTATTGTGCATAATTAAACCACTCTAGTCTACAGGCTACATCAAAACTTTAATCCTGAAACATATGGAATAGCTTAACTTCTAGAGGGCTAAGTGGCCCACCGGCTCAGCCTCCAGACCCCCTACTGCTACACTGGTACACCCCCTTGCTAAACCCTGAATCCACCCCTGGGGGGGAGGGAGAGAAAGGAGTAAAAGCCTTCTTGGCCTCCCTCAGATCCGCCTATATACATATGAATTTTGAAATAATATAAAGGGGTAATTCAACACAGTTGTAAACTTACCAGTAAAATTCTGTAGTTCAAATGACTCTGATCCACTTAGTTCAGTACCGAACATCACTAAATTACAACTGTATTCACCTTCATCACTTTCACTGAGATATGAGAATTGTAAAGTACTAGCATGACTGGTACCATTGGAAATAGTTGGAGTAATTATTAATCTACTATCATTTGTAATAGTACCATTAGGTCCAGTCCAACTAAGAGTCGCATTGTTAGGATTAATCATTTCATCAGTATAGGCTGTACAATGTATTTCATAACTGACACCCAAGGATGGTTTATCTGATGATTTGCTTAAATCATAAATAGCAGTTGGTGCTACGTACAAGAAGAACTAATATCCCAAAACATGGTAATGTTAAAGAGCATACAGTACTATAATATAAAAGCCACATGTTTCTTTTCTTTTGCTGCCTGGTCATATCTGTGTTTTGTCAAGGTAGGCCATTGTGTCAAAGAACTGGACTCAGTGTGGTTTGTACACCAGCAAGTGTACTATTGTGTAGTAGTGATAACAGGGAATATTTACAGGGGAAGATCCAGGGGGGGGGGGGGGGGGGCTTTGGGGGCTGAAGCCCTCCCCCTTCATATTTAGGCTTTACTTGATCAATATGCTGAGTATTATAATGAAATTTTGTCTTAGCATAATTATGTGATCACTAATAATACAAATACTCATAAAACCACCTTATAAACATCTTTCCAAGGTATTATCAGTGGATTTATGTTAAAGTTTATGCAACAAGGACCCGGATCAACATTGGAGGTGTACAAGATCGAGATACTCTAATAGAGCAGTCAGCTAACTACTCTAATAGAATATTAACTGGAAGCATGGAGTTGGTTCTGTTATGGAATTTTTCCAAATCTGCCTGCACCTATACATACAATGAAGTGAATTGGTCTGTTTAAAGGGCTTCATTCATCTACTTGAATGTGTAGTTAATATGCGTGGCAATACTTAATTCAGGTACACAATTTCCATTGAAAATGCTCTCAGATTCAATCTTGTATTGTTCAAATTTCAAAATTTTCTGCTTTCAACATTATTATTATTCTAACATGCACCTATTCAGTGTTGTGCAATTGTGAGAGGGGTGCATCATGTACTTGGTTGTCTATACCTACCAAAACTTTTCCATTAGCAAAATGCTTCAGAGAGCCATACCTATAATCTAAAGGCAGTACATAAAATATCTACAGGCAGAAAATATTATGAATTTTATGTGGAAATGTCTCCAAATTGCAGTGTTTTAGCATCTATTTTTCACAATTTTCCTGGGGGGCATGCCCCCAGACCCCCTAGTTCCAGCATGCTTTGAAAGCTGGGAAGTGTGCTTCGCACACCTCTCTACCCAAGAGATTAGCACCTTGAGTTAGCCCCCCCTTTTATAAATCCTAGATCCGCCCCTGGTTTAATTAGTTTGGCATAATATTATATATAAATTTTCATCAGTAGTTTTTTGGGTGTGCATATGTGGGCAGTTGCAAAGTGGTTTTGACAGCATGACCTCTTCTGTGAGTAATGTTTACACATGGTTGCATTTCACATCTAGACCAAACCAGCCCTGCAACTTGAAGGTGTTAGCATTCTAAACCAATCTTTTTTGCCTTTTCAAGTCTGATCATTGTTCTATATCAGCAGGCATATTTGACAGTATCTCAGGACAGAGTTGGGGTAGTTGCTTCAGAAAAGTACCTAGTCACTAGGTATTCTTTACTTTTAGTCCGTGTAACTTAGTTACAGTATACGTTTACTTTTAAAAGGTAATTAAGTATCTAGTTACTAGTTACTTTCACGAATAAATTATGCTTATTTGTTAACTTTTAAAAAATATGATTTTGCCCAGATATGCATCAGCAAGGTAAGAAGAGAACTATATGTAGTAGTTGTAACATGGGCACGAGTGATTTGTCTGAAATATACACAAGAGCACGAGGGTGCAGCCCGAGTGCGTGTGTGTATATTTCGGGCAAATCACAAGTGCCCATGTTACAACTAATATATTTCACTTGGGTGAATTACCTGCAAGTGTACATGGAAACTGCTGGAATGCTTTGCGAGCGTATTTATATGGGACCATGTGACTTTCGATTGTGGGTAACGTCGTAAGAGCAACGACAAGGCACTGCTGAGAGGCCGAACGTAAGTGTATCGTCACGAGCATGCAGATCGCTTCGATTGTGGGTACGCAATTAAACACAGGAAGCCCAAATACGAGCTGAACAGCTCATAATGAAACTTAAGTGCACTATAAAGTACTTACTATATATAGTCTACTACTAGCCATGAATAAACTAAAGCAGTGAATATGTTTACAGCGCTATAATGGCCTAGCCAATTAAGCTCCACGCCCAGTCACTACGCGTGTGTGACATCGCACCAGGTGTCAAAACGGCAATGTAAAGACGATTCAACTAAACTAAAGTACTTACTTTACTAGCCATGAATAAACTAAAGTAGTGAATACCAGCGTTGAAACCGGGTCGGGTCATCCGGGTCACATTTTCTCCAGTTCATCCGGGTCTGACCCGGTTTACAAATTATCCGGGTCTGACCCGGATTGGATCACGTGAAAAACGAAATTGTTCGTTTGACGACGTGGAAACTTATAAACTTTTTTTTTAAAGATTAGAACATACAAATAACAGTTAAACAATTAAATCGAAACTTATAAACGCTATCGCGTAGCTCTTTCGTGAGCCACGCCCACTTATCGCGCTACCAACATACGGTCAGCCTGAGGGGTAGCTATTTTTAGTAGTGATTACCCTTTTTTTTTTGGTTTTCAACCTACAGCTAGGCTGAAGTTGCAATATTTACTCAAAATGAGTCGAATGCTCAAAACGTAGTCTCGTTCGCTCGCTCGAGACTAGCCGAAACATAGCTCTTATCGCACGCCTCGGCTTTAATTAATCCGGGACACATCCGGGTCATATCCGGGTCAGTGGGTCATCCGGGTCAGCAGTAGTGACCCGGTTTCAACGCTGGTGAATACTATTAACACTAATGGCCAAATCAATTAAGCGCTACACCCAGTGTCTGTGGGACATCCCCACGTGACTATTGAATGTAACATGTTTAATATAAACTAACCTGTGACCTTCTTCATTCAGTAAAACAATGAACTATCTTCTTCCCCAAGTCCATGATCTATGCCATTGCTCACTTTACAAAAACTAAAACCCACTATCGATCCTGTGAAGTGTCGCTATATTAAAAGAGAGGAGATCACACAGTTTCATCAAAGAAGTCAAATGATTTCTGAGAATGCTTGGAATGCATTAATGAGAATAGGAGGTAGTATATACAAGTTATATCACTCCTAGGAGGGATATAACTTGTATATACTACCTCATATTCTCGTTACTGCATTCCTGAGCACTGCTAACAGTGCTATTATACCACTTATATACCTTCTTTTCCCTTTGAAGTGAGGTGTGAAAGTGGTATATACATATATGTACTATAGTTTCTGTAGCACAAAAATTGAAGTGCTCTTGCTTTTAAAGCATAAGTACCTACAACTACAATGTAATTATTGTAACTAGTTACTATTGTAATTTAGTTACTTTTCAGACAGTTACTCCTAGCCACAAGTTACTAGTTACAAAGTATGTAACTAGTTATATTATACTAGTCCCTTTTGCAGTAACTAGTTATGTACATGTAACTTAGTTACAAAAGTAACTAGTTACCCCCAACTCTGTCTCTGGATTAGAGCATTTGGCTGCTCAAAACGTTATTAAATATTTGTAGCAGTTTCTCTTCTATGATTGACAAGGTGTGAATTCTATTGGCAGTCAAGTCATGGTAACTTTTGTGTCTTCTTTAACATGCAATATTTAAGTGATAATCAAAAAACTTTTTTTTACAAGTTCAGTTTTAGATTAGAACTTTTAAATTATAGAGACTTACACCACATAATGCATTTATTTATTAAGGATTTACAGCACAAGTGCTGAAGGTTTGTAGGACACCTGGTCCTACAGCCTGTTTAAAGTTGTTACAGAAAGTATGTTTGAAAAAGTGGAGAAAGGAGTAAAAATCTATGACTGGACCTGGGTAGCCTCGAACCTGCAGCCATCTGATACACAAGCATTATTGCTTAGGATCACATATGTAACTTACGAAAACTGCATGTTTTGTTGTTGATCACAGGTATTGATAATGGATTATTATCAATATATACAATATTAACAATCACGTTGCAATATCTTTCTTTTTGTGGGATAGTCCATTGCCATCCTCTGTTCAAATCTGAAGGGTCATAATAAGGACATCCTCTCTGTAATGGTATGCTTCATTATTTCATAATTTTAATGGAAATTACCTAACTGCACCTTATTATTATATCCATTGTCACATATTACAGTTGCACCACAGTTTTGGATTCTGTTCAGGGCTTCTTCTGGTGAAAGATGAGATTCTGGTATCCATGTGGCATGAACAGACTTTTTTGATGTCGTATAATCCGTAGCACAAGTTAAATTAATATCTGGTTGCTTAAATGCTATAAAAATGGTCACAGAATACATTACATATATACATCATTTGTATTTTATTTTATAAAATCAAGTATATACTATACATGCCCTGGCTGTATGTATAGCACTGCAAAATATGTGCGTGTGTGTGTTGTGTATGTGTGTGTGTGTGTGTGTGTGTGTGTGTGTGTGTGTGTGTGTGTGTGTGTGTGTGTGTGTGTGTGTGTGTGTGTGTGTGTGTGTGCAACAACTGCAGAATCAATCAATTCTTTGCCATATGGGAATGCATATTGCATCAATTTAATACTACATGTTCAAATACTACTATTAGTTTCACATAGCCATAGCCTCATTAGATCAGTTAAAAAGTTAGACTATAAGACTCCACTATTGTGATCACTGTATGTAGACCTGCACAATACAGAAATAATACTTCAAAACATTTCTTGATTGTAGCTAGTTATAAACTTATAGGAAAGGATTTATGGTATCATGGTATTTTTGAATTCTGAGGAAAAGTTCTGTACATTAGACACAAAACAAATAATCATAATCTGTGTTAGTTATTTAGCTATTTTATGTACATAGTTATCCATACTGTACCTACAGTAGCTATATATGACTGGATTTTGGAAAATCACCCTTATGGGCGCAGAGAAAAACGTATTTTAAGCTTTGTTACTCACCAGCCTTGGCAGCTGCACATTTGGATTTTTCAGCAAAGATGGAGCAATTCACAACTTTTAAGAGCAGCTGGTGGCCAAGGTAATCCCTGTAGAGTTTACCGCCGTTTTAGATAGGTTTTTTCATCAGCGTTGCTGTATCACAAGTCCTCAAAAGGGAGTGGAGGGTGGGGGTGGCGCGGTGGGCAAGAGATTCAAAATGGACGAGAATGGTAACTGAAGGCACCAGACCATTAAACAGCCCGTCAGAGGCAGGAAACAGACTAAAATTTCACAAAACAGACATCACACATTTAGCTCCCTGCTTGTCTGTACAGAGTGTATGGACCCACACACTGTTGTTCACAGGCCTGTACAGACATCTGGGGTGGTTATACAGGCCGCCACAGAACAATCCACCAAAAGCAGACCCAACCAGGGGCCGTGGAGAAGGGGGGCAAGGGGTACTGCAGCCTCTGTGAAAAAAATATGGGGGCTTAGCTCCGCTAAAATTATCTGAAGCTGTGATGGAGATTCTAGCTTAATAGCATCATTCGAGATACTCTAATAGAGCAGTCAAGATCGAGATATTCTAATAGAGCAGTCACAGTATTCTTTGAGGAGCAGTGCAGCAAGCTACGTATGCAGTTATAAATAACTGGAGATATAGTCTAGTTGGTAGAGGGCAACTATTGACAGCAGGTAATGACGTTTTTTTTTTGTTTTTTTTTTGGTCTTTGACTTACAACTAGGCCATGGCATCACCAAACTAGACCTCCAGCTCCCCCGAAATATAGGTGTCTCCGCCGCCTCTGGACTCAACAAGTTGAAGGTGAGTTTGATATGAAAATTGTTAGCCTGATAGTGCAGCAACTTCATGCTGGTGTTATCTCACTTTTGGCTTTTGCGTCCATGTGGTTGATTTTGCTAAATTCGGTCACATATTGTAACTCACCAAAGCACAATCATAATTATGTGTTGAAACCTTGGGTGCTTGGGGATCATGTGCACGTTCATTAGTGAGGCAGATAGGTTCCCAGGTAATGGAACAGTCTGGTGATAATAGGGCCACCCAATTTTTGATTCAGAAGGTTGCCATTGATGCTCAACATGGCATTGCTGCTTCTGTAATGGCAACAATACTATCATCCCAGGACTGGGCAGAGTTTGCCTCTCTGCCCACTGTTTAAGTGTTTATTATTATTATTCTAGATTATTCCCATTATTATAGTTTGTTCATCATAATTATGTAATATAGCCTATAGCGGTAAGCTGTATCAATATTAGGTTACAGAGATCCTTAAAGTTATAATATGTAAGGTGACCCTGCTTTAGCCAAACTGGATTAATGCAGTGTTATTAATATTTCATAAAATTAATGTGTCATAGCTTAACCATAATTATGGTTTTGTAAATAGCTATAGCTCTACTCTGCTACTATATAATTAACATATTCTTACCAAAAGTTAAATTGAATGCTTCAACTGTGAGCAGAAGAACAGCTGTCATCAGTTCTTTTCCCTTTAATGACCTGTATTTAAGTGGAACAGTTAAAGGACATTTGATTATTGTATAATGTGGTGAGGTCTATTCTACGGAACGGAACAGAACGGAATGATGGACTAAATGACGAAATGGAATGTTTTCTCATACAGCTTACCATTGCTGTACAAGTTATCAGTGACACCTCCAGCAGGTAATCAAACGTACCCCCCAAAAAGATAGAAAAAATTCAAGGATCAATTGTGGGTTCTTGTTGGTTGTCATTAGTAATAAAGTACTAAGCTGACTCAGTGTGTTCATCTTCAGATATATCAAGTAGGGAACTTAAAGCATGACTTGTTTTTACTAGTATGAGAGAAATTTTGCTTATTTTGACTATAGAATGCACAGCCTTCAGTTCTAATTGGCAGAAATCACTACACTAGGAAATAAGTATGGTGACAAGCCGAATCAACTCAGTCTAAGCAGAACTTTCTAAAGGAATTTTGTGCAGTGTGTGACATTCAGAAAGCACAGGGAGGCTACATCGTGTTAACATCAATGATTTATTAACAGTGCAGTGGACTGATGCCAGATACCTCAGTAATGGGTTGAATCCAGGATGCATGGGAATGCTTTCTAAATCAAAACTTGCAGCTTAGCTATCATCGCTGGAATTGAATTTTATCAGTGGAACCTCCAGGAAATGGAATTGGATAGTAATAAAATATTAATAGCCGTCTCATGCTGTGATTATTCACCTACCTGATCAATCAAGCAGGTCTCTTTAATTCATTTATTGCATGACCAAGGCAATTTTTGTTACTACAATGCAGAAGCTGATTGGATATCAATTGTTTCTGCTAATCTTGACAAGATAGAATACCACTAAATTTCTTCAGTTTCAGAGCCGGCATAATGTCCACAGAGCAGGGCCACCCACAGAGGGAGCAACTGGGGCATTTAGCCTGGACCCCAGCCTGAAAGGGGCCACAGGAGGCCCCATGACAGCTCTTGAATACCTGTTTAAAAGATCAATATACTCTAATGGAGCAGTCATATCTAGGTACTCTAATAGAGCAGTCACAGTATTCTTCAGAGGAGCAGTGTAGCAAGCTTATAAATAAGGAGATATGGTTAGTGAGGATTGTTATTGTCAGCATGTAATGATCTTTTTTTTGGTCTTCAACTTACAGCTTGGGTGAAGTTGTGATTCAGAATAGAAACCTCGTTGCCCCTGGGGCCTCACTTTAACTCTTTGTTCTGGGCCCCTTAATTTCTCTGGGCGGCCCTGCCACAGAGAAAATAACTAGAAAGTTATGGTGACAAAAAAAAGGCATGACTTTACTTAGTCTAATAAACAGAATATATGATTGATTCAGGAGGTATCACATTTGGAATGTTCAGATGACCAGAGATGAAATGCATGGATTCATCGAATTTTGATTGAAGACATTAAATATTCAAAGCAAACTGACTATATATTAATTCACATTCTTCATATATATATTTTTAATTTTGAGCCTGCATACAAACAATTAAAATTTTCTCAGTCAACTGATAGAAATCCTAGAATAAGATGGGAGAGAAAATTTTATTCTATACTGTACAACTTCAAAGGAAAATGAAGAAAACATACAGACAAATCAATTACAATAAGGTGAATTATAGTACAATTACAATAAGGTGAATTATAGATTTAAATACAGTACTTGGTTTGAATTAGAGCCTTTAGATAAATTGTTCCAAAGCAAAACCAGATGGAAAAAATGACTGGTGAGGTCTTGATTGATGACAGTCGTTGGGGGGTGGTAATTTCTTGTTCTTGAATATGTTGCAGTGGAGGTATATACAAATCATTATCAAAATGGGATATCAATTTCATTGTGAATAATTTGTATAGTAAACGATCAAGCATTATACTGTATTCATTTGTCCTCTACTTAAATATGCTACAACAGGTTGGTACATTAGCAGTCTACCTTGAAATTTCAACTATAGTGTAGATCCAACACAGTGCAACCCACTTTGTAACAGACACATGTGATCCCACTGGACGAGCTGGACTGGGAATCGGTTTTGAAAATAGACAAACAAATTTAACCTATTTTGTATGAAGTGAAGCATGTGAAATGTTACACCTAGGATTCTTAGGTCATATGTGATTAATGTGAGCATTCCATTTCAGGTCTGCATGACTAGATACATTGAAATCACGCGTATATACATCTTGGTCCAAATAACATTTGCCTGGTGGATATGGCCATGATTTCAAATCATAGCATGGAAGGCTTAAATGAAATATGGTTGATCTTGGAGTTTTGGCATTTAGCCTAGCTGATTCATGGCTATGGCAGTCAGACTCATCCTACAGTTTGTGCAACAGAAAAATCAGCTCACTACTGAATACTGTACGTCTGGCATTAGTCCACTGCATCAGATGTTAATAAGTCCATACATGCACTTTAATAATGCTTGCAGAATATATAGCCTCCTTGCAGTGTCTGCTGAAACATTTGTTCCTGATACCCTGCACAAAATTCAAGTTTTAATTCAGCTGGTTCTTTCCTGTCACCAGTATCTTCCTGCTCGCTTTATTTGTAGTATAGCTACATTCAGTATACTGATTCATGATTTGAAAAGCCAGCCCAGACTGTTTTCTAAAGTCAAAATAAGCAAAACAGCTCACATACTATTTTAACTTTGGTAAGAACAAGTGCCCTTCTTGATATATCCGTAGATGAACCATGGATGAACGTCACTGAGACAGTTGATCACGCCATTAGTATTTCGCTACTAATGACAACCAACAAGAACCCACATCGATCCTTTAATTGTTTTTATCTTATGTTTAATCACCCGTTGAGTCGGCTGGAGGTTTCAGAAATGGTATATAGTCTAAGTTGCAAGCTTCCATTTCAGAAAGCGTTCCGTTCCGTGGTTTAGTCCATTATTCCGTTCCGTAGAATAGAATTCAACTAATTAGCAAAGTCTGACATGCTGATCATGCACACGTGCAGTATCATTCAAGGTGCACGGTAGTGTGTCGTGCGGCCCAAGAAGCCGGCGCGCCACACCGTGAGTATATTGACAGGAAGAAAGAAAACGCGATTTTCACACCTATGTAACTCTGTGATCGCTTATCCGATTGAATCCAAATTTGCTATAGAAGTGCCAGCCAGGTAGGGGAGTCTACATAGCTACCAAATTTAAATAAAATCGCTCCAGAATGACCAAGATTTCGTTATAATTTCTTCGTTATTTTTCTTCATTTCGCACACTTTGCAAAAATCGTCATAAAACACGAATACATACTCCAATCGGGCTGAAATTTGGCACCCTTAAGGGCTCATTACAGCGAATCTCAGTACCATGTTTGGCAGGAATCCGATAAACATTCGGCGGAGTTATGACCGATTATTCGTGTAAAATAAGGTCGAAATTCTGTCACGCCCACAGGGTAAACCCCTTGAAGGAATGAGCTGACAATTGCTATGTAGATGGCGTAACCATCGTAGAAGTGCCTTTTTGCAGTTTCAAAGGAATCCAGATAAAGGTTATCGAGATATAACACAAAATCCAACCTGTGTCACGATTATGCGATCGAATTACTTTTATGAATAAAAGTAGTATTCACATGCACATACCAGGCAAACCACTTGGAGCAATGAGCTGAAAATCGGTATGTAGCTGTAATAATCAACATAGAAAGTCCTTGCAGTAGTACAGAATCGAATTACAAACCACTTAGTTATGATTCGGAAGCGAACTACATGTAGCAAAAGCGAGATCGAGATATTCTAATAGTACAGTTGTAGAATATAGCGTGTTCGATCACGTGACTCAGTATTCTCTATTAAAGCACACCATACAGACACTTATGTTTACAAACATACGTACAGGAAATATATACAAATGTCTACATGTCACATCTCCCCTCTTTAAGCATTTGCTTTAGTATCGTAGGCGATCTGGGGGATGGATAGCTGTTCCTGTTTGTAGGCGAGTAACAGGTCTTGAATAGTTTGTTGAAGTAGGTAGGGGCTTCTGTAAGTTGGGAATCAGATCGAGTTCGTAAATGTGCTCGATTTCTTCTAAGTTCTCCAGAGGGTGTCTCAACAACATACGATCGAGGTGTAGTAGCAGAGTGTGACACTTGTCCTGGTATCAGTCTTGACTGAACTCGACTATCAACCCACATAGGCTGGTTTTCTGGTAGCTCTGGTAGGTTTCTTACTCTATGCCGTCGGTCATAGTTTTCTTTCTGTGCCTGCTTGTATTTTTGATCTAATGTTCTAAAGTGTTGAATGTGCTCCCAGTTCGGCACAAGGTGGTCCTTCACTTTGTCCTTATCTTCCTCCCCATTAGCAATTCTGCTGGACTAAGTCCACACAAAGGTAGGGGAGTTGCTCGATAACTAAGTAGTGCCTTGTAAGGGTCCACTGTATTTTCTTCACTGTCTTAACCATTCTTTCTGCTAATCCATTAGCTTGAGGGTAATAAAGGCTTGTTGTTGTTGTATGTTGGAATTCATACACCTGAGCAAATTGCTTCATCTCCAGTGAGTAAAACTGAGGTCCATTATCAGTCACCAGAATCACAGGGATACCAAATCTGGCAAAAAATAGCTTGTAAGCTTCTGCACTTCTACAAATCTTGAGTAGTAATCAACTACCAACAAGTAATTACAGTGTTTTAGCTCGAAAAGATCAGCAGCAACTTGTTCCCATGGATAGCTGGGTAGAGGTGTTGTTAACATAGGCTCTCGGGGTGGAACAGTAAGTTTCTGGCAGGTTGGACATGACTGAACAAACTGTTCTATTGCACTAGTGACTCCTGGCCACCATACTCAGGCCCGTAGCCAGGAATTTTGAAAGGGGGGTTCTTTTTGACCAAAAGTGGACCTTTACTTGCATGGTGATTAATAAAGGTACTGAGACTGGGTGTGCGAAGCACACCCAATCTAGGGGGGTCTGGGGGCATGCCCCCCCAGAAAATTTTTTGAAAACAGATACTAAAAGGTTGAATTTAGTGGCATTTCAGTCAATAAAAATAACAATTTTTTTAGGTAAGGAGAAGACCAGCTGTATGAATGATATCTGGAAAAATATCTCCACTGCTACTGTAATTATACCATCTGCACATGCATGTGTCTAAATATAATATATTGGAATGTCACAATGAATAAGAATGGGAAAGATTGAGCACTCTTCCATGATCAACAGGGGCAGTGTAGCAGAACAAAGGGTGTCTTAAACAATGAAATTTACACATTGCATGGAGTTGAAGCATGGATGCTATTTGTGGGCTCTGCATGGAGGGGCTTGTCCACCAAAATCTTATATTTTAATGAAAGCTCGGTTTAGACAATCTACATGTAAATTAAGTAGCTTTTAAAAGAAAATGTAATTGTGACTGTTCTATTAGAGTGATTGTTCTATTAGAGTGGTTGACTGCTCTATTAGAGTATCTCGATCTTGCATTGCATTTAATGCAAGCACTGAATGAGTTACTCGGAGCACTTATTTTAGCTTCTTATTATAGTGGTATCTAGTAAACTGTAGCTAATGGACTTTTGCTCCTGAAAATTTGGACTTGTATACTAAAATTGTGGACCTTTTTGCTAAAATTGTGGACCTTTTACTGAAATTGTGGACCTTTTTTCCAAGAGGGCGGTTCTTCAGAACCCCCCGAACCCCCCCTGGCTACGGGCCTGATACTGAAGTAGCAACATGGAGTCTACATCTTTGTATTCCCTGATGACCAAGGTATAACTTCTGTAGTGTTTGCTGCCTCAAACTTGATGGTACAACAATGCAAGTTTGGTACAGTAACAATCCATTGGTGAGGGTGAGGCTACCCCAATATCTCCAGTAATCCTTCAATTCTCTATTCTTAATTGGTTTCTACTTGGCCACCCTGATGTGCAGAATTCAATCAGTTGTATACAGAGTTTGTCAGTTGCTTGAGCTTTGGCATACATTTCTAGCCGTTCTTCACTTGCAGGTAAACTTGCTGTGATAGACTGTACAAACTGCTCAGTCTCACTGGGGATTAGACCAGACTTGTCTGCTGTTTCTTGAAGGGGAGCTCTAGACAGCGTGTCTGCAGTATACAATGATTTGCCTGGCACATGATGAATAGTGTATTGAAATCTCATGAGTCGGAGTCTAAACTGCAGGACATGGGGTGGTAGAAGGTCTAAGCTTTTCTGCCCTAGAAGAGGGATGAGGGGCTTGTGATCCGTTTCCAGATGAACAACTTTTCCCAGCACATACTCTGAGAACTTCTCTAATGCCCATGTTAATGCCAGTACCTCTTTCTCTATCTGGGCATAGTGACATTCTGTTTCACTCAATGAACGGGAGGCAAAAGCAACAGGACGCCATTTATCTTCTTGCTGCTGTAGGAGAACAGCTCCCAAGCCATAACCAGATGCATCTGCAGAGATTTTGGTTTTTGCTGCAACATCATAAAGTGCTAGTACTCTGGTAGAAGAAATGTCTTCTTTAAGGTTCCTAAAGGACTCTTCTTGGGAAGCAGTCCGTGCCCAGGAATTCTTGGTGCTTAGTAGGTCATGAAGCGGCTTAGAAATTTGAGCAATGTTTGGTGAGAACTTAGACATCTGATTAACCATTCCCATGAATCTCCGGAGCTCTGTGATGGATGATGGTGGTTTCATGGCTGAAATAGCTGCTGTTTTCCTTGGGTCTGGTGAAATTCCCTGCTTGTCAACAACATGGCCAAGGAATGTGATTTGTGGCTAAGAAAATTTGCATTTCTCACCATTCAGTGTAATTCCAGCTGCTTTAATCTGTTCCAGAGCTGCCTGGAGTTTTCAGTCATGTTCATCTGGAGTATTCCCAAAAACCAGTATGTCGTCTATGTGGCATAGTACACCTGGAAGATCTGAGAGGACTTCATTCATTTGACATTGAAATACTTCTGGTGCACTGGTTATACCAAATGGGAGTTTATTAAAACAGAATCGCCTGTATGGTGTTATGAATGTTGTTAACAATCTGGACTCTGTGGCTAAAGGGATTTGCCAAAATCCACTATTAGCATCAAGTTTGCTAAACATTGTTGCACCTGTCAGTTGTGCTAAGGTAGTGTCCACCCTTGGCATAGGGTGTATTTCCCGTAAAACATTCTCATTAAGAGGATTCATATCCACACAAATTCTAACTGCACCTGAAGCCTTTGGCACAACCACCATTGCTGCACACCAAGGAGTAGGTTCTTTGACACGGGATATAACACCTAAGCTTTCCATGCGTTGTAATTCTGCTTGTACCTTTGGCCTTAGTGCAAAGGGGGTATTTCTTGGTGTGCTTAATGCATGTGGTTGAGTATTAGGCTTCAAGTTGATCTTGTACTCATGTGAAAATGTGCCCAGGCCAGTAAACAATGATGGGTACTGTGAAACAATACTAGTACTATTATCAACAGATTGTACATGTGATAACAACTTCAAAGCCTTGATGGCTGGAAATCCTAACAAATTGTTTGTGATGTTCTTTACAACATAGACAGGTTCTGTACAACAGGATCCTTCGTGTGTAAGAGTAAGAGATATCTTACCCAAAACTATCAGTCTGGTCCGATCTGGGCCGCAGAGTGTTGTGTCTGGTGGTTGCAAAGGTTCTATCAGGTTCAAACTGTTCCATGTGGCCTCAGACAATACCGTAACTTCAGCTCCTGTATCCTCTTTGAATTTTATCAAGTTTTGTCCAATCCTCACTTGCAATTCCCACATGTTACCATTGGTATTCTCCACTGTATCAAGGTACTTGACATCTTCATACTTGTTCATTAAGTGGCTGTTCTGTTGTGACAGAAATTGTGGCAATGGTGTTTGAAAGACATTGGGAGCCACGTCTGTTACATCTAAAGCAGGTCACATCCTTTGCTGGGCATGATTGTCGAGGATGTGCTCCTGTGCCACATCTTCGGCATTTGTTGAATGTGGGTTTATCTGAGGCTGGTGGAATTGCTGGCAACTTTCTCTTGGTGGGGAACTGTTTTACTGCATCCAGAGAACTGCTTTCTTGCTTGATAAGCGGTCGTTGCAAGATATCTTGCTGGGTTTTGACGGATTCTAGTTGGCGAATTAACTTCTTCGCTTTGTCCAGAGTAAGTTCTGTTTCTAGTTGCAAACGCTCTAGGCGGAGTCCCGAATCCATACGACTAAGCGTTCGCGGATTAACTCATCCTTCATTCCTCCAAATTCACAGTTCTCAGCTAACCTATGAATTTCTGTAATGAAACGGTCAGCCGATTCCCCTGGAAGTTGGCTGCGTTGGTTAAACCGAGCGCGCTCGTAAATTACGTTTTTCTTCACCTTGTTTTCTTCACCTTGAAATAACTGTCAAACTCTTCAATAACTTCTGATACTTCTTTCTATCATCAGTTGAGATACGAGTAGTGTCCAATACTTCCCCCGCGTCTTCTCCCAGGCAATATAACAAAGTGCTGACTTGGCGTTCTTCGCCTTTCTCTGCTAGCCCTGACGCCTGATGATACTGCTCAAAGCGACGCTTCCACTTCGGCCATTTTTCGCTGTTAGCAAACGAAAACGGAGTTGGAGGCTGTAGATTCATTATTCTGACACCATGTAGAATATAGCGTGTTCGATCACGTGACTCAGTATTCTCTATTAAAGCACACCATACAGACACTTATGTTTACAAACATACGTATAGGGAATATATACAGATGTCTACATGTCACAACAGTAACCCTAATAGAGCATTCAGCTACCGATATTTGATTGAGACCATTATTAATAAATAATGAGAAGACATACAAATCCACAAAAAAACCTCGGTCTCATGCATGCGACCACAAAATACTGGTTTGCAAATGAACCCAGTGTGGGCATGGCAAGGGTGGAAGAAAAAAATGATCTACAGATATATAAGGCTATACAGTAACTACATGTATAACATACAAGTAAAAATTAGGACTACAATAATTACGCAAGTACTAGGTTGGACACAGCCACTCCCTGCAGTCTCTCGCCATAAAAATTCTCTGGGATGCTGCAACACACACCTTTGAGGCAGGGGCGGAGTAAGTAGTTGGTATGAGGGGGGGGCTGGGCTGACCCAGACTTAGTCTCTGGTTTGGCATGATGAGATCAAAAAAAAAAAGAAAAGGTCACAACCAACTGATAATAGCTGCCCACCTCACCAGCTACGCATTCATAGCTGATAAACTACATAAAATCCTTACATAGCTCTGTTCTAATGCTGTGACTGCTTTATTAGAGTGACTGCTCTATTAGAGTATCTCTATATTTATCGCGGTTTTCAGCCCCACTCCAAGAAGGATAGCTTCGGCGCGGTGTCATTCTGAGGGGGGGAGGGGGGGCTTTAGCCCCCTAGGTCCCCCCCTTTCCGCCGTCTATGCTTGGAGGCATCATGTAGTAGTTGTCTCACTGGTAATAGACAAATCCTGGTCAACAAAACGGAGTGCATTGTAAGTGTTGGTAACAGAATATTGATGGTAATGCCCTAGCACACTGATCTCAAGGCATTACCTACTCTAATAGAACAGTCACTGTGCAGGTACAAAGAAATCGCTCAGCGTTGGTGTGTTCAATCTGATGTTACATGTACTTTGTGCGACTCAACTCATCCTACCACAGCTCACATCCTAGGTGGCTGTCCTGTTGCCTTAGCGCAACAGAGGTATACATACCGTCATGATCAAGGTCTTCACCCTCTGGCCTCTAAACTCAAAGAAATGTTTAGTGACAATCCATCTATCTATGTTTTTGCTGACCTTCAGGGTTTACGAGCTACTGAAGCACCTCAAGCAACTATTCCATCTACCATACTAATCACACCTTACAGGCCAGATATCATTGTATATAACTCAGGCAAACCCTCTGTTGCTTTACTTGAACTAACCTGCCCTCTAGACTCAAGACACAACATTTAATCTCCTAGGTCAGGAAAACAAAACAAAGTTGAGTATCATCAACTGCTTGCGGAATTTGATCACTTACAAATCTCAAACTATTATGAAACTATTGAAATTAGTGTGCTAGGTTGCTACCTACCTTCTTAAATTCAGAACATCAAGAACTTTATTGACTTTGTACAACTTTCTGTAACCACCAAATCTTCCATCCGACAGATCCTCGACAATGCTGCTCGTCAATGTATGTCATGTTCACAAAAGATTTTCTTGGCCAGGAATTGTAGTGACTGGTCAACCGAGCACTTAAATTAATTTTGTCTTGTAATTATTGTTGCTGTTGTTGTTAGTCTTTTTTTTACATGTACACACTCCTTGCCGTACCTACAAGATCTTATTTTGCTTTATCTGACTGTGGTCGCACGAGACTGAGGACTAATAACATATTGTATGCATCATCCTATTACTTATGATGGTTTTCTCTCTTATTATAAGTCACCCTGTAGGGAGATCAGCTTGAAACCAATTCACCCTGTAGAGAGTTCAGCCATAAACAAATCACCTTGTACAGAGTTCAGCTACAAACAAGTTACCCCGTGTAGAGTTCAGCTACAAACAAGTCACCTTGTACGGAGTTCAGCTACAAACAAGTCACCCTGTACAGAGTTTAGCTACAAACAAACCACTCTAGAAAGTTAAACCACAACAAATCACAGTTCAGCCATAAACTTGAGAAAACAGCTAGCACCCGGTAGAGAGATCAGATAGAAATAATTTACCTTGTAGAGAGATTAGCTTGAAGCAAGAAATCCTGCACACACAGAGAGAGAGATCAGCTTGAAACCAGTCACCACGTAGAGAGTTCAACCACAAACAAATTACCCTGCTAGATCAGCTAGAAACAAGTCACCCTTTAGAGAGTCAGCTAGAAATCAGTTACCCTATAGAATTCAGCTACCACCCTATAGAGATCAGCTACAAACAAGTCATCCTGTAGAGAGATCAGCTTGAAACCAGTCATCACGTAGAGAGTTCAGCTACAAACAAATTACCCTGCTAGATCAGCTGGAAACAAGTCACCCTTTAGAGAGTCAGCTAGAAACCAGTTACCCTGTAGAATTCAGCTACCATAGAGATCAGCTACAAACAAGTCACCTGTAGAGAGATCAACTAGAAAAGTTACCCTGTAAAGACATCAGCTAGAAATAAGTCACCCTGTAGAAAAATCAGATAGAACCGAGTCACCATGTAGAGAGTTCAGCTACAAACAAGCTACTCTATAGATATCAGTTACAAAACAAGTAGCCCTGTAGACTACAAACAAGTCACCTTGTACAGAACTCAGCTACAAACAAATCACCCTATAGAGAGATCAGCTAGAAACAAGTCATCCTGTAGAGTAGGCTTGTGTCGATTATGCTGGAATAAATTTTGACATAATAGGGGATGAAAAGCATAAAGCATAATGCTGGCATAATGGAGCGTAATTAGGAACATAATGGGTAAATGTCCGCTATTATAATTATAACTTCTGCTATCATAGTCACAAAGTCAAGGGAAAATCTGTTTTAGATGGTGAAATTATTCCTGACAACGAGTAGAATAATGCACTACTACAAGTTAACACCGCTAGACGAAATGAATGCTTTTCATTTTGCATGGGTTTCAGCTGGAAGCTCCTGAACATACCCAGTCACTGTGTTTGTGGGGTCCCATTTTCTGCGGATCATGCTATGATTTGCAGACATGGAGGCCTCACATTTGTTCGCCACAATGCTTTGCGAAACATCACTGCAGAGTGGCTTTCCAAGACATGTCATGGTGTGGCCCTTGAGCCACCTTTACAGCCACTTACTGGGGAGATCATTGCACCTAAGACTGCCAACCGTCAGGATGAGGCTAGGGCAGACATACATGCTAGGGGATTCTGGGGGCAGCGGCAAAGTGCCTTTTTTGACGTAAGGGTGTTTCATCCTAATGCACCGAGCTACTGCAACACCAGTGTCCCCTCTTTGTATCGACGTCACGAGGCACAGAAGAAACGTGAGTATGGTGACCGTGTCAGAAAGGTTGAGCAGGCCTCCTTCACTCCCCTTGTGTTTGCGACCACTGGAGGTATGGGAAGGGAGGCAATAGTTTTCTACCGTCGTTTGGCTGACCATCTATCTCGCCGCGGCTCTACTAGTTACAGTCAGACTCTGGCTTTTATCCGATGCACATTGTCTTTTTCTCTACTTCGGTCAGCTACAATGTGCATACGTGGAAGTAGGTCCATCTCGCATCGCTCTTCTGATGCCTCTCCTGAGATGGGCCGCATTGATGAGCACAGGGACTTTTAAACTTTTAGCAATCTGGTCCTTTTTATTCAGTTGTCCAGCACGTGCTTTCTTTGTGCTGGGGGTGGTAGGCAAGGGCAGTCCATCCAGCCCGGGATTAAAAAGGAAAGAAAAAAAAAAAGTTTCATGCTCCTTCGCCGCCTTCGGCGGCTCATAAGCTCCTGATAACATGTATCATCGTCTGATTTCGAATAAAATATGATTTGATGATTATGATTATTGGAAGCTCGATTGAAAGATGCTCGTTTTAGGTTAGTGTTGAGTTAGATCGCTAGTGAATTGAAAATAGGCATGTCTCTGCAGGTCTTGAGTGAGACTGGGGTTAATAGGAAATATTTCAAAAAGATAGAGTAGTCAAACACTCTAAAAGAACAGTCATTGCATGCAACAGTGAGAATGACTAGAGAATCATTTAAGTGTTTACCCCAGGAGACTAATACGTTTGGCATGATGCTGCAAATGCAAGTTACATAATATACTGAGCAGTTGCTGTCCTTTGAATACCAACTGCTGCAACTCAGAAGATCAATCAGAAACAATGCATAATATTAATTTGAACACAAAACTGCAAAGATATTAGACAATAAAATGGGCCCCTTCTGGATATAAAAGTCATGAAATAATAGATACTATATTTCATGAAATATATAAATACTGTATAAACCAACCATCATTATTATGACACTAGTGGTATACTGCTTGTACTAATGGTACTAGTGGTACTGCTGGTGCTAGAGGTACTACTGGCACTAGTGATACTGCTGGTACTAGTGGTACCACTGGTACTATTGGTACTGCTAGTACTAGTGGTACTGCTGGTACTGGTAGTACTGCTGGTACTAGTGGTACTGCTGGTACTATTGGTACTAGTGGTACTGCTGATACTAGTGGTACTGTTGGTACTATTGGTACTGCTGGTACTAGTGGTACTGCTGGTACCGGTGGTACTATTGGTACTAATGGTACTGCTGGTACTAGTGGTACTGCTGGTACTGGTAGTACTGCTGGTACTAGTGGTACTTATGGTACCACTGGTACTAGTGGTACTTATGGTACCACTGGTACTAGTGGTACTGTTGGTATTAGTGGTACTGCTGGTACTAGTGGTACTGCTGGTACTAGTGGTACTACTGGTACTATTGGTACTACTGGTACTGCTGCCACTACTGGTACTATTGGTACTGCTGGTACTACTGGTACTGATGGTACCACTGGTACTAATGTTACTACTCGTACTGCTAGTACTAGTGGTATTGCTGGTACTAGTGGTACTGTTACTAGTGGTACTGCTGGTACTAGTGGTACTGGTGGTACTGCTGTCACTGCTGGTAATAGTGGTACTGCTGGTAATAGTGGTACTGCTGGTAATAGTGGTACTAGTACTGCTGGTACTAATAGTACTGCTCGTATTGCTCGTACTACTTTCTATGAAGCACTTTTATATTTTTATGACTTCCTAGATACATTTTCTATTGATTTTACTTGTCAGGTTTATTGAGCATGATATGATTGCTAATTTTAATGGCACTGTATCTAATATGAAATAGAATGAATTAAGCAAATGTTGTAGCACGTTTGGTGCTTTTATCATAATTATAGTGAATGACTTTTTGCTTAGCCGCTCTAGATCTACTATAACAGTTAGGATTATTTTGTTCTAAAAGTAATGGTAGCTATTATAGTAGGGCTATCAAACTTAACTGAAACAGAGAAGTTTTTAAAATAAGCAAACTAAATAAAGTCAACAGAGCAAGTGATGATGGTTACTGAAACATATGTAACTACAGTATGATATGCATAATGATGATAAGCACTTGAGGGAGCGATTATGGGATTGTTTAATCCTTTAGTTTTTCTGACATCAACTGTAAGTTAGCAGATTTGTTAAATAGTTTGATTAATTTTGATTTGATTTATATATTTAACCTTCAAGCAATCAGCTACAGCTGTTCTTCCTTGCCCAGAGAAACAAAAACACATCACATACACATAAGTAAACACCAAAACAATGCAAAATATGGCCAAAGACACATCAACACAATTACAAAGCAAAAACAAACAAAAAAGACTACACACATACAATTAAAAAAGTGAGTTACAAATCTCACAACACTGGTCAGGTTATCAAGCAATTGTAGGTAAAACTTAAATTCACAGAAGCTATTTTGTGACATAAGCATGGTTGCTATGCAGCTAATTAAACTTTGGCAAAATTCCCAATGCCTACACCTGTCCAGCAGGTGGAATATTGTTTTAGGTGTACAGGATAATCCAAAGGTAAACCATAGACCATTTTGCAAACTTCACCCTGCTGTCTGCCAGACTATAGGCAGATTGCAATGTACAGTGGAATCTGTCTTAGCAGCCACTTGTATAGAAGGCCACTTTTGTAAACATATAAAGTCCAAATAATATAGTAAGGCTATTTATGCCATTTAAATGAGGACTCACAACCATCTTTAATGTAACAATCCAGTTTCTATCTACCTGATTTACTCCTCATCAGTTTGGCTTTTTAATCATGCAGGTAGATCAACTATATGTTATTATTATACAACAACTTCTGCTATTTATCATTGAAATAAAACAATTGAACAAGGGATCTGATTCTGTGTGATGTTATGTATTTGAACTTTAAGAAAGTGTTTGACCATGTTAACCCCTATTGTACAAAATAAAATCTTATAAGCTGGAACATAAGTTTAAATGGTTTGTAGCATATTTATGTTACTACCATCAATATGTCTGCATTAACAACACCTATACTATGAGCTCCTCCCTGTTTTATCAGGGGTTCCACAGGACAGTATCTTGGGCCTATTATTCCTTGTTCTGTTTGTTAACGTATAGTGATCTACCAAACTACCTTCGGTTTTGTCTATGCCAGTGATGTGCACTGGGGGGCTTAAAATTTGTGCAGACAGTGCAGTGGTATCCAATACTGTGCAGTGATGTGGGAAAATGCAAACTAGAGACTAGTGCAAACTGAAACCACATCTGTGAGTAAGTGAGTAACTTCAGCAATTGTGTTTTTTATGCTGCATGTTGAATACCAATGATGACTTGTGAAAAGCACACCAGTAAGTTAGAAGTTTCTTTTCACACTCTTGCTGTAGCGAAGTCCATACTCCATCTCTAGCTCCATTATTGACACTTTAACCATCTATTGCAATACCACATATTTTTCTTTGCATCTTGTTCCCAAAATTACTGAATGCATTCTTTACTGCTCCTACAACACTGCTGGCACCTCGTTCTGCAGGTTTTTCAGTTGACACAGTGCTGTTACTAAATCATTTTCTTTAATCTAAATCACAGCTACAGCTATGTTCTCTGTTTGATATGCATCTATATGACCATAACCTTTACAGATACAGCCAAACTTCCAGTCAATTCAAAGTTAAAGAAAGATATTATAGCAATGCACATGATGATACACTGGGTTAGTGTACTGTGATTAGGGACAATATTATGGCTTGAATTCTCCTTCTATTATGTACCAGCAGTACTACTAGTACCAGCAGTGCCACTACTACCAGTAGTACCAGAGGTATCAGTAGTACCAGCAGTATCACTAGTACCAGCAGTGCCACTACTACCAGTAGTACCAGAGGTATCAGTAGTACCAGCAGTACCACTAGTACCACCAGTACCAATAGAACCTGCAGTACCACTACTATCAGTACTACCAGCAGTACCACTAGTACCAGCAGTACCACTAATACCAATAGAACCAGCAATACCAATAGTACCAATAGTACCAGCAGTACCACTAGTACCAGTAGTACTATGAGTACCAGCAGCACCACCAGTTCCAGCAGTACCACTAGTACTAGCAGTACCACTAGTACCAATAGTACCAGCAGTACCACTAGTACCACTAGTACCAGCAGTACCACTAGTACCAGCAGTACCACTAGTACCAGCAGTACCACTAGTACCAGCAGTACCACTAGTACCATCAGTACCACTAGTACCAGCAGTACCATTAGTACCACTAGTACCAACAGTACCAGCAGTACCACTAGTACCAGCAGTACCACTAGTACCAGCAGTACCACTAATACCAATAGTACCAGCAGTACCACTAGTACCACTAGTACCAGCAGTACCACTAGTACCAGCAGTACCACTAGTACTATATAGCAGTACCAAGAGTTAATATTAATAACTCTTGGCAGTACCAATAGTACCAGTGGTACCACTAGTACCAGCAGTATCATTAGTACCAGTAGTACCTCTAGCACCAGCAGTACCACTAGTACCACTAGTACAAGCAGTATACCACTAGTGTCATAATAATGATGGTTGGTTTATACAGTATTTATATATTTCATGAAATATAGTATCTATTATTTCATGACTTTTATATCCAGAAGGAGCCAAGCTATAAAATGTGTATAGCTTCTGGGGGACTATAGACATGCCCCCAGACCCCCTGCTCTAATATGCCTATGAACTCTGGAGCACATGACACTTCTTCATTTACATTCTATCACATTAGGAACTTCTCTACACAAAGAAAAAACACAAAATAAAAGTATAATACATCTAAAAAGTATAAAAACAAGCATAATAGGCAGAAAATTGGGGAAATACCAAAACACATAATAGGCTAAATTTGGAGCATAATAGACTCAAGCCTACTGTAGAGAGATCAGCTAGAAGAAATCACCTTATAGAGAGTTCAGCTACAAGAAACCACCTTGTAGAGAGTTAATTTAGTTACAAACAAATCATTGACCCTGTAGAGACTTTATCTACAAACAAATCACCCTGTAGAGAGTTCAACAACTGCAAACAGATAACCGTGCAGAGGGTTCAGTTAGAAACAAGTCACCCTATAGAGAGAATCCAGTAGAGAGTTCAGCTACAAGCAAATCACCTGTAGAGAGTTCGGCTACATTTCAAGTCACCCAGTAGAGAGATCAGCTGCAAACAAGTTATCCTATAGGGAATAATTGGCATGTAATAAAAATATGTATATAATTTGTATATTTACTGCTAAAATCAAAAATAGTTAAAGTATTAGAAAGCTGTTTTAAATCTTTTTTTCCTTCCTATGGTAAAGAAAAAAAGATATGTTTAAAAAGCCCCAAAACTTGCCTATGGCCAGCTTTGAGGTATACAAATACAAAAAGATATTATATATCTAATCCAAAACAGCCAAGCTGTAAAAATAGGGTACAGCCCCCAAAAAGCCATGGTTAAAAATGTGAAATCCAAGTTTGCAGCCAAGAAATGGCTGTGATTGTAGGTAAACGGCAAAAACATTTAATAAAAATAATTCAAGTGAATTTGTACTAGGACTCAGTAACAAATTCACCTGAATTGTAACAGTTGTTATTAAAAGTTTTGCCACTTACCTAGCTACCACCATCACAGCCATTTCTTGGCCGACAACTTGGATTTCACATCCTTTTTTACCATGGTTTTTGAGGGCCACACCCTTTTTTACAGCTTGGTTGTTTTGCATTAGATAGTATATTCAGATGTCTATGTCTCAAAGTTGATTATGTTACTCTCTGGAATTTGTAGACAGTTTTATTGAATAACTCTTCTGTGTACAAAGTATACAAATCTCAATTAATTCTTACTTGTAATTGAGAGGACATTGTGCACAAATACATCAGTGACACTGGATAGGTTGTGTATATTATTTGAATCTATGTCATCACGTTATCAGCCCTGATGGTTTGTTTAAAGTGAACAGACCAGTGTTGAAGCATTGATAGAAGGTTGAGCAATATAATGTATGCATATTGAGCAATTGTTTGTAGACCTGTCTCTTTTCATTTCTATTGGTGAATTAGCTATACAAAACTCTTAAGAAATCCATTTATTAATGCAATTAAGAGGGATCTTGTGCTGGAGACAAATTAAGATATGTATTTGTGTTCGGGGGTTATACCTAGGGGGTTTCAGGAAACCCCTTTGGATTTTACACAGTGCTTGAAACATTAAGAAATTGCCAGTTGAAACTTTGTGCTGCAAGAATCTGGAATGTATCATGAAACAGGAAACATTTTAAGCTTAAATAATAGTTTCTCACATGACAGCAACACTAAAAGCTAACATTGTCCAACATTGTTCTGAATTATGATCAATCCGAAATAGATTCTGTACTGCTGCAAAAAGACATTGACTCACAAATGGAATGGTGACAAATGAAATTAAATATTTATAAATGTTGTTCTATGAGTATATCACCATGCAGTTACCATCATGTTTATCATATGTCCAACACTCCACTGTCCACTGTTTCGCACTGTAAATACGTAGGTGTTACAACTCAGTCTGATCTTAAATAGAACAAACATGTTCAGCAGATTACACAAAAAGCTAATAATTCCCTCTCTATGTTACAACGGAACATCAAGATAGCTTCAACCAAGACCAAGATCCTTGCATACCAGCAAGAGTTCATAATAATATATAAATATATATATTATGTACTCTTGATACCAGTCATTAGTTAGATCGCAACTTGAATAATACAGCAATGGTCTGGTCACCATGGCAGTCCTATTTGATACAAAATATTGAGAAAGTCCAACACCGTACAGCCAGATATGCAACAAATACTTATAGTCCATATATCAGTGTCTCACACCTCCTGTTACTCCTTAGCTGGGAAACCTTAGAATCCCACCATACCAATGATAGACTGTCAATGTTATAAATCAACAAAATTAATCATAATACCATGTAATTCTTATCTCCAATATTCTAATGTCAGTTTTACCAGAGAAACTAACAGTTACAAATTTATTCCATTTCACTACCACAAAAACACATTTCAGAGCTTTGTTTTTCCCCACACTGTACTGAAATGGAACAAAATTAATTACCAGACCACATTGTAAATTCATCATCTATTGATCAATTCGAGTTATATTTTTATTATTGGAAACCCCTTTCAAAATTCCTGCATACACCCCTGGATTAGTGCTTTAAGTACAGTCAATGTAAATCAGTGCTGATTGGACATTTTGTATGTCGGCAAAGGTTGTTTTGATTGTTATGATAGTTATGTGCTGTTAGCTACATTTAAAAATATTGAAGTTCATCATCCAGCTACTTTCTTTTTTTTTGAAGTTCATCATCCATTAATGATTTGTATCTGATTTTATTTAAGGGGTTATTTGGTGATGTTAATGCTTTGCACATATTGTAGCCTGATCTCACTATCTTGCTTTTGACGTTAATATAGTGAAGTTAGGATATCTTCATAATCAATGGACGGAATTTTATGGGGCAACATGAGAGACTTATTGCTGCATGTAGACGCAAATGGTTTACAGCTGCATGTAGACACAAATGGTGCAGGTTTGTATAGTGATTTTTTAATATAGGGAGTACCTAAAACGATATAGCTACATTCACTTCACTACTCATGGTATATTTTGGTATACCGGCCCTAATGGCACTCCCTTCCACCTCCATGTCTCTAAAGAAATAAACTATCTAATCCAAAACAGCTAAGCTGTAAAAAAAGAGTGCAGCCCTCAAAACGGCTATGGTGAAAAAGATGTGAAATCCAAGGTGGCGGCCAAGAAATGGCTGTGATGGTAGGTTAATGGTAAAAATTTTAATAACAACAATTCAGGTGAATTTTGGTGCCACTTGGTCTCGGCACAAACTTCACCTGAATTGTCATTATTAAAATTTTTAACGTTAACCTACCATCACAGCCATTTCTTGGCGCCACCTTGGATTTCACATCTTTTTTCACCATAGCCTTTTTGAGAGCTGCACTCTTTTTTTTACAGCTTAGCTGTTTTGGATTAGATTTCACTTCTTTTGTATTTGTATACCCCAAAGCCGGCCTATGGCCAGCTTTGGGGCTTTTTTTTCAACCTATCTTATTTTTCTTTTCCACAGGAAGAAAAGATGAAGCAGATGAATACTTTAAATATTTCTGATTTTATCAATAAATGTACAAATTATATATATATATATATAATACATATTATTTATTACAGAACTCTACATGGTGCATGGTTTCTATGTAACTGAAAACTCTACAAGGTGAGTCCTTCTAGCTGATCTCTCTACAGGGTGAATTGTTTGTAACTGAACTATCTACTAGGTAACTTCTTCTAGCTGATCTCTCTACAGAATGATTTATTTGTAGCTGAACTCTCTACAAGGTAACTTCTTCTAGCTGATGTCTCTACAGGGTTACTACTTAGTAGCTGAACTCTCTACATGGTGATTTCTTCTAGCTGACCTTTCTACAGGATAATTTGTTTGTAGCTGAACTCTCTATAGGTGATTTGTTTGCAGCTAAACTCTCTACATGATGGTTTCTTTGTAGCTGAACTCTGTACAGGGAAATTTCTTCTAGCTGATCTCTCTACAGGGCGACTTGTTTGTAGCTGAACTCTCTGCATGGCGGTTTCTTTGTAGCTGAACTCTCTACAAGGTGACTTCTTCTAGCTGAACTACGTTGTTGAACTCCCTACAAGGTAACTTCTTCTAGCTGATCTCTCTACAGAGTGAATTGTTTGTAGCTTATCTCTATACAGGTTACTAGCTTCTAGCTGATCTTTTGAATTCTTTTCAGGGTGACTACTCTATTAGGGTGACTGCTCTATTAGAGTATCAAGATCTCGCACTTACTACACCAAGTTTGATTTCGTGTTATAACTCCGTGGCTTTAAGTCTGATTCTTCTACACCATTGAAGATCCTTTCTAAGGTGATTACTCCATCTGTACAGCGAATTTCAAAGCATTACCCTAAGCGGTTTTTCTGGTGGGCACGGACAGTAGTCGTTTTTTTATTAGTTAATCTCGATTGCGTAATTGTTACACACTGTTGGTTTTTTCGTTGTATCTTCCTGGTTTTTAGCTCGATTTCTTTCAAACCACAAAAGGTTTGAGGTTCATTAGTTAACCTATTCACCCACCGATTTTCAGCTTCTTCCCGTCAGCGGTTTACCCTGTAGGCGTGACAACATAGTGGTGTTATTTTTCGTGAATAATCGCTAATATCTTATTGCCTGTTTATTTTATTTATTTATTTTATTATTATTATTTTTTTGGTTAAGAAACAACAAATTAAACATACAAAGAAAGGAGAAGAAAAAAATTAATTTCAATAAGAGTTACTGCTTAATTAATGGGAGTCTTGACTCTACTTGAATGAGGTCAATTGGTGCTGATCCTAAAGAGTGGCCAAAGGAGCCCTTTGAGGATCTAGAACCCCTCAGACGTCTAATTGCTGACCTCAGAAGTGAAAAAGACAAGCAGCACCGGATCCACCCCATTACAGCAGCATAATTTGAATCCCATTTATCTGATAGCAAGGAAGCAAGGCGTTTGTAAAACATGGTTGCTCCGTTAGCCATTCCTCCTGTGGCTGAAAAGATTAAAGGAGTAAAGGAACTCTGTTCAACTTCACGTATGCGAGCTTCATATGAACGCTTCTTACACAATTCATGTTTTCTGTAAATGGCACTGGCACTGGTGGAATGATTACTAGGAGTGTGTGGGTTAATTAATTAAAGACTTTAACATCAATGTAAGTTTTCTCACAATGGCCCCGGAAACCATTGCCTGAAATATCTAGTCGAGCACCATCTTCAATTTTTGATGAGGCTAAGGTGAACTGCTCACAAGTAATAGGTTGTAAATGTGGCTCAACATCCACCTCATGGCAGACCTCAGTAAGTAAGCTTGTTGTTAAGTCACGGATCTCGTTGTGATGGATAGAAGGGAAGCCACCCTTGGGACAAGTAAAGGAATGTTCAACAGTGAACATATTCCAGCCAAAGTTGGTACAGAGATGCGCCTTTATACCCCCTTCTGTGTGCCAAATTTCAAGGCAATCAGATATTGCGTTCGCGTTTTATAGCGGTTTTTGTAAGTGTGTGAAAAGAGGAAAAGAAGAGGAAGAAGAAAAAAAACAAGAAACTAAGCCAATTTTTGAAGTCGCATATCTCGGGAACGCTTGAAGCGATTTCGCTCAAATGTGGAATGTGGAGTACTGAAGTTGGAGGGAGTGTCCACAGTAAAAATCGTCTTGTTTCATCAAGGAAACACAGAGCTACGGAGGTGCGAAAATTACGTTTTCATTCTTCCTGTCAATATACTCACGGGTGTTGCGCGCCGGCTTCTTGGGCCGCACGACACACTACCGTGCGTCTTAATCATATTGAAACTATGGAAAATTGGCATTACTGGCAACCTGTGGTGGTGGTTTAAATCAGATCTCTATAATAGATACCAATGTGTATGACTCAATGGTTCCTACTCAACTCTACTTCCAGTTTTATCAGGTGTGCCCCATAGCAGCATCCTCAGCCCACTTTTGTTCTTAGTTTACATTAATAATTTGTATCTATCCATTCATCACTCCTATGCTTTATGTTTTGCAGATGACACTAAATGCTATTAACTCATTTTTTTAACTACTTGATTCTATCAAACTCTAGGATGACCTCAACTCTTTATTTGACTGGTCTCAGCACTCAAACTTATCTTTTATAATTAACACTAAGAAATTTATTCACCTTTCCTTTAATATAAAGTTTCCTACTTCTTATAACATTGATGATTCCTCAATAATGTCTAACAATACCCATCGTGACCTCGGTATTATTATATCCACTGACCTGTCCTGGAGAAACCACTATCACCACATTTCATCCAAAGTTTACAGAACCCTTGGATTGCTTAGACGTACATTCAGCCATTCTATTAACACTACAACTAAAAGAACTCTGTACATAGCACTAGTAAGGTCACAGCTACTGTATTGTTCCCCATTGTGGCATCCCTACCTTGTCCAAGATATCTCTGCTCTTGAAAGAATACAGCGCCGAGCTACCAAATATTAACGAGCTACCAATGATTATGTTTCTGATTATGAAACTCACCTTGTCAAACTCAACCTACTACCATAATGTATATTTATGACCAGTGTGACATTCTATTCTTCATAAAATCAATTCAAAATCCATCTGATAACTTTGATATCCGGACCTTCACCAAATTCTGTCATCATTCTACTAGGTCTTCTTCCAGTAACAAACTTGAACATGTTATTAGCTATATCATTTAATCAACATATATGCATGTAGAAACTTCTACTTCAACAGACTTCCTTGAACTTTCAACAGTTTACCAGTAATTGACTTAACCTTTTGTTACCATTAAATTTCAGTTAACTAAAATCCTATGGCAACATTTTATGATAAACTTTGATCCAGGCAACCAACATAGTTTCCATTTTACATGTCCTTGTAGCATCTGCTCCAAACACTCCAACCCACCCAACTTTGGTAAGCTTAGCAACTAATTGCAATTATGTAAGTAACAATAAGTACGTAATTTTAATCTTAAGTTATGGGGCCTGGTACTTACCAGATTACCTTTAGTGCAATTGTACACTAACTCACTTTTATTGTTGTGTAACCATGTACACCTGTAACATTGCACTATAAAGCTAATAATTTAACTGAATTGAAAAAAATCTTGCCTATAAAAGCACTACAGAAAAGACCTAAACAGAACCTACCAGCCTATAGGGATCAGGGTGGAGCAAGCCTCTCCTCAGCAATAGCAAGATCGACAGCAGGGGGACTGAGGGGAACTACTGGAGACTGAGAAGATGAACGTGAGCCTCCAGAGGAGGTTGGTCATGCGTCATAATCCTATGACGCGAAATTATGCAGCCAAGCATTGTTCTATGGGTTAAGGCTTGTTTAGTAGATAGGAAAGCAGCGCATTGTACTGAGAAGGCTTGTAATATCACTGGGACGCTCTGATATGGATATACAATCCGTCCTTTAGAATATTAACTTCAAATTAAGAGGTGTGAATGATGAATTAGTTCAACCCTTCCTTTGAGATCACGAGATGAATAATGACGCGTGACCAACCTCCTCTGGTGAGCCTCCTAAGCATCTCAGAAGAACGGACCAGGAAACTCCAACAACATCGGAGCCAGCTCATCACCAAAGTAGAATATGGGGCCGGAATTCCACTTTGCACTCAACAAGTGAGCCAGGTGCTTACACGCGTAGTAGCAGCTGTACCCATACCCCCAGATCCAGAAAAAACAAGGGGGGTAAAACTGCCATGCTCAATTTCACGTAGTTTTGCGTTCATAGGTAGCTACGAGCTTTTCACTTTCATGCACTAGAGTAAGCCACCAATGTTCGACCACCATAGGTTCGGACGTGATTTTTCCTTAAACCTGCAGAGAAAATTTCTGCTCTTGCTATGCCTCTGGAGAGGTCTATAGGCCATAAACTCTTGCATGCAAAATTTCAGACATGCAGCTTTCTTAGTCTGGCTGCAGGAGCTGCAAAAGTGACCTGTCCGAATGTTCTCAATTCTCGGACAAAAATATGTATTATCGGTCGAGTGGCACTGCTCGTAATGCTTGAAGCTTATCAAGTCTTTCTGTGCTTGATATGAAAGAGCAACTCTTATACTCTCCAAATATATGCAGATATTTGGCTTAGTCCTTATTGGCTGTGAATTACAAAGCTCCAAAGTCACTCTGTCGTACAATCTTAAATTCGGCCACATGTGAAGCTCGTGCAAATCAAATAGTTACCTATATCGAATTCAAAGCTATTTTTATGAACATTGAGAACATCAGCTACCGTTCAGTAGTAAATAGACACATGCACAATGACCGCACCTTGATTTATTTCCAAATAGCTACATTGCATTTATGCTTCTTTGGCAGTAGCAGCCTAGCTACTGCACCCAGTACACATATACACAATCCAAATCCACTTAAATGGGGTTTTTTACTAACCCCTGTCTTAAAAATATCAAAAATTTCTCTCCAAACTGTCCAGGACATTAGGCCATACCTATTTGAAAAGTTGTTGCTTGGACCCGACCGACCCTCTTTTCATTTAAAAAAACTCACGTGATTGTTATGTTGGCGGACTTGTAGCCAAAATGGTGGCTAATGCGTGGTTATCTGTTATAGCGAAGAAAGGAGCTGTTGTTGTGTACCCTCGTACAATTCGTTGTCAACAATGGAATGACACGTTTGGAATGGTTTTTTTCTTTTTTCCCGACCTACCGACCCTAACTTTTCCTTAAAAATCCGAGCAACAATTTTTCAAATAGGTATGGCCTTAGTCAGATCAAAACACTCTAATAGAACAGTCACCTATTTTACAATTGGAGCAGTCAGAAAATCTGAGGGCCACGCCCAGGAATATTCACTTCCACAAGACTATTACATGTGAATTTTGTTGATTACAACGCTTAAAACCTGATTACATGTGATAATAAATTGGCTGATCGTTATATTAGAGTAATTGACTGCTCTATTAGAGTATTTCGATCTGGCTAATGTCCTGGACATTTTGAAGAAACTTTTGGCATTTTTAGGACAGGGGATAGACAAAACCCCATTTAAGTGGATTTGAATTATGTATATGTGTGCTGGGTGCAGTAGCTAGGCTGCTACTGTCAGAGAAGCATAAATGCAATGTAGCTATTCGGACAAAAATCAAGGTGAGGTCATCGTGCATGTGTCTATTTACTACTGAACGGTAGCTGATACTCTCAATGTTCATAAAAATAGCTTTGAATTCGATATAGGTAACTATTTGACTTGCACGAGCTTCACATGTGGCCGAATTTAAGATTGTACGACAGAGGTGACTATGGAGCTTTGTAATTCACAGCCAATAAGGACTAAGCCAAATATCTGCATATATTTGGGGAGTATAAGAGTTGTTCTTTCATATCAAGCACAGAAAGACTTGATAAGCTTCAAGCATTACGAGCAGTGCCACTCGACCGATAATACATATTTTTGTCCGAGAATTGAGAACATTCGGACAGGTCACTTTTGCAGCTCCTGCAACCAGACTAGGAAAGCTGCGTGTCTGAAATTTTGCATGCAAGAGTTTATGGCCTAGACCTCTCCAAAGGCATTGTAAAAGCAGAAATTTTCTTTCCGAGTTTAAAGAAAAATCGCGTCCGAACCTATGGTGGTCGAACATTGGTGGCTTACTCTATCAGATATAGTGCATGAAATTGCCATGAAAATAACCATGAAATACCCATGAAAATACCTATGGTTTATCCCATGAATTTTACTGATTCATGGGTACTGCATCGGCATGAAATCTCTGCATCGCCATGAAATTACCATGATAATCAGATCTGGAGACGCATTTCATGGCCCATGAAAAACCCATGGTATAGCATGAATTGACTTTCATGGTACATTTCATAGGGGCGATTTAACATTTCATGAAAAAATCATAGGCGTTTCATGGCATACTTCTCTGGTAGTGATGGCGACTCGTGGTTAGTTAAACCTAAAATAAGTGCATGATTTCTTTGCGGTCGGTATCGCGTCCTATCTCAGTGAAGGCACCTTATAGCTAGCTTTAAATAGTTGAAAATGCTTTAAATACGCCACGGCACTACATGAACACGTACATAGATACATACGTACACATACTTAAAAAAAAACATATTTCGTACATCAGTTATGCGTTTAATAACTCACGAGCCTAATGCCATAGCTAGTGCCAAACGAGATAGCTATCACAACACAAAATCACTTGCTATAGAAGTACTGGGTAACTAATTGTATCACTGCTAATTCCTTCAGGAGGGTCAGCTCAAGCCGACAATGTTAGCGTCGCTAGCTATATCGACAATTTTATATTGTAACTAACCCCCAATTAGCTATCTACGTACGTATATACAGATTACGTTATCAAAATTCCTGTAACTGTACATGTTGATTCAACATTCTCGATCTCGAATTCTTTAACTCCCAATTTATTATAGTATTAAACATGGCAATAGTCTATACGGCTACAGTATAACAGCTGACGCTTCTCTAGTGTATTTACTATTGAGCCAGAAGCAGATCTGCCATCTTTACCAGACAAATCTATGGGCTACCATGTAGGCAATAATTACCATCACACACAGTGATATATTAACTGAACTCAACCGGCTTAAACCAAATAAATCTTGTGGCCCAGACAACTGTCATCCACGTGTGTTGAAACAAATCAAAGATGGACTTATGTTACCACTCTATCTCCTATTTAATAAATCACGAGATAAATCGTTACAGGAGTCCTCTTTGCCTTCATATTGGAAACTAGCAACAGTCACTGCCATTCATAAGAAAGGTGATTCAAATCTTCCTAGCTATAACCGCCCAATCAGCCTTACTTCAATATTTTGCAGAATGCTTGAATCAATCATTAAAAATAGGATAATGTCTTAGCTATACTTCCAAGCAAATGACTTTTTTGCAATGAGCAACATGGATTTCATAGCAGGAGACCTTGTGAGACACATCTATTAACTGTTATGGAGCACTGGACTAGATTTCCAGCTTTCGATAAGGTTCCCCACAAACGTTTGTTGACTAAGTTAGAAGCATATGGTATTAATGGCTTGGTACTTCGTTGGATTAAAGCTTTTTTATCAAACAGAAAGCAATGAGTAATTGTTCATGGAGCACTCTCCGAGTGGTCTACTTTCACTAGTGGTGTCCCACAGAATAGTGTGCTTATTTGTTGGTTAACAAATTATTTCTAAATAAGTACTCAAATAATTTATCTCTCATCACTGATTTCAGAATTTTACAAACCACAGATGTTAAACTTATTGGTCTATAGTTGGATGGGAGTTTTCGGTCACCTTTTTTAAACACTAGTACTACATTTGCTATCTTCCACATACTCAGAAGTGAGCTAGTGTCCAAAGACTTTTGGAACAATATTGACAAAGGTCTGGTTAACTCAAAAGCTGCTTCCTTGAAGAAGCAAGGATGCCAGCCATCAGGACCAGGTGATTTATTAACACCTAAGTTACACAGCTTGTTGTATATATCATCCTCTGAGACTTGAAGATCAGTCATTGGTGTTCCTTTAAATACATCAGGGAAGGAGGGAATATTATTCAGATCTTCCTGAGTGAATACACTTGAAAAGTATCCGTTGAGTGTATCAGCCTTTTCTTGGTTAGAAATAGCTTCACCATCATCACTGGTCCTCAGGTAGCCTAGTTTTTAGTTTGGAGTTGACATATTTCCAGAATTCTTTATATAGGATTGCTCTTAATATTATTTGCCAAACTTTCTTCATAATTACTTTTCAGGTTGCATGTCATACTTCGAAGTTCATTGTGTGCTCTAGCAAATCTATTGAGTTTTACAATAATTTCTCCACAGCATCATTTTCTTTTTCCTTAGTCGAAGAACTTCTCTGGTTGTATAAACATTCCTAAACTTGGGTCTTCCACTAGATAATGGAACAGAACTTTTGATAGCTGCATCAAATGTAGCATAGAGATATTCCAAGCTTCATCCATAGTCATATTCAACATTCCTTCACAATCAATACTAGCTACCTGAGCCCTGAGAGAGTTGTAATCTCCAGCATTAAGGTTAAATCTAGTATATTCTAGGTTGTCATTAGGTGTTGTTAAATTGAAAGTATACTGTAAGGATATAAATGGTCACTTTTGCCTAACAGTGGTAAATAAGACAAATTACTAATCATACCCTTTTCTCACTAAGTCCAACAAAGATGGTGATTACAGATTCACAACTTTTATTATGCATTTGTCACTGAAAGCTTTAAGAAAACAGACTGTTGCTAAGAGATTAATGTTACTACATAATTTAGGAGTATGTACTATACTATTGTAAATTGGTACTATAACTGCCGTTATCTCTTAGCAACAATTTGTTTACTTAGAATTTCCTTTTGGGTATATTTTCTGGTCTAATAGCTTTCAGTGCACATGTGCAAGCACACACTATAATACTTACACACACGCGTACACACGCACACACAGACACAATTCCACGCATTCGTAGAGATTTGTTTCATAAAATGACATGGACACATGTTATGGTCAGTTAAGAATACAACCCATGGTGCAGGCTAAACAAGTCAAGTTGTAAAGCAGTGCAAACTTTTATTTGTTGCTGAGGCAAAAAACTACATTTAACATGCCAACTTATAAAAACATGCTTACGGCTGCTTTCCTAAACAAACACTGTAAAAAATAAAGTATGTCTGACACACCAAAAATATCGCAATATATACACACCATGTACAAATGGTGTGTATGTTGCAACATTTTTGGTGTACCAGACACACTTTACCAGACACACTATAAGTGTGCCTAGTCTTGGCACACTTTAACAGTGAACCACCCTTCTACCATATCGAGCTCTATATTGACATCATGGCATGCAACCACATAACATATTGCTATATATGACACTACTATACACAATAACTTTAGATAATCATAAAGTTGAATAGGACCAAGAACAGAAAAATACTGAATCATCACCTTTCTGTAAGCTGGGAATGAAAACTAGTGATTTTAAATAACAAAATACAATAACCAAACACTTCTATGCAATGAATAAGTGTTTGTGTACTATATAGGACCAGATTAGAATATTAGAAACTATCACTACCAGATACAGTGCATGAAATTGCCATGAAAATAACCATGAAATACCCATGAAAACATCTATGGTTTATCCCATGAATTTTACCATTTCATTGGTACTGCACCCATGAAATCTCTGCAATGCCATGAAATTACCATGATAATCTGATCTGGAATGGCCCATGAAACAACCCATGGTATGCCATGAATTGACTTTCATGGTAAATTTCATAGGGTGATTTAACAATTCATGAAATAACTGTTGACGTTTCATGGCATACTTTTCTGGTAGTGATATGCTTCTGAGAAGAGAACTACAACAATTAGGTGGTTGCTACTAGAACTGCTACAGTAACTACTTTACATAAACAAACGTGTAGTTTATCAAAGCTAAAGATCAATAGATAACAATCATTACACTGTGCAAATTCCGGCAATTCAAACAATAGAAAACAACACAGCGGTACACAGCCAGGCTTAAGGCTGTGCACAATTGCACATTCACTGAAAAAACATTAATAGTGTTACTATGTACACCAGCGTTGAAACCGGGTCGGGTCATCCGGGTCACATTTTCTCTGGGTCATCCGGGTCAGACCAGGATTGGATCACGTGAGACACGAAATTATTCGTTTGATGACGTGGAAACTCATAAACGCTATCGCGTAGCTCTTTCGTGAGCCACGCCCACTTATCGCGCTACCAACATACGCTCAGCCTGAGGGGTAGCTATTTTTAGTAGGTGATGACTTTTTTTTTATATTTTTTATTTTTTGGTCTTCAACCTACAGTTAGGCTGAAGTTGTAATATTTACTCAACACGAATCGAACGCTCAAAACGTAGTCTCGTTCGCTCGCTCGAGACTAGCCGAAAACATAGCTCTTATCGCACGCCTCGGCTTTAATTAATCCCGGTCACATCCGGGTCAAATCCGGGTCTGACGCGGATTGCTATCCGGGTCAGTGGGTCATCCGGGTCAGCAGTAGTGACCCGGTTTCAACGCTGATGTACACCAATATCATTACGGTACACGGTAGTGTGTCGTGCGGCCCAAGAAGCCGGCACGCAACACCCGTGAGTATATTGACAGGAAGAACGAAAACGCAATTTTCGCACCTCCGTAGCTCTATGCTGCCTTGATGAAACAAGACGATTTTTGCTGTGGACACTCCCTCCAACTTCAGTACTCCAAATACCTAATTTGAGCGAAATCACTACAAGCGTTCCCGCGATATTCGACTTCGAAAATTGGCTTAGTTTCTTCGTTTTTTCTTCTTATTTTTCTTCCTCTTTTCGCACAATTGCAAAAACTGCTATAAAACGCGAACGCCATATCCGATTGACTTGAAATTTGGCACACAGAAGGGAGGGGTATAAAGGCACATCTTGGTACCAATTTTGGCTGGAATACGATAAACAGGCAAAGAGTTATTAGTGATTATTCACGAAAAATAACGTCAATATGTTGTCACGCCTACAGGGTAAACCGCTTACGGAAAGAAGCTGAAAATCGGTGGGTGAATAGGTTAACTATTGAACCTCAAACCTTTTGTGGTTTGAAAGAAATCGAGCTAAAAACCAGGAAGATACAACGAAAAAGCCAACAGTGTGTAACAATTACGCAATCGAGATTAGCTAATAAAAACGACTACTTGCCACGCCTACCAGATAAACCGCTTGGAGTAATGCTTTGAAAATCGCTGCACAGATGGAGTAATCATCTTAGAAAGGCTCTTCAATGGTGTAGAAGAATCAGACTTAAAGCCACAGAATTATAACACGAAATCCAGCTTGGTGTAGCAAGTGCAAGATCGAGATATTCTAATAGAGCAGTCATTCCTAATAGAGCAGTCACCCTGAAGAGAATTCAAGAGATCTGCTAGAAACAAGTAACCTGTATAGAAATCAGCTACAAACAAATCACCCTGTAGAGAGTTCAGCTACAAATAATTCACCCTGTAGAGAGATCAGTTAGAAGAAGTTACCTTGTAGGGAGTTCAACTACGGAAAGAGATATTTCAGTTAAAAGAAGTCATGTACCTTGTAGAAGGTTCAGCTACAAAGAAACCAACATGTAGAGAGTTCAGCTACAAACAAATCTCCCTGTAGAGAGATCAGCTAGAAGAAGTTGCCATGTAAAGAGTTCAGTTACAAAGAAACCATAATGTATAGAGTTCAGCTGCAAACAAATCACCTGTAGAGAGTTCAGCTACAAACAAATCACCCTGTAAAGAGATCACCTAGAAGAAGTTACCTTGTAGAGAGTTCGGCTACAAACAATTCACCCTGTACAGAGATCAGCTAGAAGAAGTTACCTTGTAGATAGTTCAGCTACAAACAATTCACCCTGTAGAAAGATCAGCTAGAAGGACTCACCTTGTAGAGTGTTCAGCTACAAAGAAACCACCATGTAGAGTTCTATAATAAATATATGTATTATATATATAGCTAATTTGTACATTAACATTGATAAAATCAGAAATATTTAAAGTATTCATCTGCTTCACCTTTTCTTCTTCCTGTTTAAAAGGAAAAAAGTTAGGTTGAAAAAGCCCCAAAGCTGGCCATAGGCTGGCTTTGGGGTGTACAAATACAAAAAGAAGTGAAATGTAATCCAAAACAGCCAAGCTGTAAAAAAAGAGTGTGGCCCTCAAAAGGCTATGGTGAAAAAAGATGTGAAATCCAAGGTGGTGGCCAAGAAATGGCTGTGATGGTAGGTTAATGGTAAAAATTTTAATAACGACAATTCAGGTGAATTTTGTGCCAAGACCAAGCGGCACCAAATTCACCTGAATTGTTGTTACTAATATTTTTATCATTAACCTACTAGACCTCAAGTAATCATAAATCACCAAAGAAGCATTTCTATAATTGGCATGGAATCAATATACATGCGTACATCATGTATATAAATTTTACTGTTTATGTATTATTAATCCTACAACTACTGTGTAAACAGTTTTATTTACCAGCACAGCATGCAATGGTAAATGTGTCTGGATGAGTGAGCATATGCATACATACAATTGTTAGATGCGGACCCTAACCCAGGGATATATAACTACCATATAGAGGGAAACTTTGGTACGGGTAAACTTTGGCGAATAGCAAACTAAATTGCATTTGGTGAAATAAACTTAGATGAATTCAAGCTCAATCTATAGCTATAAATATGCTAATTTCAGGTGATATGAGTAATTGGCGGGTTAAACTTTGGCGAATTTGTAGTGAATCGCCAAATTCACCAAAGTTTTCCCCCGCCAAAGTTTCGCTCTACATGGTACCTAGTGGGGATCTAAAATTTCTATGAGCTCCTTAAGAATTTGACTGCTAAGAATTACCATGGAGCAGAGTAATAAACTGTATTTCAATAGTAGATTAACACTCTGACAAAGCAGTAAGTTCAACTGCCTTATAAATACAAACCACATTCAACAAATGTAGTCTGTAATTTAATGACATCAACAACAATTGTAGTAATTTTACTTAGACTACGAAGGAACAGGCTGCAAGCCTGTAATATTATCAAGTGTACATAATGAATAAAGGATTTCCTTTCTAAAATTTGAGTGTTACAGTATGTCTAAGCTTCCACAGAATGTGAAATGCTTTGGTCGTGTCCAATCCTACATATTATACAGAAACTCATGCTAAGAGGCCCATAGATGCAGGTATTCATATAAAGTCACAAGAATTTGAGGATACGATAGTCCATCAATTCTATCAATGACCCGACACATGTGTGCTTATATGTAGTTCCTGACTTGTACCTATGGCGACCCTATTTTGATTATAGGAGAACACTAACCCTATATAATATATTAAAATGGTTGGTAAAGGTTGCACTTGTAATAAGTTTTCATCATTATACTATAGCATTTAAATGTACTTCTGCAATGTATTGCATTATAAACATAATAGGTCTCTATAGCTTCCATGGTTATTCCTTTATAAGCTCTATTTTAGTGTAGCTACAAGTGCAATTAAATGACCGTATTACAATGAAATCATTATCAAACAGTCTAATTATTTTCAGGTTGAAATAGTATTTCATATATTTATAGACTTGAATTTATGGAATGTAGTCTTGGCTGGATTCCATAATTTCTAGTCCAAATAGTCATGTAATGGGAGCATTGTTATGCTGTAACATATTAGACAGTCTCATGCATGATGTACAGTATATAATTATTGGCTATCAAAATCCATCTAATTAAACAATTTTTTAAATGTTATGATAATTTTTAAAGGAATCTTTTGGTAGCATGCATAATTTTTAGGGGGATCCTTACTTAGACAGTACTACTGTATTCTTTGATTATACTTATGCAGTAACAGCTGTGAAATTTTACTACGATTCTCAAAAGCTTTAATTACAACTTCAAGTTACAAAATTTCTATGAACCAATTTCTACAGATACACCTGTACATGAACATTTTACACACGATGAAATTGTTAATAAAACAAAGTAGGGATCCAAGTAATAGAAAGTAGTGAAACAAGAGATGAATGATGGTATTGCAGCATAGCTCGGTGGGAAAATCCCTATGTTGGCAATAAACAAAATCATTATTACAACATTCCAATGTAGTGATTTTCCCATTAAGCTACTTTAATCCCTACTTTGTTTTTCAATTTACTATACTAATTTACATTAGTACATGTATGACTATTTTCTGTATGGGCTTACTACAGAAATGAAAGCAGAATATTGATTAAATGCTATTTATTCTTGGTGGTTGCTGTAAGTCTTGTATCAAGAGATAATAACTTTCCCTACTATTATTAACTCAATGAACTGGCATATAGTTTTGTATGGCTGGGTATTAAATGCAGGATCTCTTACGTATAGCCTGGTGATGGTAACCATACCTGAACAGTTGGCAATTGTTTCCCTGTTAATACCAGGTATACTCACTGATGTTACAGCTGGATGGGTGCATGAGCTGTTCACCAGGTCAACACTTAACAGATGGGTAAACTGGAGAAATGTTAGTTAGTAAAGCCATACACAAAAACAAAAAGCAAAGCCTTCAACTGTCATGCTAGCACAGTCAGGCCACCCAGTGGACCAGCACTGGGATACCTGTGCAGTATCTTCAGGTCCAGTCCAAGATATCCTCCTGAGGCAGGACCAGTGACCCACAGGAGGCTGTGCTATGTCTCACAGGTGAAGGTGTGGACACCTGAAGTCCCACCTGGACCTTTCAACCACTATGCAAGACATGGGTATTGCTTCCCCAGGTGCCCACGCTGGGTGGGCTGATTCTGGGACCAGAAATATACAGTTAACCTTTACATTTCATCACATGTACTGCAAAGTCACAAAAGCTGCTAGGGATTTTAAGTGAAAGAATTATGGCTATAGGCTAAAAGGCACACTGATAGTTGAATAGAGTCAAGGTCTATGTTTGTAATTCTAAATACGTAGCAGGTAAAAGGCATCAGTTAGTCAGCATCAGTACATACATTTCTCGAATACTTTATCAAGATCAAGTGTTCTTTTCGACATAACCAGAAAGTTCACTAAATTTACAGGTATACAAGTTCTCATTGTCAGTGTACACAAAACTGTATATAATGCATAGTATAACTGTAGTATAATTCAAAAGTATGTATATCATTCTAAGTGACCACAAGAGATATTACGGTCATTTAGAATTTAATAACTCTGAATTTACAGTGCATGATATCAATGGCGGATCCAGGATGGGGAATTTGGGGCAAATTCCCCCCCTCAAGAAATTGCATACAAGATCGAGATACTCTAATAGAGCAGTCAATTACTCTAATAAAGCAGTCACAATGTTCATGAGGCAGTATAGCTTACCTATGAAGCTATAAATAAGGATTTTATTTTACATAACATACATGATATAATATATTTGGTAAAGGATAACTAGCTATTATTGTTGTGACCTTTTTTTTTTTTTTTTTTCTCTTCAACTTTTTTCGGTAAGGTGCCCCCCTCTTTCCAAACTCTGGATCTGCCCCTGGATATGGCCCTTAAACATACATAATGAAGCTGCATGCCATATGCACAACCGTGCACATACAATAACATTGACATTTCCCAACATACAGTGGCTTAATGTATTGGTGGTAGCTATGACATTATTATTAAACTTGAACATAAGTTTTGATCCTGTATATTAATGCACAGAGTCTGTGGACTGGTTACCATTAAATTAATCATCTAATTGATTAATGTACGATTCTACACAAACCTCTAGAAGGCATGCTAAACTTTAATATAAATTTATATTATCTTAAGCATACGAGAGAGCTATGTAGATGCAAAGTCTTGAGTGTTTTAATCATTTTAAAGCACATACCATATCACCATTTGACAGTGTCTTAAAGGTATATACTTATTGACAGCAGAGGCGTAGCTAAGGTGGGGACTGGTAGGGAACAGGCCCAACCAATCAGTTTCAGTGCCCTACCAACTCAGTTTGCAGAAACTAGTCAAGCGAGATCGAAATACCCTAATAGAGCAGTCACCCTACAACAGTCAAGTATATATATTAGTGTGATAAATGATTAACTGCTTAAATTGCTTTAAAATTCAACTTCAGCGAGTCTAACTTTAAAACTGTTCCTGGGGGCATGCCCCCAGATCCCCCTAGCATTAGCATGTAAAGCATGCTGTAGCTTTGCACATCATGATTGCTGTGGGTGCCCAACCTTTCCTTCAGGACTAGCTACGCCACTGAATTTTACAGCATAATTATTGACACTTAACAAACCTGTTAGCATGCAATAGCACTATACCGTGTATACCTGTATACATATAATTGTAGGTTAGAACATTACACATGTATATAAATTATTTTCAAGTACAGTGAGCTGATCATGATTATTTATTTTATTTATTTAGTGATTGCTTTATGACAAATATGCCAAGGGTCTGCAAGCAACTGATGCTTACAGTCTGAAAAACAAATGTAGTAACTATTAATTAACAACTTAACTAAACTGTCTGAAAGTTTGATGTTGGTGGGAGATCATGATGTTTGCTGCATGGACAAAGAAAATGGTAGGTACAGTGATTGTCATCGTCAAAGTGATCCACAACATGATTCCACATAAATTTCTTCAGTTTAGCCTTGATGCATGGTTGCAATAGATAAATTGGTATCAATTACAGAAAGAGCATTCCACAAATGAGGAAGACGATGAAAATAAGAGTTTCTACTAATTTTTAAGTTGTTGGTGTAGAGATGATGTTTGAGTTTGTTATGTGTAGAGGATCTGAGTAAATGTAATGTATCTGTTGATGTTGAAGTTTCTTGTAGGTGACTTGAATGACTTGATTGCAAACAAAACATCCTGGATCTCAAAAATATACATTTATTTAATGGTAAAAGATGGAGTTCTAATAGCCTGGATTTAAACTGATATTATAATTACTCAAGATGTGTTTGGTTGTTCGATGTTGAATACGCTCAAAAGATAAGATGTCCTTGATTAGGTATGGTCGCCATAACTGTGAGCAATAGATGAGATGAGGACAAACTAAAGTAATAATTTATACAGATGTAGTTTGACTGATGGGCAGTGCTTGGAACAAAATGTACACCGTATCAAAGCCAATGATTTATACGCTTTGAATTGTAATAATTTGACCACTTCGGGTCACTGGAGACAATCACTCCCAGGCCTTGACAACTGATTTCAGTGTTGGAAATAAGATATCTGATGTTGGAGGTTGCCTTGAAGGGAACATGAACACATTTGGTAAAATTGATAGTTAGATGGGAAAGAGATGTTTGATGAATAATAGAGTCAATATCTTGCTGGAGCTTAATGAGGTCTCATCACATGAAATAATCATCTCTCTCAGCTCACTTGTACTGACTCAAATGAATGGATGTCATACATGACAAACTGAAACATTAAATGGATGACTGACCTTCCAGTTAAGGTAGACCTTCCAGTTAAGGTAGATCTTCCAGTTATTAATAAGGTAGGTTTAAAGTTTTTATTGAACACATTTTTGTACAAATTTGTATTCAGAAAAGCTATTAACAATTAAGGTATCCATGGTGACACATTAGTAACTTAGTGTTACATACAAAACTTCCATTATTCTTAATTATGCATGCATTTCCTGAAAATACTAAATAATTAATCATCCTATAACACTCAAATGCACAAACATGCCTGGTCTCTTTCTAGAATGAACACTACATAAGTATCTAATTGCTAGTAATGATGAGTGAAGTTGAAAGAAGGCTTAGAAATCACATATCTGAGTCACCCAGTAATCTTGTGAGTCATATAGGGAGTTATAACTATATACTTCATTGATTATTATAAGAAGTACAAAAACTACATATCACTTACACAGTTGACAGTATAGATACAGTTGCAAAATCTATACAATCTACAAAATTACCACCTATAGCTGTATTTACAATTTGCTAAGAGCTGCATATTCATGCAAGTTAAATTTATTTATACTTTACAGCACAAGTGCTGAAATTCTGAAGGACATCTGGTCCTACAGCCACTCTCTAGAGTTTCTGTGGATACATATACGTACATGAAATTGAGAAGGAGAAAACATCCTGACTGCCTGGAAGACTCCTGTACATGCTGAAGACATGCCAGCAACTAGTGCTGATGTCCATGAGTGAAAAAAGAAAATAAAACAGTTATTTATTAATAAGTTGTTTAAAGTTTGGGTTCTTTGAAACATTAATAGCATGGACATAGAATGTGAAATGTGTAGGTTGTTTTATAGTTGAAATTGTAAGAAAAGTGGTTCGATAAATAATCAGTTATTCGGTGTTTGATTGTGTTGGTAGGTTATGAGATATCTATAGTCAGTATAGAGTCTTGCAATCCTGTTAAAATAAAATAACGCTGTGTGCTACTGTTGAAATTCTTGAATGAATTAGCTTGTAGTGTGCTTCTAATCTTGTGGAATTACTTGTGTGACACCTTCCAAGAGTTACCGTACTTCTGGAAAATATCATGTGTGACTTGGCCTGCAAAAAAATGTTGGCATAACTGAACTACACTCCATCACATATCAACAAACAATAAATGTGACCAGGACTGCGAAAACAGGGAATGTGGGCACAAACTACACCCCATCACTCTACAGGTCATATCTCAGTATTGGAAAAGTATATTTCCATTCTGTATCTTACATCATGATGCCAATTATATGCTTACTAAGAGCTGAAACTTGCAATGCCATAGCATAATGGTACAAAAGGTTAAGAGTGATGAAAGTTTGAAAAAGTAGGCAAAAATCATGTGCCCACATGCCCTATTTTTGCAGGCCCGGTCACACATAACATTATAATATACTATGTTGTTAAACCTAATGATCCAAACAATTAAAAACAATGTAGTGCATAATCCAAACAATGCATGCTCTTCTTAATATACTGTTGTACATTCACTGAAAACACATTAATAGAGATACTATGAACACCAGCATTATTAATGTGACAGTACTAATGTACAAAATACAGTCTGGAATTTTTAATGTTATATGATCACTAGCAACATAAACATAAATGCAAACTGATCATTATAATCCAAAACAGCTCAGCTGTGAAAAAAGTGGACAGACTTCCTAAAATAGGCTAGTATGAAAAAGATGTCATATCAAAGGTGGCAGCCAAGAAGCAAGAGTTCATAATATATATATTATGTACTCTTGCAAGAAGTGACTGCAGTGATATTATGCTGTCACTTATTTATATGACAAATGACTGCATAAATTACAATAGGCTGCAAAAAAAGTTTACGTTTCGTAATTGTAATTACGCTGTAGTAGTGTAATTACAAAGTGTAACTACGAATTATGCTCTATTGATAACTACGAATATATTGTAAATATGGCTGGTGAAAAACTACTTTTTGCATAATTATGGATTACAGCCAAAATGTAATTACAGTACAAACATGGTAATTACTTAGTAATCACAATGTAATTACAATTACAAAACGTAAACTTTTTTTTGCAACCTACTGTAGTCATACTTATACTGCAGTAATTTCACATTTAACATCACATCTTTTTCACCTTTCTCACAGTTGGGCTGTTTTATGATTATGCATGATTATGATTAAACACTTAGCTACAGCTGATAATATCCAGGAGGGTTGGATCCTCAAGAAAATATTCAAAATTGGTATTGGTTACTTGGTGAGGATAATTTGTATTATGGAGTAGTTTAGTTGTAGTCAAGGAAGAATTAATCAGTGAAATATATATACTAGCTTAAAATAATAGCTAGTTGCCTAATGGTTGGACAGCAGTTCTGAAGATTTCAAAGGGGTTTCTGGAAACCACACAAAACTGCCCTTAGAAATGATATCTAATCCAAAACAGATAGCTAGCTATATGCCACCCCAGTAACCAAAACATTTATCTGGATTTCTTCCCTGCACTATTGAACAATGGAACAGTCTCCCAGGTAACATTATTGAAGCAGAACAATTTAATAATTACATACTCAACATAGATATTAAGATAGCTCGTGGCATAAGTAGATGTCCATTTGAGAAATTCTTTTCTATCAATAATTACATGTCCACAAGAAACAATGGATTTAAAATTTACAAACAGTATAGTCACCTTAATACCAGGAAACATTCTTTTTCTCAAAGAGTCCTCAATGATTGGAATGGCCTCCCAAGAGACATAATATTACAGTCATCCAATGTCTTTCTATTTAAGAAAAAACTTGATGAACACTGGCATCAGTTTTGTTTTGACTTTCTGTAATATGTACGTATCAGGAATTGGTATATAAGACATTTTGTCTTAAGCATTGTACTATTACCAAAATAATAATAATAATTATTATTATAGATTTGTCCAACTTAACTGAGGACCACAACCCAAGTTTTGAATTTCTAATTAATGCCCAATGTTAAGTGGTTTAATAGTTCAATAATTTGCAAGTAAGCCTTCCTAAACATGCCAAGTATATAGCTACTATGAAGAAGCAAAGAGTTGATAAATAGAATATCAGTGGTGAGCTATAATAAGTTAACCTTAAATTTAACAAAAAATAAATATAAGATTCCGTGGCAGTTGATAGGTAGGTAGCTAGCTAGATCTATCTAGCCTGGACATTGATATCCAACTAGCTTGGCGTATAAATATAGCCAGCAATAGCTATAGTAGTATAGCCTGGCTGTAATTGATTTTGTGGGTTAAGTGAGTAGCTACAAGGGTGGCAAATTCATAATTTTATTCGGAAAGTAGGCTTTAATTAGCTCAGTTTTTAACTCATATGAAAAGAATTTTGGGTACTAAAGTCCCATTGTATTTTATGTATGGAAAGCATTGATCTTTAACCAAACATGGTAATGGATTGCATACTTACCGCACCTAGATAGAATGTATATACTGTAAGTATTATGCCCTTTGTATCCTAAGAGATTTTTAGAATTAATGATCTGATACTGAATCTGAGCTAGAGCATTTTAAGGTTGTGTTTGCAATTTTTAACCTGGGAAACTTTTACACATTAAACTGCGACACTCCAAGATTGAATCTGAGAGCATTTTTGATAAGTTTATATGCCATTTTAAAAACAAGCTTAACCTAAGTATTATGTAGTAGTTGCTCACAACTTTAGTGAGTGAGTCTGAGATTCTAGGGGGAAAGTTCCCCCATCAGCCACAGAATAAACACTGGCTACATACCCAGGGGCGGATCCAGAGTCTGGAAAGAGGGGGGGCACCTTGCTGAAAAAAAAGTTGAAGAGCAAAAAAAAAAAAAAAAAGGTCACAACAATAATAGCTAGTTATCCTTTACCAAATATAATATATCACGTATGTTATGTAAAATAAAATCCTATTTATAGCTTCCTAAGTAAGCTACACTTCCCCATGGACACTGTGACTGCTTTATTAGAGTGATTGGTGATTGACTGCTCTATTAGAGTATCTCGATCTTATATACATTTTTTTAAGAGAGGGGGGGGGGGCACGTGCCCCCTGTGCCCCCCCCCCCCCCCCCCCGGATCCGCCACTGATACCAGTGTGTCTACCATGCCAAACTATGGAAAAGTAAGTGTAAGTTGCTTTATTAAGTTTATTTGTGTGTGTGTATGGATTGTTAGTATGTTGTGTGTAGTGCAGGTTAATTTAGACACATGATATGAGTCATGTCAGTTGTATGCACCTATATACCACCACTCCCAGAGCTCGAATTGAGGGTACACAGGCCCGAGGGTATACAAAGTATACCTTGTTAAAGTTTTTCCAGAAATAGTTTACCCCGTGATCTTCACTGTGAAAAAGGTGGGATATAATATTATGGTATTTCCAGTGGCTTATTGAATATAAATAAGCCTTAATTATTATACTTTAGTATAATCTATACTATTGCATATATGGTTTCAGTTTATTTACCACATTACCTGAAATAGCTTATATCTAATATAATGCCCACACTATACCATCACATATATGGTTTCAGTATGTTTAACACATTAACTAAAGCCTAACATGGGATTGTTAGTGTACTACAGGTTATATCAAGCTTTTTTGCATTTAATAAGCCACTGGAAATACCATCCTCACTTTTCTCAGTGCTTGTTGGCTGTATGGCAAGTTGCAGCAGTTTAAATATATAATGCAAAAACTCATGAAACAGATTTTCTGCAGTTGTAATATCACAGGTGAAAAGGTGAGAGCTATCTCAAACTATCCCAACAATGAGAATACAGGACCTAGTCCAAAATTGATTTACTTTAATAGAACAGTCATATATACATTCTAATAGAACAGTCAAGTGAAGCATACATGTATACTCTACTGTTATAGAACAGTAATAATTTTCAAGATAGTCTGTTGTCACATTATCTACTACCTCCAGCATCCAAGGGCTAGAAGTGACATGAAACTGTTATTAAGTTGTGGCCAAAATACTACCTTTGGGCATAGGAATATGATATAATCTTTGCTTTGGGCTTGTAGCTAAGATGCTGAGCCAAATACCATAATTATATACGTACACGTACTTAATATGTGACTAGATCTGCAAAAAGAGGTCTTATAGCCTTTCCAACTGCATGCACTTAGCAATCCATAACTTGACTTTGTGAGTATGGTACCAGCTTGACATTTGGTCACTTTACACTCCTAATATAGCACTTCCTGGATGTAATTTTAAGACAATAGGTTAAACACATGATGATTCATGGCTCAGCAAACTTGGAATTTGGAAATGCTATAAGACCCCTTTTCGAAGATCTGGTCACATATTTCAAATTGATGACTGAAAACTCTGATGGTTAAAAGTATAACCCTCACTACCCAATCATAATGCTGAGAAATTAGTATACCTTCATGCTATTTTACAATTCAAGCACTAACCCCTCCTCCTCAGTCATCAGATTACAGAAGTTTACTGTTGATAAGCCCCTCAGCTTTACCTCAGGGTTTATCAACAGTATACTTCCTCTGACTTCGGAGTCAAGGAATATACAGGTGCAATATACACCTCGTAGCCATGTTTATATATATATTGCAATATTTGCATGTGCATAATAATATAATATTGTGCATAATTATTCCCATCTAGGTTTCTATTGCAGGTTGTACTTATTGACCGTGTAGCTATGTTCAGTCAACATGCGTATGTCTCCTTTTGAGGTGATCACCTGTCGTACGTACGTTTGTCCTCATTTGATTTTTAGGGAAATAGAACTTACCCTGCTCTAAAACCCTTTCCTTCATGTAATAACCCATGGGCATTTTTATTCCTGTTTGAATCCGGGCAAGGAAGAACAGCTGTAGCCAATTGCTCTGAGGTTAAATGTATAAAGTAATCAACCAATCACTACAGAAAAAATTGTTAAAACTTGCTTCTTATTGTAGTTGAGGCGTTGTATATGCATCTACCAAACCACCTCCACAATTAATGAATTGTATATAGGAACTTTGTGACGTTTTGGAAGAGGAGTGTTATGCAAAAGTGCAGCTTATATTGTTTTTAGTGAGGATAATTTTGGTGAGCTATAGCTGTAAATACATAACCTCATGTATGTGCTATCATTGTGTCATTGTTACTTTGTTATTATTGTTGTGTATATTGTTATGTACATTTACTGGCTTGCATAAAATGTTGTGTGTTAGTGTTAGGGCAAAGTAGGCAATAGAGTTAGGTGTGGTGGAAGGGTGGTGTGTATAACTAGGCAAATATACTAGACTGTGTATATATATGCACATAAATGTGTATATGTATATATGTAGAATGGAGTCCTGAATGGGTGGTGACGTTGCCATTGCCCTCTAGAGTATATACATCATGGCAACCAACAAATTAATGTAAATAACATATATTATGTTTTATGGCTAAAAATTACTTTGGTTATGGAAATAGACTCAGCAATACGTTTGCAATATAACATGCAGACTCCACATAATTATATTAATGTCTATAATGATTGCCTAGATAATTTCCTTCTCATTGTTGCATGCATACTGGCTATTGCATATGATGATAGACTGGAATGATGACATGCAAATAATTTTTGAGACTAACTAAGCATAATGGAAGAATATTATGTAATTAGAAGTACAGAATCAGTTTGAAGTCAGTACAATGTTGAGAGTAGCATTTGTCAGTATCTAGTGTAGCATTGTCATTGTGGTGATGTAGCTATATACAGTTAATATACAGTTGATTATAGTAGCACGTATCAACAATGTAAGCTACTCTGTAGTGTGTTGCAGAAACCTCAATGCACATATGAAAGTGTGAGAATTTTATTTTGATACTGTTGTGAAAAAACAAAACAAACAAACAAAAAAAAAAAAATAATAGAAAATTATTGTGTCTATGCATGTATATTAGTGTATGCCACCAATACGGCTATGTATGAATATACAGTATATAATATAAAGTGTATGGGTCCATGCATAACTTCAGATTGTTATCAGTTGATAGCTAATTAAGTGATTGAGTTATGTATACTGAAAAGTTTCTGACTCCCTGTATTCACAGGCTTTAGCCTTCTCACAGGTCCCTAGTGGAATAGGATTTTCTAAAAACCCCTTGCTGGTGAGAAGTCAATGATTAAGTAGAGGTTGAATACAGAGAAGATCACAGATCCCGGCTGTTGTGGCTCCTCTGGTACATGCCTAGACTGCATGTTGCTGGGGATCAAGTCACCACTGGGTCTGGGATTTTTTTCTGCATTCTTCAACATTTCAGTTACATGTTTCTGACTCCTTGTATTCACAGGCTTTAGCCTTCTCTTTGAAATACAAATACATTGAAATACTTTTATCAGGACAGTATTTAAATACAAATGCATACTTTCCAAAGTACATAGTGGGATAATATAAACTATTTGCTGTGATAATCATGTGGTAATCATGTGGTAATCATGTGGCCAATAATCAACTATCAATTCATGTATCAGCTTAGTTGCTAGGAGATTATTTATTGCACAGCAGTCACTATTGTATATACCACTTAAAGGCCATAATTGGCACTCATAAAGTGATCAATGATTATTTCTGTGTATGAGTTTGTGACCTACATGTTCTGATTTGAATGACTAAACAATTCTTGATAGTTCCTTTTTTTCCTGTACCACAAAAGTTTTTACTATATAGTAGGCAGTATTACACATCTGTTCCAAATAGTTATTCAACCTACCATTACTGCTACACTACTTCCATCATCAGTTGGATCTTCAAGCATAAACAATGTACCAACAGGTATTTCCAGTGATTATATTGTATACATTTTATACATTTTTATTGTATAGCTTCTTCCCCAACCCAATGTCTTTCACAGTGTTCAGACAGTTACTTTTTAAAGTAACTAGATACATATTACTTGCAACAGAACTATTTAGTTACAGTTACATATTACCCAAAAAATAAAGTAACTATAATGATATTACATATTATATTACTTTGTGTCCACAGCCTTAAGCTGTCACGTGTAAAACTACCACCTTATCATGTGACATGATTGCGTTGTTGAACAATGTGCAAATCTTGGTTATAAGTAAGAAGCTGATGAATAAACTTCATTCAGTAGGCTTCATTACTTCATTGTGGCTAGTCATTACTCAGTGGATTACTAATGAGATTAGAAACTTCGTTACTTGTAGTAATAATATTACATAATATTAGACTCATTACAGTAATTATATTACTTAGGTAAAGCATTACATTTGTAAGTAAAGTAATTTGAGTTATATTACCTGTTTTTATAGCATATTTTGTTATATTACTTAGTCACCACAAAAGTAAAAATTATTATGTAATGCATTAGAACGTGTTACCCCAACACCGATCTTTCATTATCTCCTTCATCCACTTCTTCATATACAGGTTCAACAACCACTACAAGTATGTTTACTACATTTGCTATAATACTTGCTATGAAATTGTGACTTGCAGCAGGTGTAGCCATGATTGTTACAGTCCTCACAGTAGTGGTGTTATTAGCAATCATCATAACTTTATGCATTACAGGATATCTAAGAAGGTAATATATATCTAATCCAAAACAGCCAAGCTGTAAAAAAAGAGTGCGGCCCTCAAAAAGGCTACGGTGAAAAAAGACGTAAAATCCAAGGTGGCAGCCAAGAAATGGCTATGATGGTAGGTTAATGGTAAAAATTTCAATAACGACAATTCAGGTAAATTTAGTGCCGCTTGGTCAATTGGCACAAAATTCACCTGAATTGTCGTTATTAAACTTTTTACCATTAACCTACCATCATAGCCATTTCTTGGCCACCACCTTGGATTTTACATCTTTTTTCACCATAGTCTTTTTGAAGGCCGCACTCTTTTTTTACAGCTTGGCTGTTTTGGATTAGATTTCACTTCTTTTTGTATTTGTATACCCCAAAGCCGGCCTACGGCCAGCTTTGAAACTTTTTAAACATATCTTTTTTTCTTACCACAGGAAGAAGAAAAGATGACGCAGATGTACTATAACTATTTCTGATTTTATTAGTAAATGTACAAATTATATATCTATAATACGTTACACATATATTTATTACAGAACTCTCCATGGTGGTTTCTTTGTAACTGAACACTCTACAAGGTGACTTCTTCTAGCTTCTCTCTCTACAGGGTGAATTGTTTGTAGCTGAACAATCTACAAGGTAACTTCTTCTAGCTGATCTCTCTACAGAGTGAATTGTTTGTAGCTGAACGATCTACAAGGTAACTTCTTCTAGCTGATCTCTCTACAGGGTGAATTGTTTGTAGCTGAACGATCTACAAGGTAACTTTTTCTAACTGATCTCTCTACAGGGTGATTTGTTTGTAGCTGAACTCTCTACAAGGAAACCTCTTCTAACTGAGCTCTGTACAGGGTGAATTTTTTTAGCTGAACTATCTACAAGGTAACTTCTTCTAGCTGATCTCTCTACAGGGTGATTTGTTTGTAGCTGAATTCTGTATAGGTGATTTGTTTGCAGCTGAGCTCTTTATAGAATGGTTTCTTTGTAGCTGAACTCTCTACAAGGTAACTTCTTGTAGCTGATGTATCTACAGGGTCACTAGTTTGTAACTGAATTCTCTACATGGTGGTTTCTTTGTAACTAAACTATTTACAAGGTGACTTCTTCTAGTTGATCTTTCTACAGGGTGATTTGTTTGTAACTGAACTCTCTACAAGAAAACTTCTAACTGATCTCTGAACAGGGTGAATTGTTTGTAACTGAACTCTCTACAAGGTAACTTCTTCCAGCTGATGTCTCTACAAGGTCACTAGTTTGTAGCTGAACTCTCTACATGGTGGTTTCTTTGTAACTGAACTCCCTACAAGGTGACTTCTTCTAGCTGATTTCTCTACGGGGAGATTTGTTTGTAGCTGAACTCTCTACTGGTGATTTGTTTTCAGCTGAACTCTCTACATGATGGTTTCTTTGTAGCTGAACTCTCTACAAGGTAACTTCTTCTAGCTGATCTCTCTACAGGACGATTTGTTTGTAGCTGAACTCTCTACAAGGTGATTTCTTCTATAGCTGATCTTTCTACAGGGTGATTTGTTTGTAGCTGAACTCTCTACATGATGGTTTCTTTGTAGCTGAACTCTCTACAAGGTAGCTGATCTCTCTACGGGGCAATTTGTTTGTAGCTGAACTCTCACATCATTATTTCTTTGTAGCTTAACTCTCTACAAGGTGATTTCTTCTAGCTGATCTTTCTACAGGGTGATTTGTTTGTAGCTGAACTCTCTACAAGGAAACTTCTTCTAGCTGATCTCTCTACAGGGAGATTTGTTTGTAGCTGAACTCTCTACAGGTGATTTGTTTGCAGCTGAATTCTCCACATGATGGTTTCTTTGTAACTGAACTCTACAAGGTGATTTCTTCTAGCTGAACTATCTCTTTCCGTAGTTGAACTCCCTACAAGGTAACTTCTAGCTGATCTCTCTACAGGGTGAATTGTTTGTAGCTGAACTCTCTAGAGGGTGATTTGTTTGTAGCTGATCTCTATACAGGTTACTTGTTTCTAACTGATCTCTTGAATTCTGTTCAGGTGACTGCTCTATTAGAGTATCTCGATCTCGCACTTGCTACACTAAGTTGGATTTCGTGTTATAACTCCGTGGCTCTACGTCTGATTCCTCTACACCATTGAAGAGCCTTTCTAAGATGTTTACTCCATCTGTACAGCGAATTTCAAAGCATTACCCCAAGCGGTTTATCTGGTAGGCGTGGCAAGTAGTCGGTTTTTATTAGCTAATCTCGGTTGCGTAATTGTTACACACTGTTGGGTTTTTCGTTATATCTTCCTGGTTTTTAGCTCGATTTCTTTCAAACTACAAAAGGTTTGAGGTTCACTAGTGAACCTATTCACCCACCGATTTTCAGCTTCTTCCCATACGCGGTTTAACCTGTAGGCGTGACAACATATTAGTGTTATTTTTCGTGAATAATCGCTCATAACTCCTTGCCTGTTTATGGTATTCCAACCAAAGTTGGTACCGAGATGCGCCTGTATACTCCCCTTCTGTGTGCCAAATTTCAAGGAAATCGGATAAGGCGTTCGTGTTTTATAGCAGTTTTTGTAAGTGTGCGACAAGAGGAAGAAAAATAAGATGAAGAAAAAAAACGAATAAACTAAGCCAAGTTTTGAAGTCGCATATCTCGGGAACGCTAGACGCGATTTCGCTCAAATTTGGAATGCGGAGTACTGAAGTTGGAGGGAGTGTCCACAGCAAAAATTGTCTTGTTTCATCAAGGACGCACAGAGCTACGGAGGTGCGAAAATTGCGTTTTCTTCCTGTCAATACACTCATGGGTGTTGCGCGCCGGGCACGACATACCGTGTGTCTTGATATATTTAGTTCAATTTTGCATGACTGTAAATTGGCAATGACGGTGTTGATAAGTTATAGTTTTCAATTAATACTGCAACTGAGCGTGTTACAAACAGCGTATGTTCTATTAGAGTAATTGTGTGAATAATGTAGCAGGAGAAATTATATTCATAGTATTGTTATTATAATAAAACTCAATCAATTTGAATAAGAAAAGAAGTTGTTTCTTTCTTTTTTTACATTTTACTGTCACTTTTGAAAGGCTTTTTAGGTTTATAACAGTTTAGTGCAATACTTCATTATTCATTAAAACAATGTTTTGATGTGCGATCACTTTAGCTAATAGCTAGCATTTATAGCAGCAGACAGTATACTGTATTATGATATCGTTATTTTAAAATATATTTAGACAACTAAAAGTTTCAACTGGACAAATGGAAGCTCCAAACATTGATGCTTTATTTGACAAAGTAAGTCCCACACAGATACTATTCCAGTCAAATCTTCTACAGCATCTGTGCATTGAACTACATTCATTTAGTCTTGTGCTTATGCTTTCTAAATACAATCCCTGTGCCTTATATGATACGTGGAAATCCTCTCTTATGTACCTCAGTAATAAAATAACTAATAATAAAATATTAACCATTTATAGTGGCAGTTCATCAGCCACTCACTTATAGCAATCAATGAATTCCTTCTGGCATGTTTGAGTGAATAGCGCAGTAGCTTGAACCTAAAGTTCTCAGCACAACTCCTCTTTCATTGATAGTATAAGACAGTCTGGTATTGCCACATTTACTTGGAATCTTAATTATCCAAACCTCTATTAATTTAATTATTTGCATGTGAAGGTAACAGAATGTTTCATTGCTAGTGTGAATTAAACGTATGTTCTATTAGAGTAACTAATGACATCTCTGTATAAATTACTGGGCTCAAGCAAATTCATGCACTTTTTACCCAATAAACATGTATAAGAACTGCAGTGTTCAGAAAATTGAGAAATCCACTGTGCATGAATACTTTTAAATTGTCTGATTATGGTAGATTATACTTTCATACATTTTCTGTATCATTTAAGTTTTGTGCTGCACTGTCTTGTTAAAGGTGTCAATTGATTTTGATGACATGTGTAGCTACTTGGAAATTGGGGGAGATGCTGCAAGTACATGTGAAAACCTTGAAATATTGCACACGGCATCAGACTGCGAAGACTGCAAATCAACTATATGTCATGTAATTTAACAGATATGGAAATATTAAACTATATATTAAATCAAGCTAACAGAAGGTCATTGGAATCAGGAAATGGTGGTTCCCCACCAGGTTCAGCAGAATTGTCAGCACATTTTGAAAAACACATCATTAGCAACTGTGAAAATTTTAGCACCATATTTCCCTGTTGATATTGCAAGAGAAGCCAATAATGACCATCAAGAAATGCCATACTGTCAACATGACGATGATATTGACAGAGAACTTGCAAAACAAATATTTGTGAAGCAAATCACAATACATCATTTGTCCCAAATGAGAACCGTATAGTCTCAAAGGAGCCACCACATTTGAACCAACTATTACAACTGGAGTATATGTTGCTAGTGATATAGATACACAGCAAGATGATGACCAAGAATTACAGTCACAGGAAAAAGACACAAACCAATCATCAAGTTGTGATACCACCTTGCAGCTAACACTGTCATGTAACGGCAAAGATGAACAGGATAATGAGAGTGGTTACATGTCTGAATCAGCAATGAAAGCACTCTGACAACTGTAACTTGACTAGTCAATAAGCTATTGACCTAAAATTTTACACCACACTTTTATTAAAGTTGGGTGTTCGCAAACACTCAAGGCATGTTGCTGTACGTATTACCTAAACACCCACACCTGTTTTGGTGTGGTAGGAACACCCTTGGGTGTTTGCACTGCACTAATTCAATTTTGAACACTTCTTGGTGTTTGTCAACACCCTTTAGTGTTTATGTACATCTGGTTTAGTTAATAAATTATCACAATTCGGTCATACATTAAGTTTGTATGTCAATAAGAGCATACAGGCTAGCATTTACAAACAAAAATATCTTCCAGCTAGCATTGCACGTACATGAAAATGAAATCATAAACAATGAAGAAGGCAAAACAATGGAAGACACATAGCATGTGACTCTACTACTGATGTATCTCATGCACATGCATAAGATGCACATGCAATAGATTTGTGTAGGTGCTAATTACAGTGAGATGACAGTGTGATGGCATTATCGTGTACCTGTACATATACACTGTTTTATTTCTTGTGACAACCATGCAGTAATTCACTTCAGAGCCTTTAAAATGAAACCCACAATCGAAAGTAATGCTTATTGGTTACATTATAAATACAAACTGAAAGCCATAAGAGGTAGGAAGAGTTGATGATACTGAATATATGTATTACTTTCACATATCCATGTTTCTTGTATGTTCTTTGTGTCAATGATATAATGTTTGAAATTGTTCGGTCAAAATGTGATTGGCTGTATGACAAAGAAAACACTCCATTTCCATTTTCTTTTAGAATATCTCCTACACCCCACGGGTGTAATTGAAGTACCCCATGGGTGTAACAGAACACCCTTAGAGGAGCTTGGTATAAATGGCAGCTATAGCACCCCAAAAGGTGTTTTATAAACACCTTTCCCAAAAGGTCCCAAAACACCTTTCCCAAAAGATAAAACACCTTTCCCAAAAAGTGTTTTATAAACACTTTTTTTCTTAACAGTGCATGCATGTACTTTTAAAATACAATTTTGTTCACCTATCAGTGATTATCAGAAAATTGCTAACTTTTGTTGGCTATTTATAAAATTAAATTGCACCTGTAGCTTATGCTAACTTTCTAGATAGTACACAGTACAACTTCAAAAAAGTGAGGATGCTTTAGCACCTCCCCCTAAAGATCCTCTGGCAAAATTAATGTAGATACCTAGAGCATAAAAATTCTGACATTAAATGAGTATAGTAGAATAGAATACTAGATTATGTATGCTGCATGCATTTGGTAACATTATTGCAATCAATTCATTTGCATTAAATGATCATGCCGTTTATCCAGTTTATTGGTGTGGCTACTTTGTCTTCCTAATAATCATATAGCTTATTCTTATATTAATCATAACACACCTTGTTGCACATGGGCATACTGAGCAATATCAATTATATTAATTATAGCATGTGACTTTAAAAAATAAACTCTGCAGTTGCTAATGCACAAAATCATGGCTGCTCGGAGTTCACAAATTTAAGCATATAAATGGTCATTTAGTTGGTCATCACATTCTACTTAATCAAGTTTATAGTTTACTCGGAAGACAATGCTGTCATCTTTGAGGTACTGACATGTACTAGTAACTTTATAGATATCTTCATTTCTAATGAACTTGTTGTTACCCCACAAAGAAGATTCATTTCTCTCTCCACTGATGACCCTGTAGTGACCGTCATCATAATATACTCCAACACCACAATAATGTTCATTACTGTCAATCTGGTTCAACAACTCTACCTCACATTGTCCTTGTATTGGCCACTTTAGTTGATCATCATTTGAACCCTTCATGAGGTATAAATCAACTGACAAATGTGAACCCATGGCATCACCCCAAGAAGCAGGATAAACACACAAACACATTTTGTATCCCTGATGGTGAGTATAGAATGGCTCACTATACCATTCAATGTCCTCTTCCTTCTTCTTGCTGTACTCTGACATCTTTACAATCAATGGTAATCTTGCTAGCGTCTGAATGGGTGTGGCCATGTTCTGCTGCGAGTGCGTATTTAGCTTTTTCTTCAAGAGTAGTCTCCAGATGCAGTTACATATAAACACATATACCTCAAGCTTTAAATAAATCCCTACTTTTCTTAAACAGTAAGCCGATCTCGCCACTGATCCAGCAGCGTCTAGTTGCAAGCTCATGCGCGGTAATCAGGATGGCGATATTGACAGAACTTCTGAGCAAATTAACGCTTATTGCAAGACTCGTGTAGTGGCAAAACACTCGTCATTGTAGAGGCCTTAGCTGAATTGATAATTACTTTAGTGGCGTTTAATCCTCGTGAATATGCTACCAATTTGAAGATGTTTGCAGATGACACCAAGATATACTCGGTCATTAAATCTTTTCATGACAGCCTTAAACTACAACATGATATCAACAAGTTAATGCAATGGTCAAGTATTTGGTTGCTTAGATTTAACGCAGCCAAATGCAAAGTAATGCAGATTGGTAACTCTCTTCCTGCATCATACACCATGTACGATGGCACTACAAATGTATCTACTGACCTAGAACTAGTCAACGAGGAGAAGGACCTTGGAGTGTGGTGCACAAGTGATCTCAAGCCATCTCTACACTGCCAAAAAGCTGCAGTCAAGGCTACACAGGTTCTTGGGCTTATTAGGCGATCTTTTAGAATTGACTCTACTGATATGTTTATATTTCTGTATAAGATGTATGTTTGACCGCATTTGGAATATTGTGTGCAATCTTGGAGTCCGTACTTGGCCAGAGACATCGACACCCTTGAAAAGGTTCAGAGACGTGCAACTAAACACCTTCGCGGATTAGCCCACTTGACTTATGAAAGCCGTCTTGAAATTCTGGATCTCTATTCTCTGTATTGCAGACGTCAAAGGGGTGATATGATTGAAACATATAAGATACTTAAACGACATTATGACTTGGACACATCTACATTTTTTACTTTAAATACTGCTACCACCAGGGGCCACTCTCTTAAGCTTTTTAAAGAAAGATCAAGATTACTTGTTAGGCAGAACATTTTTACAAATAGAATAGTCAATCTATGGAACTCCTTACCTGACTTTATCATTTCAGCACCAACAGTTGCAACCTTCAAGCTGCGCTTGGATAATTTTTGGAAGCAATCTAGATATAGGCACCTTCAAAGGCCTGCGGCCTAGCCTGGCAAGTTAGCTTGCCTTGGCATCTACAAGCCCATTAAATAATAATAATAATAACCTGGGATAGCAGTTTCAAGTGATTTTGCAGTTTATAAATGAGATAACTTTTTGGCAACCGCCCGCACCAAAATTTTCTTTTGCCCATTCGCACTCATTATTGCACGAGATTGCAACATAGCTTTTTGAGTGTTGTGGTAGTGGGTTTATCACGCAGACATTGAGATACAGACACCATTTATGAGAGTTTTTTTTACATCTGTGTGAATTAGAGTGCTTTCTGCTTTTTGCAGCATCAGAAGGCATCAACAGTGAGTGCTACAGTGTACAATGGTAGAAGTAGTTGATATGAGGGCAGGGGCGGAAATGAACTGAGGCCGCACTACTATTCTCGCGTGGCCAGACAACGTTTCTCCGCACCGCGCTTATCGATTGGAAATTATAGGCGCTTATACTTTCCAATCATTAAGCGCCGTGCGGAGAAAAAGCGGTCTGGTCACGCGAGACTAAGGCACTACATTGTCTCTGGTTTGGTAAGCGAGACCCAAAAAAGGTCACAACGGTCTTGCAGAAATGTACCTAAAACGCAAAATTTACCATACCCATTTACGGGAACATTTTAAGTAAGCAGCACCCGCCGGCAGCGCCATCATACTTACGGAGTAACTTTAAGCAACCTATTATCTTAAGGTATAGTACACGTTGCGTTAGTATGGACCTCGGTATGGACTAACGGAGCTCTGGATTAGTGTACAGTAGGGGGATACGGAATAATTGGGTACCAGTATCCCGGGAATTTCAGTTCCGTTTGAAAAAAGGCGTACGGGGGATTTCAGTTCCGTTTGAAAACAGTCGTTTTTCGTGATGATGTAATCACGTTGTTTTCCCCCGGTACGGGGGATTTCAGTTCCGTTTGAAAACAGGCGTTTTGCGTGATGATGTAATTACGTTGTTTTGAACCGGTTGACGTCATCACGCAAACAGCATAATTTTCAAACGGAACTGAAATTCCCGGTACTAAGCTTTGCCTCGTTTTACAGCGCACCGTAGCCTAGCACCTAGCAGTCTGCCGAGATCGCGAGAGGTATGGGGGCCCGGGTGATTTCTTCTTGTGTGAGTAGCTACGTGTTTTGTACTTGGTTTTGTAATTCACCACCAGACACACTAGACATCATCATCCGTTTCACTTGATTGTACCACCAACAAACACCACCACCTACATGACAAGCTACTTTCCAAGAACCATCCGGGAATGGAATGCACTGCCACCGCACCTAATTGAACTGAACACTCTAGCTACATTTTCAAACTTGATTGAACAGCACTTATAATTTGTAATTGTTTGGGCTTAATCAGCTTTGCTGTCTGCCCTTTCCCCCCAAATAATAATAATAATAAGTGATAAGGGCTATTGTAAGCACACCGAGGGCCTGAAGGTAACACGTTCCTGATCAGGCCTTGTCCTTTTGTGTGTGCCTGCCCTCCTACTGAAAGAGAGAGACTAGGAGCGAAATGACAAGCTATAGGGCTAAATTGTGTAATTGTTTATCCCACTAAATAGGGACCTGCAGAAATTCTACTGAAGCCTGACTAAAATTATACAGATGAAACCCTCAAAAAGCACACCCTAAAAATGTGGACACTTTGATGATCCAAGGGGGTGGCACTCCAGTATATCTTGTACTCTGATCTTTGTCCTTGGCCAAAACGAAAGTCAAACAAGAGATATGCAGTAGTCGAAAGACAAGTTTCATTCGTAAAGTGTATACCACAAATGATACTTTAAGAGTTACAGTAGCTGTACTTTTACAAAAAAAAATATGCAAGAATTTGGTCAAGAGTCAAGTGTGGATTTTAGTGTAGGTCAAGGCTTATTTTTCTATTTTGACCAAAGACGGAGATCAAAGTACGGGTATACATAATCCCAAGTGCATCAGTGTACGCTGTACGCATATCAAGACTACATGCCAGTTAGAACACTAAGCATGATTTTGAGGTGACTGGAATAGGCAGGTAGTGGAAATCATCAAAATTTCCCCATTAAACTTTTGCACTATATAAAGTACGTGAGGTAGTTACAGTAGTTGCACCATCTAAGTAGTGTCAGCAGCTAGGAGTACTGAAAATTTGGTCCAACGTTTTGCTCCACAGCAATAGCAATGACCTCATCAAATAATCCAGTCAGTGTGGCCCTTCTTTCCCCTTCACAATAACCGCTTGAGAAATTGAATTCACTTAGATTTTTCTTGTGTCAGCTACTTTTTAGGCCTGGCTCATGGGCTATGAAGTCTGAGGGTTTTCTATAACAAACATGAATACTAAACAGTCATGATGATACAAGGAGGAGTGACTTAGCTGTTTCATGATCAAGCTAAGTAGCCTTATATGCGATTTAAGCACGTAGCACTAAATCCTTTGTGTATTAACCCAAAGTAATTTTGTAACATGAAAACTTTGTCCATATAACTTTCCAACTGTAGCCTGTACATCAAACAACCACCATTGCAACTATACTTTTTATTTTGCACAGTATATACAAACCTGGTAATAAGCGAAGGTGTTCACTGTTCTGATTGGTCAGCATCCGTGCACACTATTGTGTTTTTATGCATTCTGCCACAGATAGATCACAATGACTGAAAGACTATATTTAGTGTCAAGGTGTTAATTACTTGATTAAAGCAACCTAGCTCATTTACGTAGGGGTGCATGCCCAAAGCTGGCTGCAGAGTTTGTTTATCTTTTGCGTTTTGTTAGAATAGCGTGTCTAATGCTGTGTAGTGGGCTTACAGGGTTCTGAGTCATGTTGATAACTAAAATGCAAGTGCAATTGTATGCATATAATATGTACTTGAGTAAAATAGTTAACTGCAATTTTGCAGATCATTGTTTATGGATATGTGTTGTAATTCTATCCAAAGTGGTATTCGGTAGCAGCTATTTAATCAATCGATTCAAAAATGTTATTGATGTGTAGCGTCCTGAGTGGACTTCTGTCAAGGCTGTGTTAGAATTTCAATTTTTGTAATTATTTGAAGTCAGATACTACACTGTATGGCTGGTAGAACCTGATGCATGAATGGTATAATGATGACATACCAATGTAATAAAGTGTCCCTTCAAGCCCCATCCCCTCCCCCACTTGCAGTCTATATGCAATGTAAACCATATGTGTGCACGTAAATTATGATTGCTTGCTTTCATTGCATATAAGTGCACAAGTTATATTCTGTGTGTCTTAATTACAGCCTGTTGGGATACCCTTATTCACACATGCTGTAGATGCAGAGTGACTGTTAAGGTACAAAATATATGCTGGACACTAAGTGTATTGTGTGTGATTAGCAAAAAGTATGTAGAATTTAAATACTGAGTGTGGGTTTGTACATGCATACAAACAGAAGGCTTTATATCATGCATACACCATGTTTTGTACGAGGTAGACCAAGTCTCTGTCCTGAGTCACTATTGTCTATGGCCTATCCACATCCTCTCACCTGTTGTAAATTTCAAAATAGGTTAATTAACATCCCCTGACTAGGTGAGTCCTCTCTCCTGACCTGGCTTGTAAATGAGTTATTTAGCATCCCCCGGCTGAATGTATGTACCTTCCATGAAGGGTCGGGGCAGACATGATAATATCAAGAGGTAAAAGTGTGTGTGTGTGCGTGCGTGCGTGCGTGCGTGCATGCGTACGTGCGTGTCCTTGTCTTGCTAGTGGTGTTGGGGTAGTGGAACTTGAATTCTGTGACCTTGGTCCAACTACATTTTAAAGTTATCCAAGTGAAGTATTTTTCAATTACAGGTATGCTCTAGTTTAAATCAAGGGTAAAGCACTCTCAGCACTTAAGGAAAGTGCAAGTACTTTTTTACTATACCAACATATTACAGTACCTAAGTGTTATTTGCTAGTAAAAAGCAGACAAAAATCTATGCTTTAGTTCATAAGACCATATAGTAAATAAGAGGTTAGCTACTTGTTCAAATATTCTACACTATTCTTATGTATCTATCTATAATCTTTTCTGACAATATCGAATTTAAATATTTGACTAAAACCTTCAAGTGATGCTTGAACACATTCGAAACCTACGAAATAAAATCATACTGTTGACCAGCAGGCACTTATTTTCTTAAACAAATATGCTGCTGTAGCATTTTCATTATTACAGTGTGATCATGATGGGAGAACCCAGAATCAAACCGTTCTTGTGTGTAGTGTAGAACCTAGAAATTACTAATCTTATTTCATTAAAGTACAGTCTGTGTTTACATTAAGCATTAAGAATACACGATACTTAAAAGTACTTAAAATACTTTAATTACTCGAGTATGTAGTAAGAGCTTACAAGTACATGGGGCGTACGTTAGGAAAATTGAGCAAGTGTTTAAATAAAATTATTCAAGTAGTTTCAAATATGTACTAAAGTGGACTTATTTGTGTACTTGGACCCATGTCTGGTTTTTGTATGCATGTGTGCATGTGTGTTATCTACTGTTATGTGAGGCAGCATAGCCAAGTGGTTAGGGTGTTGGCCTAGTAATCGAATGGTTGCAGCTTTGATTCTAGGTTATGCCAAATTGGTGTTGCTGAGCATTAAATTTTACTCACATTGCTTCAGTATACCAGCTGTTTACGTAGGAACCTGGTGACCTAATGTAAACTGTGGAAGCAAATGCCAAATGTCCATGTCTCACGCAATGGGTGTGGGACTTCAGGTGTCCACACCTTCATCTGTGAGACACAGTACAGTCTCCTACAGGTTACTAGTCCTGCCCACGAAGATTTGAGTAGCTTACTGTGTGTGTGTGTGTGTGTGTGTGTGTGTGTGTGTGTGTGTGTGTGTGTGTGTGTGTGTGTCCAGTGTGCTTAGTGTTGTATGTACAATATGTGCAGTGTATCTATGTCCATGGTGTGGACACACTAAACAAAGAGTATTTATGTATATTCACGTATACACATATTAGCACTGGTACCTGCCCTACAGCGCAGGACTGCTTGCAATGTCATGTACTTTACACCTTGTAGCTGTCTAGTGACACAATTTCCTACACAGCATTGGAAACCCAAGTTTAAAACATCACTTGTCTATACTTTTACTTAATTAAACATGATTATGCTTCAAGGCACACATTCAGAAAATGTTACACCAATAATGTTCAGAATCAAACTGTAGTGTATTGTGTTTACCCCATAGTGTTTACCATGCAGGTACAAATGGTGCTAGTAGTAGTACCTGTCATATTATGCATGCTTATGCAAAATCATTAATGATGTTTAAAATTCTGACAACAAAAGACATGAATTTGTACATACTGTTGTAGTAACTGCTTCACAGTGCAGTACTTGCCTTGCTGTGTATTTTATGTGCTAAATGTGCAGAGCCATCTCCGTATTAACTAGATAATACAGTTACTATCGTACTGTATGATACACTGGCAGATAATATGTGTATAGTGAATAATTAGCTATAATGTGTGTTACTACAATATAGCAAAGTACTTTTAGTTTTAGTTATAAACAATCAACAACTCTTATACTTGTAGGTGGTAAGTACATACTTTTAGTTTTAGTTTTTATTATTTGTATACTTGGCAGGTACTTTTGGTTTTAGTTTCAGTTATTTGTAAACATTAAATAATATTTTATTTTGATAAGTTTCAGTGTAAAGATTGAGGCACTTTTAGTTTTAGTTTTTGTCTTTTGACAAATCAGAAAAACTTAAGTTTTAGTTTTCATACATGTAGTTTCAGATAACTAAAAGTAAAAGCCCTAACTAAACCACTTTCAGTTTTAGTTTTAGTTAACTGAAACAACACTAATGAAGACAGACTCAAAGAGGTTGTTTAACACAATGGCTCTACTCTTATTATCTGAGATAGATTCAACGTCTACTATGATTGTCCTTATGCTTTGCGCTAACACATTTCCAGAATTGTCTACAGTTACTGTTAAATGAATTGCCAAACATTCTACCGAAATCAGTAATTCTATTTGCTTCTAGAATTTCTTTTATTCTGCGGAGGCTTCCCAGTCAATATTACATTTCTTCTTTTAGCAGTACTGTAAACTTTTGTGTTTCTTCATGTCCTTTTTTATTTCTTTGTTTGTCCATGGTGGTTTTTACAAGAAATGTAAATTATACAATAAAAGCTAGCAACTGACAACAACCATAAGTAGCATCTGAAATATTTGGTTTAGATAATAACAACTTGTGGTGAGACCATGTATGCATAGTTAACCAAAATCATAACTGCAGGAAGCCACGCATGACAACACAGAGAGGAACTGTTGGTTTTTTTTTTGCTGTATCATTTGTTTACCTAACAGGCTAGCACCATTCAACCAAAACAGCAGGTCAGTGTGATCATAATTGAATGTAACTTATAATAACATCATTGATCAGGGAGTTTTGTAGTTCTGTACTTTAAGTAAAGTGACTTTGATTTTCAGTGTGTTACTGTTTCTATACAGCCGGTCCCATTCATAATGGTTATTTCAACCACTGTAGAATAGAGGACATTTCCTGGCCACGACTAGCTTCTTATTAGCCTCTACTACATGTAGTTGGTACTGCACTACCACACTTTACATCCATCTCTATATGCATATGGTCACTAGTCGTAATTTTCAATATGTGCATTATACGTACATGTGTAGATGAACACTTCTAATTGAAAATAGAGTTTACAAGTATAAAATTGTATTTAATGTGCTGTATATAGGCAGTTAGTTGCATACTTAAGTGCTTTTCTGCTAATAATGTGACAGCATCATATCATATTTGACAAGTTGCAGTGTTGTTAACTAGAAGAAACAGTTGAATAATTAGTTACATACCATAATATAGCTATAACGATTACACAAAATTCAACAGTGTATTGCATAAAACATTAATGCACATGCTCTAACAGCAATAGTGTATAATACTCTTAACTTATGTTAAAATACATGCACAAGCTGTAAGTGCTTTGCATCATTGTGTCACGTCACTGACTGAATTTTGAGCTTAATACTGTGTGTATTCTTATATACATGCCAATTCTATCAATTGCAACTGCATCCATGTGAACTTTTGTATACCTCACCTACACAGACACAGCTGGTTGTATTTCACTTATGGACATATTAACATACACACACATACACACATATGCATGCACTGCCATACAGTTTGTCAAAATTAATGGTAACACTTACCAGTGAATGTGCGCTCATTAGTCAATGGACTTGAAAATGGATCATTGAAATCTACAAATGTAACTGCCACAGTGCAATTACTTATATCACCTAAAACAAGTTCCCATTTCCATCCACCATTCAAACCAGTTGGGGTAAAATATGGACATCCATCCTGTATATAAAATTGAGAAAGTAAAACTGTAACTAGATGATTTAGACTATGCACATACCTGATCCCTGAACACCTCCTTTTCATCTTGAGTGCAGTTAATAGTAGCTTGGCAATTTTGTAATCGATCTTGTATGCGTTCTGGTGTATCATCTTCAGTTGGTCTCCATGTCACATTAACAAGCAGCTTGGTACATGTCTCATTAAAAAATAATTCTGAGCAACTCAAATAGACAACAGGTGGGTCCTCGAATATTTCTGAAATGTTGAAGTGACATAAGTGGTGCAGGAAACATCTACTAGTAGTTTTACCAACCATTAGTCAATGAATGTTTCATCATTAAATTTTTATGGCTTTTTAAAGATTGTTAACTACTAGAGAAGAATTTGAATATTAAAGGAAAACTGAATAATTATATCCTTTGTCTAGTCAATGTATTTTTATTAGTCGAGAACTAAAGCCAGCTAGCTACATCCAATTTTGACCGTTTTAAATGTCTCCTTATAATAGCTATAACAGTATATTATCTTGGATCAAATTTAAAGCACCTTCAAGTATTCTGTGCTCAAGTATATAAATTATGGACATCCATAAAACTTTCAGGCAGTGTTATATTGGAGCACACTAAGTCCATCTGAGAAGGAAAACATATTATGTATTTGCAATAGGTAATAAAAATCCTCGCTAAAGTTGTATCAAGACTTTATAATGTAGGCCCTCCCACATTGTAAACTCTTGGTGGATTTAGTGATGTGTTATACAGGTATATAGCATATTCCTATACCTTCTGTCTCTGTGTCTCTTCGGTAATCTCTTTTTTCTATAGAAAAGGTAACATCTATTAAACACAAACATATACACATATCTGTGTGAACAGCAAGCTTCCAGCATACAGTGTGTGCAATAAAATTACTGTAATACCAGGGGCGGATCCAGGGGGGGGGGGGGGGGGGCTGAAGCCCCCCCCCTTCATATTTAGGCTTTACTTGATCAATATGCTGAGTATTATAATGAAATTTTGTCTTAGCATAATTATATGATCACTAATAATACAAATACTCATAAAACCACCTTATAAACATCTTTCCAAGGTATTATCAGTGGATTTATGCTAAAGTTTATGCAACAAGGACCCGGATCAGCATTGGAGGTGTACAAGATCGAGATACTCTAATAGAGCAGTCAGCTAACTACTCTAATAGAACATTCACTGGAAACATGTAGTTGGTTCTGTTATAGAATTTTTCCAAATCTACCTGCACCTATATGCATACCTCTACCCATATATTTGCACACCTCTACCCAAGAGATTAGTACCTTGACTTAGCCCCCTCCTTTTATAAATCCTAGATCCGCCCCTGACTACACACCTGAAACTGGTAGACTGGTGACACAAACAAGAAGAAAAGAGGCAGTCAGCGCAACTAGTAACTTCTCCCTGTAAAAATGCATACTGTATAATAACATTATTATGGCATATAATGGTAATATGTTGCCATGCAAAGCCAATGTGGAACTGCTGAAGTATATGTGTGCATGTAGCTATAATTTATAAAATTACTTACATGTCCTGATTACAGAAAGATCTCTGCTTTTATCTTTTGCAATGCTTCAGTTTCACTTGTTACTGTTTCGAAGTCTTTGTACATGTTGCTTTTATAGATAGAGAGCTGTTTGAGTACATACAGTACCGTCCAGCTACAACTTGACAAACGCGTGCTACCGAAACGTAGTAACTGTTGCGTGTATCAAGTTAGGCGTGCAATAAGCGTTGTCAACTAGCTACTGTACAGAAGCACGGGTTCAGCACGCGTTACAACGACGTGAATACCATTGCGAAGTGCACACGCATTGATAATTTCGCAGTTTACACGCTCCGGTAGGTGCAACGCGTTTGTCCGTCGTGCCATATTACAGTATGCGGCCAAAGTCAACGCGTTGAACCAGAGTCACAACGCGTTCACATCAAGACTCCTTCAGTATAAAAATTACTACAATAACGTACCTTTGTGTAAATTCTTGCTACTTGCGGCGAGCTTTCTTTACCTCGATCATTACCCTCAGCTACACAGTGCAGCAGAGCTATCTTTACGTTTGGAGCAGCTGATAATAAGCGCCACAGTAAATAAATTTAGCTTCTAATTAATGCGGACCGTCGTTCATTTAAGCGTGCTCGGGTGCTCGCTCGGGTGTCAGCAGGGCGATATCAACGTCACCTCAGCGCAAGTAAGTTTTTCATATGTCTGCACTCACTGCATGTACAGGCGTATTGTTGTGTTGTGTATCAGCTGGTGACAGGCTTATTACATTGTAACTTAGGAGCATAATCTGAGTGTGCTGATTAGAACACGCGTAACGGTACAAAATAGACAGAAACAGCACTCTTAGCAACTGGTACACCTGTAAGCGCATGTGTAGTTTTGCTGACCACTGGCAATATTTTCCTGAACCAAATTCAGGACTGTTAACATTTTGTGTACCTACTAGTTTGGCTTCTTGTGGGCTTACAGGGGATTTATCACTTCTTGCAACACTGGAGAGTGAAAAGTGTAGAGCGTGATATGGCTTCTTACATGTTAACTAGCCACAAACATGTGCAGTTCACTCCTGTTATGATGGTTGTTTACTGTTATCATTCCTAGTATGGACTATAGAACAACATTCTTTGGTCAATCAAAGAAGCCATATGACACTTTAAGCATGAATTTTGCCTTCTTTGTTGCAAGAAGTAATGAATCCCCTGTAACGGAGTCATTTGTTAGAAATAATGTTTCTGGTAGTTGTGATATGAATTAAAAATTAATTTTGTGACTGCAGTGTCTTGCTTTAGGCCATATTGTAGCCATATTTTAGCAACTATACACATTATTTACAAATGCTCTGTCAGTCCCTCACAAGTGATGTCCTCCAAACCTTAGAACTATTAGTAAGTTCTTCATTGGTCTGATTTTGTTTTCACTAATTGGCATAGGGACATCTCATGTTTCCATAACAACATTTGAATTCCAAGTTGATTAATGAGAAAAAGTTAAGAATGGATAAATATTTGTCAACAATGGATTAAGAAAACCAAAAGCCCCAAATCACCAATTGATAGTGTACTTATGAGTTTGCAGTATCCCGTAACCTAGGTTCAACCACTTCTACCTTTTAGTACAATGAATTCCTAAGTATCGGTGGCTTCATTGCTTATTCAATGACAAAACTATATATAAATATAATATCATAGTGGCCGGGGACCACAAAGCAGTAGGCGTGGCCCACAAAGTAACATCACCCAAAAAGCAGCCTCAATTTTCCCAGACAACAATGAGGCACTATTTGAACTAAACCCAAACAAGCTTTCAGATCGACCTGAAATGCTTTGAACAAGTTGCTACAGAATTTTAAGCTTTTTTATTGAATGGAATTTTCTGACTGACTGACTGATTCCTTCGAACAAGCGTATCTCGATAATGGGTAAGGCTATGGGCTTGATGTTTTCACTGTTACTCTTCGACGTTGCTCAAGAGGTTCCTTTTAGCATACCGCAGTACGTACCATGCATTCTTCATGGACTTACCAGCATCCTCCTTTGTGTGTCATTCATCTTTGCTGATAGCGAAAAGTGTTGATTTGGCAGTAGCACATGACAGGCTTCCCTTTGAAGCAGAAATTGTCCATATTTTTTCATAGTGGCTGCAGAGGTGCTTTTCAAGCAGTTCAGCCAGTTCTTGATTTGTACTGCTGTGTACGCAATGAACATAGCCAACAGTGAAGTGTAATGGATACTTTACTTTTCAGATGATTATTAATATAACTGGGGCCCGAGCACTGTAGTGTTGCTTCTTTCAATATGCGTGCATCACAAAGGTGCCTTTTGAACAGTTCTTAATTCAAAATCCTGTGTAACAGATTAAACATAGCTGACAGTGAAACATAATGGATACTTCACTTTTCAGATGATAATTGATATAGCTGGGGTATGCGGTGCCAGTTCTGTTTGCACCGGTTCACCAGTCATAATAAAAGTATTTACAAAAAAGTTAGCAAACCAATGCGTACATGAAAAATTGGAATTTTCAACTAGAGTAGGGACCATAACACATCGATAAATAAGTTCTGAAACAAATAGTCCATGACATTAAATCATTGTAAAAAGTGTTATATTCTTACTGCGCATTTGTGTTAAGGTATCTTGAGCACATTAGGGAGGTGTAAAGGGTTTGCATGTTTCCTTATTTCCGTACTGAAAGTTATTTTCATGGCTATTGTTGGCCTCACCATTTGGCGCTGGGGTAAAACCCTAAGTGTCAATTTTTACTCCTTGCTAGATCACAAGCAAAATGACAAATTGCGTAGCCATAAGATGAATGCTTCAAAGGTTATGGCACTTTGTACAAGGCACAGGTATCTGGGATGGTTTTCTGGCCTATGCAAGTTCAAGGGTTAATTAATTTACTGTAGTTAAAAGCTTTTGCAGTAAAATAAAAAAAGCTCAAAATTGGCACACAAAAATGGGGACAGTGTACCTTAGTTTTTTTGTTTTTTTTTGATCTAAGTATAAAAACCTACCCATACCTGATTCTGGTTGGGTCAAGAGAACTGTGTAAACTGTGGTGGAACAATGAGCCTTGTGACAATTAACCTGAGGAGGGCAAGTACCTTTCTCAAATTTCATGGCTATAGTACAATAATTATGAAATTTCCTGATTAATTTGAAATAGGCAAGAATTAACTTCCCATCACGCAGTTCAAAGAATGCTTTTATATTAAGTGTGTGTGCCTTGAGGCGATCGTGTGTGTGAGTATGTGACATCAACATTTACCAATAGTATAATAATAGTAACCAAGAGTATCTAATGGGTGTATTACCCCATGATTAATGAATGCTTAAAGTAACACGGATATTTCAGTAATTGTTTGTTTATATTGCCATTAAGGGTTGCTGTATTTAGCCCAATTTGGCCACTTAACTAAAACGCAGTCATTAATCACAGCGTAATACACCATTCAATACTCTTGGTTTCTATTATTTTCTGTACTCTTGGTTTTACAGGATGGACTGGTTTGACGAGGTGGCCAGGCGTTAACATCAAACTCAGAAGCCAGTGTCTGTTCCAATCAAAGCCTGGTTCGAGTACCTACAATTGGTAAGTAGTCATGTGATCAATTAAATAACCATGTGATCTGACCTCAGGTGTTCAGCCATAAGGCAGCTACTGACTTGAAAGTAGTTGCAAATAGATGATGTTGTTAGCCACACACCCATCTGCAGGTGTCAAGCCTCATTTCAGCTGGACTCTACAATGTCAGATACCGTCTTTACATGAAGACACTCCGGGAAAGGCTCCAAGGTCAGTAACCGCCCTTAAGGGTATATAATGTTTCTGACCATCTCAACCAAAACCTACATTGTTTGGGCAAGTATGTGTTCCCAGTGCTGGCTCACTGGGCCGCAATAGCTATGTTTGCATGGCTGTCATAGGCTTTGCTTTGTGTGTGTGTATTTGTGGAGGGGGGGGGGGGGGCTGCTGAACTGACACAAACCAAGATTCGTTGTCCAACTTATTAGGATATTTCAGCAGAGAATCATCAATACAACCGACTCATATGCATTTGCACCATTACATTTGTATTGGGCTAACTGTCCCCAGTATAATCTGTACTAACGCACTGTCCCCAGTATAACCTACACTGCTGCCTACTTATCATACAGTACAATAGTACTGTTTATTAGGGACATCGACGGTGTGGGGGCGATCCGTGATATAATATAACCCAAAAACCTGCTGCGATTTTTCCTCACAATGACATGACAGTATTGGTTGGGTAAAACCAAGCCCAAAAGTTTCTTCAGACAAAATTTTATTTTGTCACAGGTATCAAAGTTTAGATGCCTACCCCAGGTATCTATTGTAGTTTAAATACCTCATTAGTGACCAAACTTCAAAGCATGCTATGCATACCATAGTCTAGTATTACGTATTACATTATTTTGCATCCACGGCCTTAAGCTGTCGTGTGTGCAGCTACCACCTTATCATGTGACATGGTTGTGTTGTGTAAATGTTGGTTATAAGTAAGAAGCTGGTGAATAAGCTTCATTCGGTAGGCTTCATTACTTCATTGTGGCTAGGCATTACTCAGCGGTTTGCAACATGATGAGCAACTCTGTTACTTGTATTATGTAATATATTAGACTCGTTATGGTAACTTTATTACTTATGTAACATGCTTTTTTAAGCAAAGTAACTCAAGTTATATTACTAAATTTTCTATGTTTACCAATTATAATAAAATTATTTACCAAAAAAAGTTAACAAACAAGTACACAAAAAAAGGAATTTTTCAACTAGAGTAGGGACCATAGCACATCGTTTAAACAAGTTTATACTTCTAAAAACCAGATGCCGTGCAGCAAACAAACCTAACTGGAATTAATTAGCAGTATACTAATGGGTCTTTCAGTGTGCATAACTGAATTGTAGAATTTGTATTTTGTAATAGATTAAATATTTTGTAATTCTGTAATTGTGACTGGATTTTGGAAAAACGATCCAAATCGCACATTAGAAGTTTCGAGATAAACGGTTTTAAAGAATTGAAGCCAGCATAACTCTCCAAGGATAGCAAGCACGCGTATGCAATTTACACAAAAGATGCATCAATCTGTTACCTTTCAAGCCACTTCCAGTACTTGTAGCTGCTTGTACAGTTTCCCGCCAAGTAAGATAGAAAATCTGAGCAGTTGGACGAGCGAAGTAGTATCACGAGTGCTCACAAAGGGGTGGAGGCTGGGGGGTGGTGGGGAGGGCAAAAGATAGACCTCAAAATGGAGGCAGACCACGATTGGAGTCCAGACACGAGATTACAGGGCTGTGCTGGCTCCTTAGTGGCTGATATGTAGCAAAATCTACAGAGAACACGTCTGGCCAACATTATAAGGCTGTCCACCAGTAAACCACTGATTCTTGCCAAGCCAGGTCCTTCACAAGACCTGAAACCGCCATTTGAGCACTCCACACCACCCAGTAAAGACGTCTGTTAAAACCAGCCTCGTGTAGTTTGAGTAGTGCTGAGGGTCAAAACTTGTAGCACGATAGTGTAGCTATCCACTGGTGGTGTTAGTTTGATTTTGCCTGATGTGCAATTTGGTTCGGTTCTGTAAAATCTGGTCACATATATATATGCAGCTGTGTTTATACTGATTTGTCATTACATACAACCAAGAACTGACTACATGACACAAGGAAATGTTGACTTTGATCTACTGCGTGTACTAGTAGTAGGAACTAGTCTCATTCATTTATTTATTTATTACTGTGTAGGACTCCATCAAGGAGTATAACACACAGATACAAAACAAAATCAAAGTAAATTCAGATTTAACAAAATGTCCTTAAAACAGTTTATAGATGGCTGATTGACCACATCTTCTGGCAAAGTGTTCCTAGTGGATGGTAAAAAGGAAAATAAGTACGAGTTGATTCTTACTTGTGGGATTCTGAAACGTTGTGAATGACCTCTGGTAACTGATAACATTGATGTTAGTGAGCAGTGTTGGGAGTAATGTGCTACTTATGTAACGCGTTACATAATATTATTACTTTTGTGGTAACAAAGTAATATAACGAAATACGCTATAAAAAACAGGTAATATAACTCAAGTTACTTTACTTGCAAATGTAACGCGTTACCTAAGTAATATAGTTACTGTAACGAATCTAATATTATGTAATATTATTACTAAAGTAACGAAGTTACTAATCTCGTTAGTAACCCACTGAGTAATGCCTAACCACAACGAAGTAATGAAGCCTACTAAGTGAGGCTTATTCACCAGCTACTTACTTATATCAAGACTTGCACATTGTCCAACAATGCAATCGTGTCATGTGATAAGGTGGTAGTTTCACACGTGACAGCTTAAGGCTATGGACACAAAGTAATATAATATGTAATATTATTACAGTTACTTTATTTTATGGGTAATATGTAACTGTAACTAAATAGTTCAGCTGCAAGTAATATGTAATATGTAACTAGTTACTTTTAAAAAGTAACTTTCCCAACACTGTTAGTGAGATAGATAGAACTTCCATTTGACAATTGATTATCTTATAAAACATGACTAGTTTGCAAAATGTACGTCGTGATTCTAGAGAGGGCCAATTAAGTGATGTGATCATGTTAGTGACACTACTTCTCCAGGAGTAATTGTTCATTGTATACCTTGCAGCACTACATTGAATCTTTTCTATGGCACAAATATCAGATTGAAGGTGAGGAACCCATATAGGTGAAGCATATTCTAGTATGGGTCTGACAAGAGACTTTTAGCAATGAGATCTTACAGAAATTGGACAATGATTGACGTTCCTCCTCAGAAAAGCTAAGGCTGAATTGGCCTCATATTCATGTATTGCACTACAAGACAGCTGCAATGTGCTTAACATCACACAAATTGGACTCAAATTTAGATCAGACATGTACATCAAATACTTATCTCATGTATACAAAAATGGTTTAGCTACACGCCAAAGTATCAATTTTGACATTTTAAACGTTGGCAGATTAGTATGTTAACTCAATACACTGTGATGGTATGCATGTTACACACTTATCAGTCCACAATGGACTCCACATCACAGACTATACTGTTTTATATAGTACTATTGTGTGGTGAGGTTTGTATTTTACAATGCTGAAGTTTCTTGATACAATACATAGCTAGCACTTTTAAATACACTAGAAAAATTGCCAGGGTAATTAAGACTTAATGTGACATCTGCATGTTGGCCTAAAAATGGGAAGCAATAAAACCCGGAACAGCGGAATAAGCGAAAATTACATTCTTAATATTTTACTACTATATATACAGTCTATAGCATTTATACAATACTCACCTCGTAGCAATTCCACAGAGAATCACTTAAGGCGATCCTCAGGGCGATCTTTAAATAGAACTAGCACAAAACTAACCACTCTAGAATAATCTAACTAAGCTAAAACACTTTCTTTCTAATACACTTTACTACAAAATCGCTACAACACTATAAGTTCTTTCTGCTATAGCTACTTATACCAGCCATCACACACGAAAAACTGCCCGAATTTATTAGAATCAAGCTGCACAAAGTGATGTCAGCTAAATACAGCACTTAACCTTTTGAATTTACATTAAGCTTGTTTGGCGATGGATAACTAACAGGTTAGCCAAAGTAGATTATTTCAGAGAAGATTTCTTAGGATGGAATGTTGTCACTAATAAATTCGGGCAGTTACTCGTGTGTGATGGCTGGTATAAGTAGCTATAGCAGAAAGAACTTATAGTGTTGTAGCGATTTTGTAGTAAAGTGTATTAGAAAGTATTTTAGCTTAGTTAGATTATTCTAGAGTGGTTAGTTTTGTGCTAGTTCTATTTAAAGATCGCCCTGAGGATCGCCTTAGTGATTCTCTGGAATTGCTACGAGGTGAGTATTGTATAAATGCTATAGACTGTATATATATAGTAGTAAAATATTAAGAATGTAATTTTCGCTTATTCCGTTATTCCGCTGTTCCGTTATTCCGTATTCCGGGTTTTATTGCTTCCCCCTAAAAATAGAATAGGTAGCTGCAACAATTTGACCAAACATTTAGCAGATTTGCTACTATAGTAACTTGTGATCAATTTGTGACTATCATATTATAGACCTTTTCCACGTAACACGTAAATTGCACGAAAAATTACAACATTTTATTTTCCGGTAGGCAATTCTAATTTTTTCGAGTATTGTTTAGACCACAATGCCAACCACTTGTGTGGTTTATGGGTGTAATAACCGGCATTCGAAGGGTTGTGGTATTAGTTTCTATCATTTTCCACCCGACGTAGAGCGACGGAGACAATGGATAGCTTTTGTGGACCGGCGAAACCCGGATGGAACTTCATGGCAACCAGGAGATGATGACCGCCTTTGTTCGGATCACTTTATATCCAAGAAAAAGTCTGATACTCCGACAAACCCAGACTACATACCAACTATTAACACCAAAGCAAAGCGACCGACAGATCCAAAGGATTCCGTGGCACGATATGAAAGAGTTCAACGACGCAGTCAAGTTAGTAAGCAAGTCCATAGGGCTGTAGAACTGGAGCGGGAAACAAATTTAGCACGAAGGCAGGCACTATACGAAGCTTTTAAGCATGACCACGGGTTGTACTGCAAGAATAAATCTCCACCACCCCCTGGCCTAGATGACGACATGGATGAAAATAACAACTTGGCAAACAGCAACAGCAGTGCCAATCAGCGTTCACCCAGCCCTACTGTTCCTGCTGAAGTTGGTTAGTCCTTCTTGTTCCACTGTAGCTACATGTAACTGTAGGTATTAAAGCTATGTTTGAAGTTGTACCTTGGATGCTAGGCTTTTTGAATTGGCTGACATGAAATACATTCTTTTCGAGGCTCATGTCTATAATTATATGTGTTCTATATTGTTCCAGAGTGTCAAACTGATTTGCCTTGGGATGACAAGATTCAAGTTGAAACAATAATGTTTGCTCCAAGGTCACAATTTGACATAGAGATTATTATGGATGACGACAAACTAACTTGTTATTACACTGGGATGCCAACCTTTGATTCATTCATGGCTTTGGTGGAGTACCTAGCCTAAAGCTAAATGTCTCATTACCTGGAATGGAAAATATACCAGTGATGTAGAGTGTTATATTCCTCGAACTAAAACATTGGATCTGAGCATTGCAAATCAACTATTTGCAGTTTTGGTGAGGTTACGACTTGCACTACCTCTCACTGATATGTCTGTACGATTTGGGATTGCTGAATCTACATATTGTCGTTTGTTTTCAACATGGATATGTTTCTTATCAAGGGAACTAAGATTGCTATTCCCATTTCCTTCACGTCAACAAATAGATCAACATATGCCCAAAAGATTTAAGTCAAAATTTCCAAATACTAGAATAATAATAGATTGTTATGAAATTGAATGCCAACGTCCATCTAGTTTGTTAAACTCATCAACTACATACTCACAGTATAAAAGTAGAAATACATGGAAATTTCTTGTTGGATGTACACCATCTGGCCTTGTCAGTTTTCTATCTGAAGCTTGGGGTGGACGGATATCAGATAAGGAAATAACAGAAAGAAGTGGTCTCATTGACCTACTTGAAAAGGGAGACATGATTATGGCTGACCGGGGATTTGACATTCAAGAAAGTGTGGCAAGTAAAGGTACAAATACTGTATTACCTAAGGATCTATTTTTACAGCTTGGAAAATTCACACAGAGCTAGATATGTATTTACAGGAGCTTATGAGCCACTGAAGGCGGCGAAGGAGCATGAAACTCGGTTCCATCACAATCCAAATTACGTCACGTTTTTTGAATAAATTGCTACGAGTGTTGCGCACAATTAGAATACGGCACCAATTAATGAGATTTTACTTTCCTTATATGGAAACTAATCGCTAATGAATTTGGATTTTGATGGCACCCAGCAGGCTACGTAAGTTTCATGCTCCTTTGCCGGCTCATAAGCTCCTGGTATTTAAAATGCATTCCAAGCTGTTAAAATAGAGCAATTGATATAATATCACTCACTGATAGGATACTATTTTTTTGAAGGTATACTTGTAAATGTACCGCCTCGACTTGGTTCACAAAAGCAGATGTCAGCGTTTGATGTTGAAAAGACCAGGCGGATTGCTGAGTACAGGATTCACATAGAAAGAGTTATTGGCAGAGGCCGGCGATTTAAAATCCTTAACCATCAATTTTCTAATTGTATGTATGATATTGTTAGTCATATTAATTGTGTATGCATGTATCTTACTAACTTTGACAACCCTTTAGTTGTTGGTTAATTTATTGTAATAAAACACTGTACATAGAAATGATATTTTACAAAATCATGGACATACAACAAATCTATGTAGATCCAAAGTCTTGTGTAAATATTTTTCTGGATAGTATTTCAGGAATGATATGACGAACATAAAAGTCTTCTAACAACTGTTCCAGTTGATTCCAATATTCTAAATCAGCCAGAATGCGGTCAACCACAACAGTGTTATTGCTGTAAACAACAAAATCGCACCACTCAACTCCAAGGATGGCGATTTCACCCTGTACTTGTGCATAGTAGTGATGACTGTGTCGTAAGTGTAAACTACCATCAGTATCTTGCTCCATAAAAAATTTTTGTCTAAACTTGCTGGCTATTTCAGAGGGGGTCATTTCAACGGTAATGCATTTCTCAATGCTATATGGACACTTCACTTCCACACAGCCTCGACATAAAGTATCAACATTGGAACATAGTACTAGACCATCTGAACTAGCACCAAGGTAAGACTTGGTAGGCATTAAATGCAGCCCTGAGTGGGTGACTGTCATTTCTTCACCTACACTTAAACGATCTTCAATGTAACATCTAATAGCATTCTGTTCATTTTCTCTACCCCAACGGATTTGGGGTGGCAACACTGTTAGCTGTTTGCCATATCCCATAATATCCTTGACTAATCGTCTTGAATCTGTTGTCTGCTTTCTGCTTCTGATTTCACCAAACCTGGAACTAGTCAGCCTTCCATTCCTTAGTGCATGCCATAACTTGCAATCACTTTGATCCCTTGTTGCTCCCTCTATCCTTTCAACTACATCAATATCCAACTTTGCTTTATCCAAGTACTCATAGCACTGCTGTGTTGTAGGGTCAAACAAACTGTCGCAAGTGAGAGCAAGAGTACATAATAAAAATAGGGAGGGAGAGTGTCTAACTAGGACACCTTCAGCCAAAATCACTGCGTATTATAGAGCATCCACACATTGGTAGAGCAAAGGCTTTACTTTATTCAACACCTATCAACAGCACTCAACACCTATCAACAGATCTCTGTAGTCAGTAAAAGTGTTGATTTGTTCAAAGATCATGGTCTTTTCAATAATACGCAGTGATTTTGTACAGGCTGTATTGGCAGTTAGACACTCTCCCTTCCTATTTTTATTATGTACTCTTGGTGAGAGTAGTGGCATGCTCCCGGCTGAACAAGACATGATTCCACAGTGTTGAAGACGGCACATCTAATGCAGTAGCACTAGATTTCCAAAACTGACCAAGCCCTGTACTAGGAACACCTCTCTCTATTCTTTCAAGCAACTTCTGTACAGCCTCTTCATCTAATTTCTGATGACAAGGACGGCGAGGATCAAAAGAGGTTCGTGGGATGTGCTTTTCTTCCACTCGACCATGGCTAGGCTTCACAAATACCATGTCATTCGCACAAGTAGGTGGAATCGATTTCTTGGGTGGCTGATTCCACTTCATCGGCTGAGAAGTCTTGGACACTTCAGTTGGCAACTCATCACTCTGTCTCAGTGCATGGTGCTCCACAAAAAACAGCAGAGCTGCCACATGATTGCATGCTTGGCCCAATCTGTGAAAAGAGAAAACGTATAGCTACATGTAATACTATGGAACTATACAATTAATGAACTGGGCACTATTTATATATTTAATGGTGCTCTACATAACATAAGGACCAGGGCGATATAGTTATATTCTCACCCAGAGACACAAGAACACTGAGCACTGTAGACATCACCAGTTTCACTATTCACACTGACAAACACTTCCAGTGCTTCATCACAGGTAAATGAATGGTAAACAAAAGCTTGAAAATAAAGCACTTTCAGTGCGGACTCGGGCAAGACAGGGCACTGGTACAACCACACATTCTTTACGTATCCATCATAAAAATACTTATAGGCCTTCAGGGACTTGAAGGCTCTCAGAGAATCCATGTCAAATGTCTTATCACGACCATGGACTAAGTAAATTATAAGATTCATAAACGTGAAGTCATTTAAAACACCTCTTAAGGTCTTAGTCCAGTGATTGACACTAGAGAATGGTGGCAATAAATTCAAGATCCTCTTCACTTCATCTGTCAAGTACGACAGAGCAACGGGAGTTGTGTCATCGCTTCTGCTTGGCTGTATTGCTCCAATTCGTGCCATTCCTAATAATCTTTCAGTTATGTCACTCTTCCGCACCGCGCCAGTTAACCGTACTCCCAAATGCTTCGACAGATTTCTCAAGTTCTCCACCTTCATCGAGCCTAGTGACCGTTTCAACGAGTCGATTTCATCGTCTGTCAAGTATTGTCCTCGAAACAACAAAGATGCGACTTCACTATTTATTGTATTCCCGGAGACATTCGCCATTTCACTCAACACATCATAGCAACGGCCCAGCTGAGCCAGTCATTTGCCTACCGTGATACGGATTGTAAAAATTATACGGCTTCTCCGTGTTACGTGGAAGTGGTCTATACTCTTCATTGTTGTAGCAATAACATGTTTCTTTAATGTGCATGCTTAGCAACGTTAACATAAATATGACAACTAGAACAGAATTTGTTTATCTTTTTAAATTTTTGGTTTCACAGGACAATTGATTACTTAGCAACTCTAAATGTGTTATGTGTGCCACATATACAGGCACTGATCCAGAAATAAACCAAGGTGGTGGCACAGACTTTAAGCTGAGAGTCCTGATACTTACGTCGGGGAAAGAGCTGCTTGAGAATGTTATTGTCTAGCTTGTACAGTGAGGCACGCAGTAGCATGATAGCTTTTGTGTGCATTATCATATGTTTACTATTTCATATTAATCCATTAAAATTACCAATCATATCATGCTCAAAGAACCCGAAAAAGAAAATCAATGGAGAATGTACTAGGGAAGCCATAAAGGTACTCAATAGTAAATAATGTACTGAAACATAGACAAGCAAGGAATGGTCATATCCAAAAGCTGATCAAGGGAGGTGTCCATCAGGATCATTAGTTAAGAAGCACTGAGAGTCATGGTACCGTATAGTGGGAATTTTTTGAGGGATGAAACTTTCGCGAAACTGCAAAATACGATTTGTTTTAACGTTTTTAAATTCACGAAAGTCTAGAAAGCGGGTAATAGCTATGTGTATATAGTCTCGCGTAGCCAGACCCTTTTCTTTCTTTTGTGTGGGGGCGGGGAAAGAAAATGGTCTAGCGAACATAGCATATAGCATTGTCGTTGGGCTATCCCGAGATTGTAGGAATTCTACTGCGCAGCTTCTGGATTGTTGTTTGGTGCAAATGACGTGATCTGCTGCATTTGCATCCTGTTACCATAAATATTTCAGTAGTAGTTATGGTAACAGGATGTAAATGACGCAAACATTTACAAAACACGTCAACCGTGCCAATCCGGCAACAATCCGGAAGCTGCGCAGTAGAATCCCCACAATCTCGGGATGCTATACTATGTTCACCAGACCCTTTTCTTTCCCCGCCCCCACACAAAAGAAAGAAAAGGGTCTGGCTACGCGAGACTAATGTGTATAAACTGAAACATTTCACGATTATATTTTCACGAAGCTACCATCACTTGCGAAAGTTTTGTCTCTAGAAAATTTCCAGCTATACGAAGCCATAGATGTACTGTGTATTTATTCTATTGGACTGTACCAGGGGCAGATACAGAGGGGGTCAAAGGGGGCTCTTGACCCCCCTCCAATAATTTTCAGTATACCAAGATTGAGATACTCTAATAAAGCGGTCACAGTATTAATACAGTGTGTAGTGAGCTATAGGGTTTTTATGTACTTTATCAGCTATAAATGCGTGGTTAGTGAGGTGGGTAGCTATTTTCAGCTGGCCGTGACCTCTTTTTTTTTTTTTTTTGGTCTCACCTATCAAACCAGAGACAATGTAGTGCCTCAGTTCATTTTTGACCCCCCTTTCCATAAGTCTGGATCCGCCACTGGACTGTACCTATACTTTTAATGCTGAAATATTGGCTCCATTAGAAACAGAGTATCAGATTTTCTGATTGCACCTGTAAATAATCTCATGTGATTTACAAGAGCGGCCCCAGGAATTTTGGTGATTGGTTTCCAAACTTTTGCAATAGCTATGCAAATTTAATCTAGGGGTATGGGGGCAAGATTTTCCAGAAAATCGTGTAATTTGAAATTGAACCTGGTAGTAATATTGACAGTTTAAAATAGAATTATGTTAGGTATAAGGTACAAGGGTGGATCCAGGGGGAGGGGGGGCTTTGGGGGCTGAAGCCCCCCCTTCATATTTAGGCTTTACTTAATCAATATGCTGAGTATTATAATGAAATTTTGTCTTACTTAGTATAATTATATGATCACTAATAATACAAATACTCATAAAACCACCTTATAAACATCTTTCCAAGGTATTATCAGTGGATTTATGCTAAAGTTTATGCAACAAGGACCCGGAGGTGTACAGGATCGAGATACTCTAATAGAGCAGTCAGCTAACTACTCTAATAGAACATTCACTGGAAACATGTAGTTGGTTCTGTTATGGCAAATCTGCCTGCACCTATACATACAATGAAGTGCATTGGTCTGTTTAAAGGGCTTCATTCATCTACTTGTGTAGTTAATATATATGTATGGCAATACTTAATTCAGGTACACAATTTCCATTGAAAATGCTCTAAAATTCAATCTTGTATTGGGCAAATTTCAAAATTTTCCAATTTCAACATTCTTATTCTAACATGCACCTATTCAGTGTTGTGCAATTGTGAGAGGGGTGCATCGTGTACTTGGTTGTCTGTACCTTCCCAAACTTTTCCATTAGCAAAATGCTTCAGAGAGCCATACCTATAATCTAAATTCAGTATATAAAATATCTACAGGTACGAATTTTATGTGGAAATACCAAATTGCAGTACTTTAGCATCTATTTTTCAAAATTTTCCCGGGGGGGGGGGGGGCATGCCCACAGATCCCCCAAGTTCCAGCATGCTTTGCATGCTGGGAAGTGGACTTTGCACACCTCTACCCAAGAGATTAGTACCTTGAGTTAGCTCCCCCCCTTTTATAAATCCTACATCCGACCCTGAAGGTAGGCTGCTTAATAGTACTTGCTTCGGGTACAGTATCAGGTGCAGACTACAGAGTTAGCATATGGATGTTATTCTGGGGGTCTTGGGGCATTCCCCCAGGAAGATTTTCAGATTTTAACATTCTGTTATAAGATTTTGGACTATTTTTACTGTGTTAGAACAGGTAAATAAACTAGATAGTTAGCTACTTACGGTTCTTAAGAGAAATGCAAAATGTGGCTGTTCTAATACAGTGGTTGACTGCTCTATTAGAGTATTTCGATTTGAACTTTTGTACCATTACAAAATCACTGTAAAATATGATTTTAATCACCTGAATACACTTGGCCAGTTTCTGGAAACCTCAGAAATCACCCTAGATCCGCCCCTGATTTAAGCAAAAATAAAATTTTTGAATGCCCTTGTATGGTTTCCTGAGCAGCTAGAAATGGGCTTATAACTTAGTTTAAAAGTTTCAAAACATTCCGTCAGGCAATGATTTTGACGTGGAACTGTATCTCAAATGATTTAGTATACCTCACTCAACTTCCACAGAAAACTTAATGCTTTTATCACAAAGCCCTATACATTGATCAAAATTCTCACTTACAATTGCAACAGGTTCTGACCTTATTATCATTTACATTTAATTAAAAACATACATCAATATACAGATTTTTCCTGTGGTTCAATCAATGCCTTCACTGTTCTTCTAGGATAATGATTTCAGACTAAACTCACAAACCTTGAATTAGATATCAGTAACATAGTCTGTTACCTGTTTGCATGTTACATGATCTAATCTCTTTCAATAGCCTTCTCCATTCTGAATTTATGAATTGTTAAAGTTAGTAACTTAAATGTGCATAATATCCCTTTTCATATGTATACAATTTTGTGCTGCCAAAGATGCTCTATTGTAATTTATTCATCAGCAGCTCATATGAACATAATCAATAAGTAGTATAGTAGTATTAGTAATTTCACCTCAAATCGCTAACCCATGCCAATAAATTAAATGAATTCATCGATCTTTCTCTTTAGAAATATTTTTATGGAATAAGATGCTATTATGTGATAATTGCATTAATGAATTATGGTATGTGTTAAGGTGTTAGGGTACATAGTCATGGTGATACACTACTTATCAAAATCATGTGATGATTGACTGCATATACCTACAAGTCATGATTTTCACTATGTATTATATGTGGTGCATACTTGAGGTATGTACTATGTTTTGCATATAAGTATGTACTACATGTATGTAGGGACCCGCCGATTATGCGAGCATAATTTTGAGCATAATAGGTACCTAAAAGCATTGGGCATAATGCCAGCATAATAGGTTAAATATTTGTACGATAGTATAAATTCTTGCTGGAAAATGACAATTGCACAATAAGATCGATATACTCTAATAGAGCAGTCAGTAACTCTAATAGAACAATCATCAAATAGACTGTTCTATTAGAGTATATCGATCTTTTCTCTTACATGCAGCAAGAATTTATTATTTGTGTTCTAGCCACTCATTTTTTTCTTTCTATACAGTGTTAAACTAGTAGCAAAGCATATGAACTAAGGCATGAACATTGAGCATAATCGAGCATAATAGGTAAATATTGAGCATTAATTTAAGCATAATAGGTGAATTTTTGAGCAGTGCAGCATAGCATAATAGGTAAAATTATGAGCATAGTCAGCGGGTCCCTACATGTATGTGGTGTTTGAAGTATGTACTATGCAGTGCATACTAATTCTAATAGTCTCATGAACTAGACCCTAGGAATGGTATTTAGCAATGCTATGATGCTGTGAAGGGCATCACAGCTTGAATTAGTGGGGGAAGGTACATGTGAATACTCTATTAGAGCTGTCCAGTGGTATACATAGTTGTTTTATTGACTGCTATTAGAGGATCTCAACCTTTTGTGGAACTAAATTTGCTCATTCAAGATCAGTGAATTATTTAACCATGCAGGGGTAACTGTCTTGCGTGAACTTGGCTGCATCAATGCTAGCTTGGATAATGAGTGCATCGGCGCACAACTCTTCCAGTGAGTTAACAAAACAATAGTATTATCAGTTATCAGTAGCACTGTAGAGATTAACTTCACAAAATATTCTACCATTTTTTTTAGTATGTTAACTCAATACACTGTTATGGTATACATATCAGTCCACAATGGACACCACATCATAGACTATACTATTTTATATAGTACTATTGTGTGGTGAGGTTTGTATTTTACGATGTGTGAAGTTACATGATACAATACGTACATAGCTATCACTTTAAATACAATAGAAAAATTGCCAGGATAAGTAAGACATAATATGACATCTGCATGATGACCTAAAATAGAATAGGTAGCTACAACACTTTGACCAACAATTTAGCAGGTTTGCTATTATAGTAACTTATGATCAATTCGTAACTATCACGCTCTTCATTGTTGTAGCAATAACATGTTTCTTTAATGTACATGCTTAGCAACGTTAACATAAACATTACAATTAGAACAGAATTGGTTTACCTTTTTAAAATTTTGGTTGCACAGAACAATTGGTTACTTAGCAACTCTAAATGCTGCCATTGTGTGTTAAACATGCCACATACATAACAAAGTTCAACTATTTACTTTGTCACTGTACTACTGTATACGTCACATGATTGTTACACCCTGTTGTAGTTATATACTTACAATGCCTTACATAGTGTTAAATTGATATCCAGTTGCATCATTATTGGGTAGTGAGCATGACAATCATTTGTGTCAATATGTGGCTGAATTTGAAAAGGTACCTTTTTATATATATTTTACAAGGCCAGCAAATAAAATAGTATAATAATACACAATTGTCTTCATGTGTGAAAAACTAGAGCATGGATTTAGAATCTCATTGACTATATAATTATTGCAATGCAGGAAATATACCAACCATTTTAAATTAAATTCACACATTTTAAAACAGCATTGAACTTGTAATAAACTTCTAAGCAATACAATAATATCACTAGTACTGTGACCAGGACATGCACCTTCACATACCCTATTTGTTACACACTTCAACATAGTGATTCAATGCGTTGCAGAGCAGTGGTATTATATTATACAGCATCATAAAAATTTGAAGCATTACATGATATTGAAACATTTGATCGATAGTAGCTACCATACATAAAATCAGAACAGTATTGGCTACTAGTTTGTTTTCTCCTAGAAATACTATTAATTGTGATGGCAACTATTGCAAATGGTTGAATTGATGACCATAAGGTTTTATTGAAGGTGTAATAGTGACTAACTTTACTCTGACCATCATTCTCACTCCATAGCAGCATACAATTTATACTATGCATATTGACATAATGGAATTTTGAAGAGTATAGTCTATTAAAATTATAGATAGCATTAATTAATTTAACCTATACATGTGTGTACTCGCATGAATATCACCTCAAATGCATGGAATCTTACATGGGCACATTGAAGTGATTTTGTCTATTCATATGCTTATATTGTTACAGCAGTTATGATATAATGTCATATGTACTGTATGTGGTGTATTTGGAATAGATCTGAGATCAGTATGTACATACTAACGTATTATGCAAAAGCTAGTTATCATCCAGCACAGCCTTTTATTATATTAGTGTTATAAGCTTCATGGTCATTAAAGTAACAGTGAATAATGTCCGGATCATTGTTTGTTAACTACTAATTTTTTGGTTTTGTAAATATAATTTAGGTATGTCAGATGTCTCAGGAGAGTTTTCTAAGGAGGCGCACCAGTGACAAGTTTGTTATCTGGTGAGCTTGAGTGAACAATTAAAGTGTGTAATTATATTACACTTGATGTTGACAATTTATTGCACAGGCAGCAGCTTATGCTGATTTGTCCAGGAGACCAGGGAATATGATATTTCTAGTAGGGAGATTGTGGTTCCAATCATAGATTGTACAAAGAAAAACTGACTTTCCGTGAATTTGTGGTGGATGGAGAGGATAAATGTAATGCATGTGCACAGTGTCATTTCCTAGTGGATTACATAGCAGTAAGTACATGAAGTTATCATTTTTTAAATGTTTAATCATGTCACAATAGATTCTCTAGTAGTGTTCCCTGCCATGATTTGCTGTCTGAATTTATAGTGTGGTGGTCCCAAAATGTTGATGATAAAGGCCTTATATTGCTGAGAACGACATCTGTGTACTATAAAACTGCACTGCGAAAATATGTATGTGTAGCCAATGTACACATCCTCAAACTAGTACACAAATACATAAATAAATAAATAAAATCCTTTATAGCAAATTTATAAACTGTGCTCCATTAATTTTATATTTGTGTACAACACATTTGGAAGAGTCAAAGTATTTAATAATTCACTAGCACATTCTTTATCAGAACACTTCTTTTCATATCTGCAATCTTACCTGGAAGAAAACAATGTGAGCAGTATAGTGATTATTAATAACCACATGTATTTCTATTTACATCCTAATATAGCTGCATATGAAAGGGAGGCAAGAATGTATAATAATTGCCAATTCTCCAAATGTATATATACGGTTGTTAAATTTGATGAAACCTGTCATTGCATGTAGATTCTATAACCTAGCAACATCTAATTTAGCCAATACTACTACACACATTGAGTGTAAATATATACAAAGCTAGTCTTTGCTATAATAATAAGTTACAGAAAAGCTTGACAAGTTGTTTAGGTCACAGTTCGCAGAATACATGCAAACAAGTGTACTGAACTGGTAGGGCTGCTGTACTGGTCAGTTATTCCATAAATCTATCACTTGACCAAATTAATTAGTAACTTCACATGCAAAGACATATGAATAAATCTGTTATGTATAACCAGTAAACCTTGAGTAGATAGTTGTGTTGGTTAAATCAGGGAATACATTGAGTAGAGTCTGCATGTTGTACTTAGGACTTGATGAGAATCTTAAAAGATCACTTAACACCTATGCGTAATTATTATGTTCCATAGATAAATTGAACAATTCTTACTAGCGATTTCTCCTTTAATTGCAATTTGCACAGTATGTATAGTGGATAAATGTATCCATGTATAGTCAAGTGTGTCTATTCCGGTCACCTTCAAGCCAAACATTCCCCTTATATTAAGCAAATGGATAGGTCACTTTGTATACAAATAACACATTTGGGATACCAGTATCTGTAGTGTAAACAGATGACCTCAATACGTAGTGACTTGATTAGACATGCAGGTTCCACTCTACAGACACACACAAATGACTGTATATTTACATAGAATGCTTACGTGGAATCTCGCAATATACTGTTTGTGTGAGAGGGGAGGAAAATGGGTCATAGAAGTCCACAAATGTAACCTCCACAGTGCATGATGTTTCAGATACAGGTTGCTCTAATTTCCACTGCCATCCACCATTCAAACCAGTAGGTGAGAAATATGGACACCCACTCTGTAAAAGTATAGAAATAATACAAGTCATACAATTTATTAGTAGCTACATACTCTTATCCTTTTTCCACTGCCAAATTTAATGGAGGCATGACAGTTTTGCAAACGATTTATCACTTCCTTAGGTCTATAGCATTCCATTGGGATCCATGTCACATTAATATATTGTGATGTACAGGTTATATTTACAATTGGTGGGTCCTTGAATATTCCTGTTTAAATATAATAGAACAGATGTGTTAAATGATAGTAAATGCATACCAGGTAGTGGTTTTTTGTCATCTGGTGTAGTACAAAATGGTGATGTCACTGATGAATTGCTGGTTCTTGTACTGTCATTTGTTGATGTGTTGTTGTCCACAGTAGATGGATCTGTTGGTTGACTATTGGTGGATGATGTGATGGGACTTTCAGTGGACTTTATATCTGAATATGGTTTGCAAAAGTATATGTAAACCATAGTGAGTAATAATATACAGAGTATAAACGTAAATACACATACTAAAAGACTTACCAATAGCTATTTCACCAGTAGCATTGACTTTAGACTGTGTATTTATCTCAACATAACACTTGTACACAGTACTAGTACTAATAAGTTCTCCAAGTATATTATGATAATGTGTGAACACCATTGAGTTGTCCATAGGAGTTCCGGATACATCAGCTCTATCAACTTCTCTGTCATTGCTTTTCCATATAAAGGTTGCACTGCTAGTGACACCTCTCACTGTAGTTGCATTGCATTCAAGTACGTCGTCTGACTGATCTTTAGTTGTCACATTTACTGTAAGCCAGGGAACTGAAGACAATAACAAGATGAATGTAAACAGTAACACAGTTACATTTTGGTTTTTGAAGTAAAAGTAACTATAGTAAGGATTATTCTTCGAAAGTACATCCAAAAATATGCAGCACAATTACCCTATACATTCATTCAAACTTTGCAGTTTCATAGTTGTTTGACAGGTACGATAGTAAAAATTATATATATATATATTGCAACTAATGGCATGGTCTCTACTCAGTTAATAGGCACATATATAAATGTGGCTTAAACTTACTGTTGAAGTCTCCTAATTCTATTGATTGTGATGCATTTTCTAGTCTAATTCCTGGCATCTTTACAACACAAGTGTACAAGCCATTGTCATCTTCAGTAAGGTAGCAAAAGCGAAGTATACTTGTGTAACTATTGTCATTAGCAGTGTTGGTCACAGTTCTCCTATCATCATTTACAATCTTTGTGTCATTTATCATCCACTCTATCTGCACTTTACTGTGTATGCCACTCACAGTAGTTGTGTTACATTGTAGTGACAGTGGATCACCCACTATCTGATCATCAAGAACTGCTGCACTTACATTAGGAGTAGGAACTAAAGAAGAATAATATACAGAGATGATCACAAGAATCAGTGACTAAAAAAACTATTGTTTGCAACTAGCCAGACCTGAGAGCAGGAGGTATTTGTTACACATGTAAACAAAATTTGCATTTTTGTTTGATGTATAATATTGTACGTTATAATAATTATTGTTGTGATTGTCTAAATAGCTAAAGTAGTGAAGAGAGAACTTGTGTAGTGAAGTGTCAGCGGATGGGGAAGGCCGAAGGGGGACTGGGACCTGGGCATATATACTGCCCCAGGAAATTTTTGAAATGTAGTTGTGATGAGATTGAATCTGGATGCTTTTAAGGAAATGGTGAATTAAAAGGATAAAAAGAACTACGTATAGAGATAGCATAGTTACAGGGTTTGAAAGTAGTTTTTTACAATAAACTATTGTTTTATTAGCTAGTTTTTAGGGCAATTCTAATCATGGACTGTAATAAAAGTAACTATGACTATATGCTGAATTGTAAGGCAATCTCTATATAATCAAATAGTGGAGTGGAGAAATTTTTTGAAAAATAGCTATCTCAAGATAGGATCTTGAGATACTTTTAGCCAAATACCTGTAAAAGAGATTTAAGCTGCACACACGTGCACATAATAATATACGTAACTTTGAGGTTATACTTTTCTGTGGTGCAGCTTAGCCTGACTTTTACAACTAGCCCAATCACCATTTACTGTAGCCAAAAGTCACTTACAACTAGCTTTTTGGCCACAACTAGCCCCTTTTTTAGCCCCTGCAAAGATTCTTAGATATAATGCCAGTGTACATATATATGTGTGTGTGTGCGTGTGTGTGTGTGTGTGTGTGTGTGTGTGTGTGTGTGTGTGTGTGTGTGTGTGTGTGTGTGTGTGTGTGTGTGTGTGTGTGTGTGTGTGTGTGTGTGTTCATATCGTAAAGAACTTTTGGTCATGTAATAAGGTCCAATTAAGTATGTTCTACTGAGAAGAGACTTACAATACTATGTATTCTGTATGTGTGCATGATCTGCACAGGAAATTTAATATCCTCCCCATATAGCTACAGGGGTGTATAACAATGTTACAGTAGAAAGTAACTTTAGTTGTATGCACCATTGTGCTTTGGGGGTTAAAACTGATACCCTCTACCTGATTCTGTACTGATTCTTTATTAATTTTGCTGAGTATTGGAGCCAAATACACTATGCATGTAAGCAACTTATCATGACATAGAACTTGGGAATTTTGAGTGTGATTGCACTTATATAACTTATAGCAAGAGTAAATAATGGAAGAAAGAGTATCTAACTGCGATATGGGTTACTCTTGCTTATAGGTAACAGCTTCGTATTAAGGAAATTTGATATATTCAAATAGTTACCTGTGAAAAAGACCACAATTGCTTACTTGAAAAGGTACAACTCTCTGTAGCACTCAGAGGTCTTGAAAATGGATCATAAAAGTCAACAATAGTAACTGTCACAGAGCATGACATCTCACTGACTGGAACTAGAAATTTCCATCCACCATTTAAGCCAGTATTGGAGAAGTATGGACATCCACTCTGTAGAATCACAATGCAATAACATTCATTACACATGGTTAGCACATACATTTCTTCTGTATCCATTGGAGCAACTAATAGATGCTTGGCAATTTTGAAGGCGGAAGACGATATCATCTGGTGATTGATCTTTTGTTGGTTGCCATGTTATATTCACAAGATGATCAGACATTGCAGAACCATTTTCACACCTCAGATTGACAAGTGGTTTTGTGAATGCTTCTGTAAAGAGCAACGTACCATGCAATAATATTATTATATTCACAGGCAAGTGGTATGGTGAATGCTTCTGTAAAGAGCAATTATATATACGTAGAAGAATTGTGTTACAATTGTGTAAAGGAAAAAGACATGTAGACTCACAAACAGCAATGCTTGTAGTAGGATGCACTATTAGATTGTGATGGTAAAATAGATAGTTCTAACTATGACTATGAGTGACTATTTCAGACATATCACCATGCATGCATGTAGGCACCTAAGCATCAGAAAGAGTATTTATCCATTAATCACAAGTCACCAGACTAAAGAATCTGGCACAGTTAGGTTATATACTTAACATAAATGGATGCAGTATGTTATACACTGTAATGTACCGACATATGCAAAGTATATAATTATATTGTTGCATTTACTTACCTGCTGTACTAAAGGTGTACACAAGGACAAGTATTCCTGTTAACAATGTATTTGTCATTTTCCTACAAATAAGAGATAGCATTAGTAACTGTTATCATATCTTATACAGTCACACTGTAGCTAACTACATATAATACACTAGCATCTGCACACTTACAAACAGCACATGTTCTTTAGATGAGTAGCACTTTGCAAACCAAACTACTGTAGTTCAGATTTATGTACTTGTGCAAAATTTCTTGCTTCTTTATATAGTCAGTGACTATCCTAGCAACTGGGTATGTATTCATATTACTCTGGTTGTACAGGCTACTTGTTACCCAGAAACTTGTAAAATTCTTTTATGGTGTAGCTAGATATAGCTACAACAGGATGGTGTAGCTAGATAGCTACAACAGAAATCTTTATACTTCTTAAGATCAGCTTTTAATTATAAAAAATTAGAAGCTATGAGTCATTTGGTCTTTTGATGAGTAGCTAGTATCTTATACCTCAAGGACTCGCTTTTGCATTTCAGGTGTATAATTTCCCTGGACTAAATGGAATTCTCTTAACACCACCCCAGCAGTGATTGTCAGGTGCTACTGCACTCCTGGATAACACCAATATGACTGCTGTAAACCAGCGACTTGTATATAAACCATGGTATACAGCAGATGGACCAATACTACAAACACCAGAAGAGAAACATATACATTAGGGTTCCAGCACCTTTGTAAGGTCTAATTCATGACATTCTTTGTCTTAGTGTTGACTGTTGTCATACCCATGACCAGAATTCCAAGTACTACAGAGCTGAGATACAATTTTTTCTTTAAATGGATTACATAGCTAACTAATTAATGTATAAATGACTTTAATGGTTATGGCATAAAAATATTTATGAACACATGATAAGTATTGGCATATGCATCATAAGTAGCAGTTGTAACATGGGCATGAGTGATTTGAATGAAATGCATGAGCACGAGGGTGCAGCCCGAGTGCTAGTGCATATATTTCAGGCAAATCACAAGTGCCTGTACTTGTATGTGTGGGTGGTGTAATGTATGCTATTGTCTTGCTTTGTGTTTATCTTGTATATCCTTGTATGCTTAGTTAGTTGTTGTTGTTTTTGTATCACTCCAATAAGGAGGAACGGCATTGTGCCGATTGTTGTGAGTATAAAATAATCTAATCCAAAACAGCCAAGCTGTGAAAAAAGATTGCAGCCCTGAGAAAGGCTATGGTGAAAACAGATGTGAAATCCAAGGTGGCGGCCAAGAAATGGCTGTGATGGTAGGTTAATGGTAAAAATTTTAATAACAACAATTCAGGTGAATTTTGTGCTGCTTGGTCTTGGCACCAAATTCACCTGAATTGTCATTATTAAAATTTTTACCATTAACCTACCATCACAGCCATTTCTTGGCCACCACCTTGGATTTCACATCTTTTTTCACCATACCTTTCTCAGGGCCACACTCTTTTTTAAAGCTTGACTGTTTTGGATTAGATTTAACTTCTTTTTGTATTTGTATAACCTATCTTTTTTTCTTTACCACAGGAAGGAGAAAAGATGAAGCAGATGTTAAATACTTTAAATATTTCTGATTTTATCAGTAAATGTACAAATTACATATATTTATTACAGAACTCTCAGTACATGGTGGTTTCTTTGTAACTGAACACTCTACGAGGTGACTTCTTCTAGCTGATCTCTCTACAGGGTGATTTGTTTGCAGCTGAACTCTTTACATGATGGTTTCTTTGTAGCTGAACTCTCTACAAGGTGACTTCTTCTAGCTGAACTCTCTACAGAGTGATTTGTTTACAGCTGAACTTTCTACATGATGGTTTCTTTGTAGCTTAAATCTCTACAAGGTGACTTCTTCTAGCTGAACTCTCTACAGGGTGATCTTTTTGTAGCTGAATTAACTCTCTACAGGGTAATTTGTTTGCAGCTGAACTCTCTACATGATGGTATCTTTGTAGCTGAACTCTGTACAAGGTGACCTCTTCTAGCTGATCCCTCTACATAGCGATTTGTGTGTAGCTGAATTCTCTAGAGTGATTTGTTTACAGCTGAACTCTCTACATGGTGGTTTCTTTGTAGCTGAACTCTCTACAAGCTGACTTCATCTAGCTGAACTCTCTATAGGGTGATCCTTTTGTAGCTGAACTCTCTACATGCATGATGGTTTCTTTGTAGCCGAACTCTCTGCAGGGTGATTTGTTTGTAGCTGAACTCTCTACAGGGTGATTTGTTTGTAGCTGAACTCTCCACAGGATGGTTTCTTTGCAGCTGAACTCTCTGCAAGGTGACTTGCTTGTAGCTGAATTGTCTAAAATATTAACTAGTTGCTGCTGAACTCCCTACAGCATAACTTGCAATCTATAATGGAGTAAGTCATGAACAAACTGAATGCTCAATTAGGGTGACTGTTCTATTAGAGTATCTCGATCTCGCATTTGCTACACTGAGTTGGCTTTGGAATCATAAGTCAGTGGTTTGTAAACCGATTGTTCTGTACTACAGCAAGGACTTTCTACGATGACTATTCCAGCTACATACCAATTTTCAGCTCATTTCTCTAAGCGGTTTGCCTGGTAGGCGTGAAAATTACTGGTATTTTTATTCACGAATCTCGATAGCGCAATTGTTACACACCTTCGGTTTCATGTCATATCTCCATGACCTTAATTTCGATTGTTTTCAGACCACCAAAAGGCACTCCTAAAATGGTTGATTTATCCACAAGCCGATTTTCAACTCATTTCATGAAGCGGTTTACCCTGTAGGCGTGACAACAAATCGATCTTGTTTTACGCGAATAATCGATCATAACTCCTGAACCATTCACCGACTTTTCACCAAATTAGATAGTAGGATTCGTCGTTGGACCCCTTTTATGTGTGCCAAATTTCAAGGCGATCGGAATACGCGTTTGTGTTTTATAGCAATTTTTCAAAGTGTGCGAAAAGACGAAGTATAAGAAGAAAAAAACGAAGAAATAAAAACGAAATTTTCGGCACTCATATCTCAAAAATGGCTATGGCTTCAAATTTGGTATGTGGGGTTGGCCTACCTGGCGGGCACATTTGCAGCAAAACTGGTTCCAATTGGATGAAGGATCACGGAGTTACAAAGGTGTGAAACTTCCTGTCAATATATTCAAAAAAAGTCTATATACTCACGGTGTAGCGCGCCGGCTTCTTGGGCCGCACGACACACTACCGTGTGTCTTGATAAATTAAATCAGATCAACTAATAAGCGAGGTTAAATCTACCTCTGAGGATCACCTTCAAACACTTTCTGTTCAGTGCAAGTTTGCAGACTCTGCCGAGCTTGAGACCTCTTGTCGAACTTGGAACCGATTGCTATCCAGTATGCATCCTGGTCAGCTGTCGTTTCTTTTGCGGGCGGCTTCGGACACTGCCAACTGCCATGAATTTGCGAAGGTGGAATATACAGTGTCATGCAAAATGTGTACTTTGTGATTCCTCACGTCCGACTACTGTTCATGTCTTGGGGGGTTGCCCGGTTGCGTTATCTCAGGAAAGGTACACTTATCGACATGATTTAGTCATTCAGTCTTTGGTCGACAGTTTCATCAGGGTTTACATTGACTTGCCCTATATCCGGGTTTATGCTGACCTTCCTAACTTGCGAGCCAGTGAGTCACCCCCATCTACACTTCCACCTAATGTGATTGTGACCCCCTTTAGACCAGACATTGTTATCCATAATACCGTCACTTCTAGTATACTTTTATTTGAACTGACATGTCCATTGGTAGGGTCCGCAATCCGAAAAATCAACTTCTACAAATCAATCCCCCTACCATTGTGGGATGTTCATTGTACTATCCCATTGCTTGATCCACCATGAAACTGGAGGCACGATTGTTGTCTTCACAGAAATATCGTTTTCAGTATCTCGCAAGATGCAAAATTTATTTTTAAAATTTCGTGCTCCACACAAAGCACCGGATGAAACTTGCTACTTAGCCAAATCGTATCCAGAGTTATTGCAGTTAAAAAGTACGCACAGAAATAAGTAAATGATTTGCTGGGTGCCCGGCACAGGGTTGCTTTCTTTGAAAAAACAGACAAAGAGATGCGAAGTTTCGAATTCAAACTGCCCTACTACCAAGGACAAGAGAAGCCAACTATTCCTCATAGTATTTCGATACGGTTGTGTGCATAGTCTGTCTATGCTGTTAGTTTGGAAAAGATCTGAGACTTCTCACCATCTGGGTGACGAGCGTCAAAATTTTCTGCAACATCAAAGATTTGTGTCACGCTTTCTAGCCATTTCCAGCGCTTCTGCAGCCACAACAACCATCAATTATAAACTAAAATTATGGCAAAAGATGCCCCTGAACATTTGGTAGCAGCGGTTGTCAATTATTATTTCATCCACGGCTTCCACGCCTCGCTCTAAGCTATGCATCAAGGGAGGCAGCAAAATCGTCCAAATTTGACTTCACCTCTCACGCTCCACAGCAGCTTCAAACCGTCACTAGATCACCCTACATCACCATTATGCTGCAAAACATCCAAAAACAAACCGAAAAAAGAACAAAATCTTTCATTTTTGATTCGAGCTGGGTGGAGCTCCTGGTGAGCTGCTGGTATACTGCATCATATGAAATCACAGAAACACCAACTACTGCTACCACCAAACGTTTTAATCCATCATTTATCATCATTCTAAACAAAATTAAGTGACCAGTGTGGCATCAGAAGTACTGGAAAGCACTTTGGTACCATTGAGAGAATCCCTTGAAATGACGTACGAAAATTTTGACGTTCTTCACCCAGATGGTGAGAAGTCTCAGATCCTTTCCAGACTAACAGCACAGACAGACTATGCATCCAACCTTATCACATCACTATGAGGAAGAGTTGGCTTTTCTTGTCTTGGTTGGTAGTGCAGTTTGAATTTGAAAATTTGTGTTTGGTTTTTTGCTTTTTGAGAGAAAGCAACTCTGTGCCGGGAACCCAGTGAATCAATTGCTTATTGCTGTGCGTACTTTTTAACTACATTAACTCTAGATAATATCTAGCTAAGCAGCAAGTTCTATCCTGTCCTTTGTGTGGAGCACGAAATTTAAAAAATAATATTTGCATCTCACGAAATACTAAAATCGATATTTCTGTGAAGGCAACTATCGTGCCTCCGGTTTCATGGTGGATCTAGCAATGGGATACCACAATGAACATCCCACAGTGGTAGGGGGATTGATCTGTAAAAGTTGATCTTTCGGATTGCGGACCCTACCATTGGACAGTGCCCACCATCTTGAGCAGGCTAGATCCCGCAAACAAAATAAGGCTGAATACCACCAAATTCTATCAGAGCTAGATCGGTTAAATGTTACCAACTTTTATGAGACTCTTGAGATCAGCGTTTTAGGTCATTTCCAGCAATTTTCAGTCACTAACACTTACAATGTACTACATTTTATTGATAAGGACATCAATATCACAAGGTCACTGGTTCGACGGATGCTGGATGATGCCTCGAAGGTTTGTATGACTGCATCCCAGAGGATTTTTATGGCAAGGGACTGCCGAGAGTGGTTGTGATAATGTACTTGTAATTTAATATTTTTGTTTTGTTTTGTAATTGTTGTTTTTGTTTGTAATTGTTGTTTTTGTTTGTAATTGTAATTACTTTTCTCCCTTGCCATGCCCACGTTGGTATCACTTGATCACCAGCCTTGTGGTCGCATGTGACCGAGGGTTACTGAATTTGTAAATGTATATACATGTCTCATTTATCATGATGGTTTCAACAACAATTCCATTTGGGTGACTCACCTGCAAGTGTACATGGAAACTGCTGGAATGCTTTGCGAGTGTATTTATATGTAGGGCTGCACCGATTCCACTTTTTACCGATGCTTCAAATACCAAGTACTCAGAGGGGAAGTATCTGCAAGTACAAGTACCGATACCAAGTACCTTAAAGTAGCTACTTCATAGTGCACACATTTATTATATAGTGCATTTCATGGTATTTTTGTACACATTTTCAGTATGGTTCATGTTTATAATGAAGTAGCCAATCAAGATTTACAAAGAAGGAAGTCACCGAAATGCAAACCAGTGGATATTCCAATATTCTTGTGGGGAAGTGTAGATAATATCATAATGGTGCTTACAAAATCACAAAATGTGACTGGGCCTGTGATAATAGGGCATGTGGGCACATGATTTTTGCCTACCTTTTCAAACTTTCACTGTACATAACTTTTTGTACCATCACGCTATGGCAATGCAAACTTCAGCTCTTAGTAAGCATTTAATTGGCAGTATAATGCAAGTTACAGAATGCAAATATTCTTTCAGTTCTGAGATATGACCTGTAGAGTGACAGGATGTAGTTTGTGCCCACATGCCCTATTTTCGCAGGCCAGGTCACAAATATTCTAATCACTTCTAGCTACCTGATCGCTCTATTACAGTTATTGACTGTTCTATTAGAGTATATCGATCTTTTTCTCAATAAAACGTTTTCACACGTAGGTTTCAGCATAGATCAGTAATTTTGCTGGTAGTTATTATGCACCTATCAATGTAATTCCCGACTACCACTAATATGGGCTGAGGGTGGGGGATGGTGGGGGAATTGATCGCTAAATTTCACCGACATAGTGGGGATTTGTCTTCACTAAAGAAATTCACTCAGACAGTAAAGGTGTGTGCTTTCAGTTTAGGAAGGATGTCTCGGGTGCTAGCTATTACTTTCGTACTAGAATCCACTCGAACTAACTTATTACTAGACTAACGCCACGCGACCGCACAAATCCCCTCCTAGCCCCAGTATTCCCGGGGTTTGTAAATCGAGACTTGGTCGGGGTTTGCATCGCTAGTGCTTCCCCAGTAGGTGGGGAATTGTAATTTTTAGTGATGCAAATCCCCACCTTCCCCCACCTCAGCCCGTATTAGTGGTAGTCGGGGATTACATTGATAGGTGCATTAGTGTTACACTTGATGCTTTTAGGCGTCCACTGTGCTAGTAAAATAAGCAAGTACAAACAAACGTAATTTTATTCTCGCACGTGATAAGAATCGGTATCTGCTACAAAATAATGGCCGATTCCGATACTTCATGAAAACAGGAGGATCGGCCCGATACCGATACTAGAATCGGTGCAGCCCTATTTATATGGGACCATGTGATTTTCGATTGTGGATAACATCGTAAAAGCAACGACAAGGCCCTGCTGAGAGGCCGAACGTTAGTGTATCGTCACGAGCATGCAGATCGTTTTGATTGTGGGTGCGCAATTAAACACCGGAAGCCCAAATACGAGCTGAACAGCTCATAATGAAGCTTAAGTGCACTATAAATAGGCATTCCAGTCCGATTTTTAATTTTGGAAAATGGGCTTTTTTATATGTTCAATAGATAGAGTATTGATTGCCGATCTCAGAATATATAGTTTGTTGGGCTGGAATTAGCTACATTGGCATGCATAGTGCTTAAAGACTGAAAAAAGGTACATTTTTTTCTCGGGGTTCCCTATACATTTTAAAGGGGAAAATGGCACAATTGAACCAGGAAGCCACCTAGCAATCTGGACTATCTTGAAACTGCAGTTGCTTGTAGCTGAAAGTTTGTACATGTAATGAAAGTAACTTCAGGTCTTATCAGATCTCAGCGATCTTTGTATGCTTTGTGGTGAGCAAATATGTTTAACCTACTGTACACTTCTCAATACAATGGTGTATACCCATAGGCAAGTGGCTATCTCAAGTAAATAAAAACATCAAGTTGACAACTTATAAAGGTAAACAACTAAGTGGAGGTGCCACAATGATGCAACAATACCTGAGGTGGAATTGTGGTTTCAATTATAGCATTGTTATGCCGACTTTGAAGTGGTTTAAACTTTTGAGCTGATGACACAGTCATCAGAAAATTGCTCTGGAGCTGAAAATCACTAACCAAAGCAAAGTAACTAACCAAAGAAATGTTTAAAGTAAGCACCAGTGACTACCTTCCACCCAACAGTATGTTTTTAAAAGTTTTAAACTATTCTACATACATTACAACGTTTGAAAAGATTACAAAACACAAAATTCGCTTATATTAACGTGCACGATAACCACAGCAATTTTTATCCTCATTGGAGCTCGGAAGACGGAGCAATCCCAAGTTAAACATGAGTTGTTATTTTGTGCCAGGGTTCTATATATTGGGGAATATACGGAGTAGTTTTTATTAAAACATCTTGGATACTGGAATGCCTACTATAAAGTACTTTCTATACTAGCCGTGAATAAACTAAAGTAGTGAATATGTTTATAGCGTTATAATGGCCTATGATCTCGCGTAGCCAAATCCTTTTCTTTCTTTTGTATGGAGAAAAGGGTCTAGTGAACATGGCATAGCATCATTGTTGGCCTATCCCGAGATCATAGGCGGATCTAGGAGACACTGTCAGGGGGGGCCAAGGGGGGCAAGAAGTTTTAGTGCACAACAGTGTTTATTCTACTATGAGCTATGGAGAAATTCTAGAACACAAGTTATATTCATTTGCATAACCTTATTCAGCATATAGCTGGATGAACGATGGACATACAGTTTGTAAAACTATAGTTGGAGAAAATTTTAAAAATCAGACCTCCCAGGTTTGAATTTCAGAGCATTTTTGATAATGCTTAGCTTAAAAAGTGTATGATTTGCAATGCGTACAAAGATTGGTTAGCCTATCTGAGATAACCTGTTTGATGGTAAAGTGTATACCAAATCAAAATAAGGAGTAGCTAACACTGTTACGATTTGTAAAATTTGACATCAGAATTGCGACTATTCTATTAGAGTAGTGAATGCTCTATTAGAGTATCTCGATCTTTGCACAAAATTCGAATTTATTTGCCTCACTTTCTTTACGGTGTACAGTTTAACTATAAATGTTAGTTATAAGCGTTGTCTTCTATTTGCCAATTGGCTTTCTATACTTCTAAATGCAGTGTGAATGCATGATTCTAGTTTCTGGTATACATATGGTACTGTAGGTCCAAGGGGGGCCAGAGAAGGGCCAGGGGGGGCACAGCACCCCTTGGCTCCCCCTCAGATCCGCCTATGCCCGAGATTGTGGGGATTCTACTGCACAGTTTCATCAAAGAAATCAATTGATTTCTGAGAATGCTTGCAATGCATTAATGAGAATAGGAGGTAGTATATACAGGTTATATCACTCCTAGGAGGGATATAACTTGTATAATTATAGCTCCATTTCTTGTTAATGCATTTCTGAGCACTGATAGCAGTGCTATTATACCACTTATATACCTTCTCTTCCCTTTGAAGTGAGGTGTGAAAGTGGTGTATATATATATGTATCACTATAACATTAATATGAACCTACCAGTATAGATATGTTATTAAATCAGAAGGATATGACTATAAAATTAATGATGCACATAATAATGATGTACTTCAATAATATTAATGATGTTAACTTATGATGCTCATAAGTTGTCATCATTATGTGCATCATGTAAGTGTGTAATAATGCACATATTGATGTCAACTTATTAGTCCTTGTTATTAAATGATTGCCTACAGCTTCCTTAATATTGGAATGATTGCCATAGAGACATTATTTACAGAACAGCACTATAGGAATATGCTTTGTCAATAACAATGACCACAAATGAATAATGGCATCCTAAGATGGATGGTTAATAAACATCAATTATTCTGGTGACTGACTATGCATGAATGAGGGGAATAACTTTTACATACAGTTTTGTTGCTAATGTTTCTCACCTTAAAGGTTACTCTGATCTCACCTTAAAGGTTACTCTGATCTCACCTTAAAGGTTACTCTGATCTCACCTTAAAGGTTACTCTGATCTCACCTTAAAGGTTACTCTGATCTCACCTTAAAGGTTACTCTGAACTTCCTAAATCACTTTATGGTTTCATACTCAGTTTTTAACCTCAGTATGCATGTGTTAGTGAGAACTACTAAGGTCGAAAAGATTTGCCCAAAGGTGACAGGCCAAATATGTGATGTGGCCTGCCACATCAAACGTAGGCTTGCGTCAATTAGCTATGCCGGCATAATTTTTGGCATAATAGGGGATGAAAAGCATAAAGCATAATGCTGGCATAATGGAACATAATTAGGAGCATAATGGAACATAATTAGGAGCATAATGGGCAAATTTCCGCCACAATAAGTATAACTTCTGCTATAACGGTCACAAAGTCAAGGGCTAACCTCTTTTGGATGGTGAAATGATTCCTGACAACGAGTAGAAAAATGCACTGCAATTTTACTGCAAGTTTACACTCGACGGATAGACGATATGCACACTTATTACTCTAACGAAAAATGATCAATTAAGCGTAGACGGCGCAAAACTCGACGGTAACTTAAAAGCGGAAGTCCCATACAAAAGTATGGAAAGCAAATGCGGCTAGAGCAATAACTCACCACTCGAGCTAAGGACAGGCCATCTAGCTTGCCATACACTCCTTTTGCACGGAAAGAAGTGTATGGCAAGCGAGATGGCTTGTCCTTAGCTCGAGTGGTGAGTTATTGCTCGAGCCGCATTTGCTTCCTATACCTTTGTATGGGACTTCCGATTTTATTATTATTATTATTTTAAGTTACCGTCGAGTTTTGCGCCGTCTACGCTTTTTTTTTATTATTTATTTATTTTTATCCCGGGCTTGATGGACTGCCCTTGCCTACCACCCCCAGCACATAAATAGCCTGTGCTGGACAAACCGGGACTTTCTTAGTCCACGACAAACTGAGACTCTGCCCGAATCAGCTCCACAATTGGGGGAGTCTTAACGGGTAACGCTATATTCACCCCACTTGATGTGGCGCCTCTATAAAATTTGTAACCCTTTTTTCTAATAGCGCTTAATGGTTTATCGGTTTTCTCTGGTAGCGGTTTGAACTCGTGGTGAGAATCGCCACGTATATGGAGGAAGTTTTTATTGCTCCAGACAAGGCTCCAAATATTGCGATTGAAACACCAGAATGGGCGAATGGATTGGAACTACGTGGTGTATATTATGAAGGATATACTGACAATCTAGAGCAGCTGCTAAACAAGCACAGCTCTTCCACCATTACTACCTATGGGGTACGCAGGTCTCACTCCTGCAACCACCTTGTGCAGTCAGACAACAAAGAAAATGAGGAAATGCAGGTGAGGTCTACAAAAATGTTTAAATCTTACTGGTATTAAACAGTCTAACAGATCGTTTGCCCCTTCAAGTAGCTAGCAGTTAATTTCACCTGCCCCTATAGCTATATCTGTAGCATGCATACAGGGTCTGGGATGCTACCTTAAGTACCTCAAGGTATCATTCTTGGTCCTCTTTTGTTCATTCTTTACATCAATGATCTTCCTTCACTACATAAGACTTACTGCCCTTTTTATTAGCTGATGACACCAAGTGTATACGTGCAGTTAAAACTACTGAAGACTTCAACATTATACAAGAGGACCTTAGAATAGCAAGCAGTTGGTCCATGTTGCATAATTTGTCTTAACCGTTCCAAATGTGCTGTTTTACACTTTTGGTGCTACAATAATAATAGTAGAGCTCAGTACGCCGCTTCCTGAATATCATCAACATTGAATTGAGAGAACTAATTAAAGACCTTGGGATAATGATAACTAATTACTTCTCTTGGTCTACTCAATGTATTGTGATTGTGTCCAGGGCTTACAAACAGCTAAGCTTAGTTCGTTGTAGTTTTACAACTAACTGTATCTCAATAAAGAAACAATTACTTTTAGTTAAACGTATGTCCTGTTTGATATTTGTAGTGCTAAAACAGTATACAATCACTGGGCTGGACTGGTGGACTGGACTGCCTTCTTACCACAATATTTGGGTAACTGGTTGTATCTATTGGTACATTGAATGTAAAGTTAGACCTCTCCCTCCACCAACAACACACACAATATGGCCTAACCAGACTTGTCAATTTTGTCCAGCTGAAATTATGTATCAACGAATGGAATAACAAATCAGTTAACACCACTTAAATTTTCTGACTTGGACAGGGACTTGGATAACTATTACTTGTATCAAGATTATGGACTCTTGCTTGTATACAACAGTATTAGGATGCACGATTACTGTATTAACATGCACTGTACAATTTATACTAGATGATTACAATGCTAGTCATACAATGGATGCAAGGACAGAAGCTTGACTGTACAATGCATGAATTTATACATGTTCATTTAAACTCGGTGATGTAGTCAATAACTGCTTATGCACACATTAGCAGAAATTCGGTCAAACTTGAACGCTCTATTAGAGAGTTTTATTATAGTAATTTTGTGGATTTCAGTTAATTGAAGGTAAACGATCATGCTACAGTAGCTTACTATACCACGATCCATTAGAAGACTACAAAATGCACCATAAGTGGTAATAAATTCATTGGTGGTATGAATCACGTTAAGAAAATCTTCGGCGATAGGTATTTACCACACATGACCACGGATGTCGCCGAAAGCCATATGAACACGCTTAGCATTTCTAAGGATTTAATTAAGCAGACATACCATAATGAACCACCACTCAAGGATCCACTGTATACTGAAGTTAGATCTACAACTATACTGGAGATGCAAGTTGAATTACGACAAAACTCCCTAATAGTAGGCATTCCAGTATCCGAGATTTTCTAATAAACAAATTCTCCGTATATTCCCCAATAGAACCCTGGCACAAAACAACAACTCGCGTTTAACTTGGGATTGCTCCGTAGTCCGAGCTCCAATGAAGATGAAAATCGCCAAGGGGTTTGTCCACACGCTGATCATCATGAAAATCTTAGTTTTGTCGTGCACGTTACATATTAGTAAGTTTTGTGTTGTTTTGTAATCTTTTTAAGCCTTGTAATGTATGTAGAATACTTTAAAATTTAAAAAAACGTAGTGTCGGGTGGAAGGTAGTCACTGGTGCTTACTTTAAAGTGCGTAGTTACTATGCTCGGGTTAGCGATTTTCAGCTCCAGAGCAATTTTCTGATGGCTGTGTCATCAGCTCAATAATACAAACCACTTCAAAGAGTCAGCATAACAATGCCATAATTGAAACCACAGCTCCACCTTAGGTATTGTTGCATCATTGTGGCACCTCCACTTTAGTTGTTTACCATTATAAGTTGTTAACTTGATGTTTTTACTTACTTGAAATAGCCACTTGCCTGTGGGTATGCACCATTGTATTGAGAAGTGTGCAGTAGGTGAAACATATTTGCTCACTACAAAGCATACAAAGATCGCTGAGATCCGATAACATCTGAAGTTACTCTCATTATATGTACAAACTTGCAGCTAGAAGCAACTGCAGTTTCAAAACAGTCCAGATTGCTAGATAGCTTCCTGATTCAATTGTGCCATTTTCCCCTTTAAAATGTATGGGGAGCCCCGGAGAAAAAATGTACCTTTTTTCAGTTTTAAAGCACTGTGCATGCCAAAGTAGTTAATTCCAACCCAACAAACTATATATTTCTGAGATCGGCAATCAATACTCTACCTATTGAGCATATAAAAAGTCCATTTTTCCAAAATTTGAAAATCGGGCTGGAATGCCTACTAATAGAGTAGTCACCGCATTTCTGCTAATGAATAACTCAAGATTAATTAGCAAATGGTACCTGCTCAACTACACTACTTTGCATTTCTAAGATGAACAGGTAGACAGGTCCACCTGCATATTTTACATTCAGTGTAGTAAATAACTACAATCAGTTGCCGAAATATGTGCTAAAAAGAAAAAAAAAAGTCCAGTAGTCCAGTCCACTACTAGTCCAGTCCTATGATTGCATGCATACAACCACAAAAAGTGAAAGGTTTTAGCAAGCAAAACTTAGTAAAACGTTTTGATCATTTTTTTAGTACTTAAAGCTACAACTATTTGCACAAACTATTGCAATATTTATATTTTAGTAGAATTAAGTCAAATATCCTTTTAAATGTTTCTAGATAACTAAAACTAGTGCTGTAGAATCCTGTATGAAAACAAGCACTTGTGCTGCAAAGCCTTAATAAATAAACTAATATCCATTTGGTTCCACATGGGGTACTTAGAGATAATAAGTCACTCATTTCCTTGGATATGTATACATGAAATTGAGGAGAAAACATCCTGACCACCTGGCAGATTCCTGTAAGCGTTCAAGCGTTAATCGGATGGCTGCAGGTTCGAGGCTGCCTAGGTTCAGTCATGGATTTTTCCTCCTTTCTACAACCTTTCGAGCACATTTTATATAACATCTTTACACAGGCTGTAGGACCAGGTGTCCTACAGACCTTTAGCACTTGTGCTGTAAAGCCTTAATAAATTAATAAATAAATTAACACTATATTAGAAACAGTATCTCCATAGATCATATTGTATTTTCCTTTGTGCATAGGTTGAAAAGTGTCCTAAGTTGTACTGGTCCAAGAAAGAAGGCGACAGAACCATTCAGTTTGATGGAATTCCCTTTACTGTTGAGAAGGTCACATTTTATGATTGTTAATATGGAGAACATTACTGGAAGGATAAGCCAAAGCAATACAAACAATTAAGATTGCAAACAACACGTAAAATTGGCCGCCATGCACATATTGTCACTCGTTCATACAAGCTGTACCCAGAATATAAGATGATTGTTGATGGGATGTCTAAACATCAGGTACGAAAATCTAAAGAGGATCTTATTGCTACTGCAAGAGTAGCTATCAAGGCTGGATTAGCTAAGTCCAGTACTAAATATTTTGTATCACTACCAACGCTCGATGCCCATTCATCTACAGATCACCCTAAAGGTTTTAAAGCTACCTTCTCCCAGCGAGTGAATCCCATCATTATTTCCAAAATTTCAGAACTGGTGTCTTCTGGCATCACAGAAACTAAAGAAGTTCAAAGGGCACTGTATAACTATGTCAAACATAATCTGCAAAGTGAACATGGAATCATAGTTCACTCAAACGATCGAGCATTTCATCCACTACCTGTAGACATCAAGAATCATGTTGATAGTGCCAAACGAGCTTTACAATTATCTAAGCTTGATCAAGAAAACTTACGTTTGAAAATTGAAGGGTGGAAAAAACAATCACCCGAGTCACTTCACTATTTCAGGCCATATATCCAATGTGACCATGACCAACCTACCACTTCACAAGCTCTGAGTTGTAGTGACACAGAGATTGGTAGTGGGTATAGTCAAACTATATTATGGGTACATCAAGAGAGTTGGCAAAAGGATTTGCTTTTGAAGTATGAGAATATTATAACTCTAATTGATGCCACCTATAAAACAACTAAATATGATCTGCCTCTCTTTTTTCTTTGTGTTCCCACTAATGTAAACTACACCACTGTAGCAGAATTTGTGGTCCAGTCAGAAGCTGCAGAGTGCATCAGTGAAGCACTGTCAATTATTAAACAGTGGAACCCTAAGTGGTCTCCTCCTTTCTTTATGACTGATTACTCTGATGCAGAGCAGTTAGCAGTAAATGCAGTTTTTCCAGATTGTACAGTCTATTTGTGTGATTTCCACCGTGAGCAATGCTGGGAGAGATGGGTAAAAGATCATAACCACGTGCACAATCTTACTAAAGATGATGCCAACACATTACTATCTTTTTGTATGCTCAAGCAGTGATGTCTTTGTAATGTTTATCCCAACTTAGGTCTTCAGATAATGTTAATCCAAGATCTTTATGAGAATCGACATGAGGTATAATTGAATTGGACATAGAATTAGAGGTGTCGAGTTTACGTTTGAATGATAAATGAATAAATTTCTTTAAACTAAAATCCATATCAACATCCCTTGACCAAGTAAAAAGAGCAGTGATATCATCTTGAAGAGCCTTATGATCAAAGAGTGTACTAATATGGATAAAGCACTTGGCATCGTCAGCAAATTTGAGTAGTTGGCTTTCATGAATGTATGAAGACATGTCATTGATGTAAACTAAAAACAGCAAGGGACCAAGAATACTTCCGTGTGGAACACCAGAAACTACTGGAAGTAAAGCAGAATAGCAATTGTTGATAGAAACCCTTTGATAGCGATTAGCCAAATAGTTCTTGAACCAAGACCATAGAGTACCAGTTATGCCCATTGACCACAGCTTGATCAGTAAAGATACTATGTGACACTGAATCAAAAGCCTTACTGATGTCAAGGTAAATAACATCTGTTTGTGAGGGACTGTTGATGATTTGATCAGTGAAAATTAGCATCTGTTGTAGTGTAGAACAATTTTTGGTGAAACCAAACTGGGATGGATTGATAGACTTGCTAATATGAGAGATAATCTTGTTAAAGATTAATCTTTCAAGAACTTTTGATACAATAGATAATAACGAAATAGGGTGATAGTTCTTAACACAATTAGAATCGCCTACCTTAAATATGGGCACGATTTTGTGGATTTTCCAACAGGTTGGTAAAGAAGAGTGGTGGAGTGTTTGAGTATATAAATGATAAAGTGGCTCACTAAGAGCTACAGCACAACTTTGTAGTAATTCTAGGGGAGATGTTATCAATTCCAGCAGATTTGTTGACATCTAATGAAATTAGAGCTTGATAAACATCTGCAACAGTAATGGTAATTGATTGTAATGAGTTGTGTATAGCTGGGAGGTCATCAATCTTCGGGTTAGAAGATGGATCATGGAAAACTGAATGAAAATATTGATTAAATAGGTTGGCTTTACTGTGGTCAGTATTAGCATTCAAAGACTCAAAGTTCATGACTGATGGAATATTTCTGGACTTGGTGATAGATCTAAGGTATTTAAATATTTTGTTATTATTAGATAAGGTGTAACAATTAACAAGATGTGATTCAAAATCCTGCTTAGCTACTTTAATTTTGTCCTGAAGTGTATTTTCAATGGAGTCGATGACGCTGGAGATATGATTTGTAGGATGACATTTGTATCTACGACGGAGTGTTCTAAGTCGATTGATGCAATGCCTTATCTCAGAATTATACCAGATGGGATCTTGGTTTGAATGAACCTTGTACAACGGAATAAACAATTGCATACCTTCCACCAGTAACTGTTCAATGACGTGCCATATAAACTTTATATCGTGACTTAAAAGGCATGGTGTGAAATCAGAATGAATCGTGTGATTACAGAGACCTTGATAATCTCCTTTAGAAAAGTTGAAAGTAAAGTAAGTGGCAGATTTTGAGGATGTCGTCACACTGATGGATATAGAGAATGTTATGATATAATGATCAGATTGTAAGAGCGGATCAGGATAAATCTGTAAGTGATTGATGTATTCATCAAGGTTGGTAAGGAGCAAGTCCAGGATATTGCCATGATTGTGGGTTGGAACATTAATGAGTTGACTCAAACCAGTCCAAAACATTAAATCACAAAATTGATTCGAAACAGGAGAATGACCTGATAATGTGTCCCAATCAATGTCTGGGAAATTGAAATCACCCAGTACAATTAATTTACCAGAGTCATTCAGTAAGTTATACAGGAAACTAAAAAGATTGTCATAATAAGTAGTGGTTGAATTTGGAGGTACATAAGTTACACAAACAGTAATTTGGTCCTTTAAATTTAATTTGATACATATGATTTCCAGATCATCGGGTAAATTAAGTCTCTGACAAGAAATGTTATTGTTAACTGCAATCAATACACCTCCACCACGAGAGGGACGATCTTTACGAAATAGGGTATAATTACAGGGTAAGATTTCATTGTCAAATATACAATCAGAAAGCCAAGTTTCAGTCAAGCCGATGATATCAAAAGATTTAGAGTATACTAGTGATTGGAAATTTAGGAGTTTGTTGACAATACTTCTAGGATTGGTATAAAGACAATTAATCATGAGACACTTCAGGGAATTAGCCTTATGATTACATGATGCTGTTTGACCAGGTAGTCATTGAGAGGAAGACTGGTGTTCCATAGAATCAGGAGCAGTACTATTGGTAGAAGTGCTTGTAGGTAGGTTGCTAGAGGATTGAATGTATTTAAAATCAATAACTTTACCATGTAGGAGCTTGTTGACAAAGATTTGACTGTTGCGAATTTTTATGACCTTGCGATCTACTCCCTGTTGGATAAGGTTCCAGCATTCATGCAGCAGTAATGCTTCAGTCTTCCTTTCTTCTGGAGTCATATCACTTTTAATTACAATAGGGTGTTTAACTTTAGTATGGCTTCTTTCCCACAGCTCCTGGTTTTGTTTGGCTTCCACAATTCGCTTTATACAAGTCCGAAGCGGAGCGGAACATCGGATTTCATTCTTATCTTTCAGCAGTTTGCATGGATTCTCTCCTGGTTTTGTGCTGCTTCTTTCCTACATCTCCTGGTTTTGTTTGGCTCCCACAACTCGATTTATACAAGTCCGAAGCGGAGCGGAACATCGGGTTTCATTCTTATCTTTGAGCAGTTTGCATGGATTCTCTCCTGGTTTTGTGCGGCTTCTTTCCTACAGCTCCTGGTTTTGTTTGGCTTCCACAACTCGCTTCATACAAGTCCGAAGCGGAGCGGAACATCGGATTTCATTCTTATCTTTGAGCAGTTTGCATGGATTATCTCCTTGTTTTGTATGGCTTCTTTCCCACAGCTCCTGGTTTTGTGTGGCTTCCACAACTCGCTTAATACAAATCCGAAGCGGAGCGGAACATCGGATTTTATTCTTATCTTTGAGCAGTTTAGTTCTGTCACCTCAATGTTAAATCAGCTTTCATGGCCAACTCTCCAGACTCGCCGCAACTTTATCTCGACTACAAACTTCACACAAATTTTTTTACCAACAAATATCACTTACAATTCCTCCATACTATATACCTACCAACATCACGATCCACGAGACAGTGCTATCCACTGCACTACATCTTACCACATGTATCTACCACAGCACACCAAAATAGTTATTTTTCAAGAACAATTAATGATTGGAACTCCTTACCAGTAGATCTTGTTGAAGTTGTAGATGCTGACATTTTTAGAACTGGACTACAATCATTATTGTAATTGTGTTACATGTATTCGGGCAAATCTGAGCACACCAGCAGGGCTGACTGCTCAGTAATAATAATAATCAATAATAATCATAATCAGTTTGCATAGATTCTCTCCTGGTTTTGTGCGGCTTCTTTCCTACAGCTCCTGGTTTTGTTTGGCTTCCACAACTCGCTTAATACAAATACGAAGTGGAGCGGAACATCGGATTCCATTCTTACCTTTGAGCAGTTTGCATGGATCATCTCCTGGTTTGTATGGCTTCTTTCCCACAGCTCGTAGTTTTGTGTGGCTTCCGCAACTCGCTTAATACAAATCCGAAGCGGAGCGGAACATCGGATTTTATTCTTACTTCGGTGCAGGAGCAGTTGAATGTAAGCTACGGTACCAGAACGAGTATGTAAGCAGAATCACGATAAGAACATAAGATTTTACATTTCAGGCAGAATTTCATTGAAAGTATACTAGATTTCGAATCAGTTGGTGACCCTTCGATAGTTACTCATACAAAGGTTACATGCCCCTGGTTTGGAGGCGGAATCTTTTAGTAAGGTTGAGATTTCGCCATGAGGATTTTACAGATCCAAGTTGCGTAATCGATCCCTCATGTAAATGACTCACAGTAGTGGTCGCGTGTTTATTATTGTGGGCGCGCTTTGTGCTTCTTGGCCTCGCGACTCACTACCTTGAGTTTTGATCAATAAACCTGTAATTGTATATGCAGTATACTGTGGCAAATATTGAACATCACTGTACACTTCAGTGACCATCACTATAAGAATTTGCAGTGACGTTCACCAGTATTAGCTAACAGCGTAAGAATAGAGGTAATTGTATTGATTCTCCTCTTCCCCATAAAGTCTTCACTTGCAAAGTTAATACCATAATAATGATTTTTTTTTTATGTTTGACATCACTTAGGCCCAAGACATGCCTTTGCCTACTACAGCAGCAACACTGAATCATTAGTGCAACATGGACTTACTTTGTCCTCCTTTGTCCTATTTCTTTCTCCACTACCACATAGGTGCTGTAATAATATCGTAGCTTCTTGTGGTCATCATTTACAATGACTGGATTGATTGCGGTGGCCATAGCAGAGGTATTCTTAATGATTAAATTACCATTGCAATCTGCATTATCACAGTAGTTCAACAGCTGAACATCAATCAGTATGGATACATGCCCATGCATGTCCATATAATATGACCATTCAAGGTTTGCATTTTAAACTGTCCTCAGTCTACTGTCCTCAGTCTGACCAATCAGGGTGATAAGGACATGTTGACTCACCACAATGAAGTAGCATTACCTTAAAATTTTGTACATATGCCAGCATATACATTGAAGGCATGCAAGGCCGGATCCAAATCAGGTTTACATGTAGGCATTCTTACTTAGATCCATGTATAATGTTAGCTACTGCTAAATGCATTATATAATCAAATGTTATTTGTTATGTAGCTGGTTTAACTCGGTATGATTCTTGTTAGTTTGAATGCACATGCATGGCATAGCTATATATAATACGTATAGAATTGATACAACTTCCCTCTAACAGTGAATTTTCTTAATCAAAGGCCAGTTTGAGTTCATTATCTGTGGACCAAGTGTTGAAGTGCTGTGTGATTACAAACACCTCATCAGTTAAAATATTCTCAGCTTTTTAAAATAGTTAGTCAGTATGCATAGATGTAGTGGAACCCTCATTTCTGCTTGGTTGGTTTAGGATGTAAAGGCAAAGTGAAGCCTGTGTATCCTGCATGAAACAAACAATTACACAGATAGTAATCATCTATAATAATTATTCTCAAAAGTATTCAGCATTAACAGTTTCTTAGGGTAGACCATTCCAGGCACCTCCCACTGTTAAACTATCTGTTTGACAATGATACTATCAATACCATACCGTTTAAGTAGGGATCGCCTCGAAAATTTCACGTGCTGTCCAAAATCCTGCCTTTAAAAATTATCCTAGAGACATTACATGAGATGAATATCAAAAGGTTTAAGCAATTTGACCTAGTGGTGGTAATAGTTGCTGGCTGGAAAAGCATAATGTGTCAATATCAAAGTGTCCATGCATGCATGTAGGAGATGATAAATAAAGATCATATCAACCCTCTTTTTCTGTTATGGTAAATGGATAAGCGATGGTAGCTAATGATAGAACATGCAGCAAGAACTTATAATACTTAAATTATGTTAGTGTCAACACACCAGCTGTCTTCATAAAACAATTGGCTTTGCAGTTAATTAAGAGATGGAAGACAAGCAAATGAACGAACCAAACCATATACTGATAGTATAATAATAATAATCACTTATAGTATTTTTCATGAGCTATTGCATGTACAACTTGTAGCTATAGGTATATAGTTCACATATTTTCTCTGAACTTTTAATTGGATTGTTGCCATGCAAGTATAAATGACAAACTTCATAAGAAAAAAATTGAAACAGGTACTGTTCATTCTTCAAACTATCAAATAACAACTTACAGTAAACTGAAAATGGGAACTATCAAGTATTACTAAGTAGTTCAAATCAGAACATATGGATCACAAATCCATGATGTACATACATAAAGTGTCAATAATTTTTGCCTTAAATGCAAATACATACATGCATGGAAAGTAGTGTAGTGACTTCACATAATAATCTCCTAGCAACTAATTAGCGGATGCATGCAATTGATACTCAGTCATAGGCCACATGAGATGTCACAGTGATATCACATGTAGTTTCACTTAATTCAGTGTACATAAATCAAACACTTACGTAAGTATCAACTTACAACAGAAAAGTGGAAGAACAGCTGTTTTACTCATGCAAGGTCATAGTTATCATGGTCAATCTCTACTGTGGCAGAGTTTCATTTTTAACAAACCAATCTATTTATGACTGTAAGTATAAAGAGGTAGCTGATGTTATGCATGAGGAAATTTCACAAGGATTGACTATACATGTAGTAAGTTGAGTTGTGTAAGTGCACAAATGCAACAAGAAACAAGCCCGGCTGTTAAGCAGTAAGTTAAGAGCCTAGGTATTAATTAGTTGTGCATACTCATCACTGAATATCAACGATATAAGTCAGATAAATAACAAGGGAACATTACCAACAATGATCATGTTATACTAGATATTTAGTCATCACTATAATAATATGCTACTATATAATCCAATCCATGGGCACCATAATATGCCTTGTTTTTGTAGAACTGGTCACATCATATACACAAATTAGTCATGCACCCACACAACTATTGGTAATTCTATAGATACTTCCTGTATGTGTGTTTAATGAAGCATGTACTGTGTGGCAACACACCACATCATCAGTCTGAGTACATAGCATAATGTGACACACAGCACAAACTAAGTAGTTACGCTTGCAATTCATTGTAAACACACAATGACTTCAGTATATACATGTGTTGTAGTTAAGTATGTATATAGCCACATAGATTATTATATTATACATATAAGTACATAGTTTCTCAGCATTCTCCCATGATAGTCACTATGCTATCACTCCGCACATGACAGAAAGTCAACATTTTGCTCTGTTAAATTCACTAAAGTTATTATATGGTTTGGGTATGGTAGCGACATGGCTAATTTTAATTTCAAAAGGAAGATTGGTAGATGATAAGCTATTTTTATAGGCTTGATAGTCATCTTGTTACAAATTCCTGTAAGAATGAATAGCTAGAAACTACTGTTAAATCCAGTTGCTTTGATTATGAAGTGAATTTTGAATTGGATTATTCCTTCATTGGTAAAGTTCCAGGATTTGCATATAAGTCATTAGCACCTGACTACATCCTGTTCCAATACTCATGTATCCTGTTCCAATATTTATGCATAATCACTAACACAATTATGGAGTTGCTGTTCTGTGTGGAGGCTGATGGCTTCAGTGTCACCACAAAAATTAAAAATGTGGAATGAAATATGTTATGTATTGCTTGTTATGATTGCTCTGTGGTTCTACAAATATATTCTATTGGGTAATTGGCGGTACATGCTGTGGATACAAGATGAAATTCACTACTGTTCTAACTTCATAAGGAAACAGACAAACAGTTATTTTGTCCACATCATTGTTGTGGTACTTTGGAATGAATTGTTGTCACTCAGTTTATCACCATTACCTCAGTGACTGATCTCTTGGTAACATTATAACCACAGTGGCCAGGCCTAGGCCTCTCTTTGTGAAAACTTTAACACTACGCTCCATTTTGGACCAACATGTTTTCACTATTTATCAATAAACTGCAATTGTCCAGCCGATAAATTAATGCATATAAATGTGACCAATGTTTTGAACAGGCCATTTTGGTACAAAAGCAACATTTAAATATATACACATGACCAGTACAAGGTGGTACATGGGGATTAGGGAAGTGACGTGACTCAGACTATTTTAAGGGATGACTCAAATTTGAGTAACCTAACAAACATGATGTTCCTCAGGTATACAATTCTAATCAAACATTAAATCTCATTATTTCAGGAACACGATTGCATGTCCAAATTTAAAGGATTGGTTTATGATGTGATGAGATGTGTGTACAGGTAGGCAGCTAAAAGCATACAATGACTTCCTGTAGCCAGAAATGTCTGTGCACATGATCTAATGCCGTTGTGACTATCCTAAATTCTAATTTGGTTGGGAACTTGCCATCACCATGCTCTATCACAACCATGACCTTCATTCTCCAACCCAGTGAACACTCATGATATCATGACTATACTAGTCATGATTACCTAATTAGTAATTTGTAAAAGTTGATTCTTGTATTCCAGATATGTACATACTCTTATCAGCCAGTTTATCTTAACAGCCGTGTTGTCACAGATTCACAAGGATTGAGAATTACATGTGGTATGAGTTGTTATGTATGTGCACAGTTGCAACAGGAAACAACTTGTTAGGTACTAAGCTAGAGTGGAGCCTAGTTATTAATAAACCAGACCATGTTGCCAATAAAAATGATTGCTAGGAACTAGGATTTTGTTAAGGAAGGTCACACTGGTAGAAGTACTGCACATTCTGGAATTATGGGTTTTGTAGGGGGTCTAGGGTAGGGATACCATGACATAGATTTGTTTTATGTATATGTCATAGAGATTTATGTCACAACATGTCATATATATGTCACGACATAAACAATTCTTAGTTTTTACTTATGATGATCTAAGTCTGCAAAATACATTAGCAATGTATCAATAACTATGGCATTAATGACAACACTGCTCAACTTATTCGTATTTTTCTCCTGCCATCTGGTATTTATTATAATTATTATAGTGAATAAATGTGCATTATTAGGAATTATTTATGTCATGACATAAAGAAACCTGTCATATCATATCACGGAACTTTATGTCACAACATGTCATATGTCATGGCTATCGTGGCATCCCTAATCTAGGGGCATGACCCCCTTGGTGGAATTCTGAGATTAAACTTGGTGGCAGTTTTAACTTTTAACTGTAATTTGCAAATATTTATTGATAGCTAACTAGTTTTACATTGAAAGTAGTATACTGAGCTAGAAAACAGAATTGATATAGTATAAAGTCTGGACTTTACTCCCCAAATGAAAATTAACCTACTGAAATTAAATTTAGTGGCCATCTTGTCTGAAACCTTATTGAAAATTCAACACTGGAAGAATTATTCAATGTATTACTGAGCTCAAACAGAAAAAGTAATATAATGTTCCATGACATATAGACTATAACAGCTCTAAAATGGAAATTTTGAATCTGAGATAGACAATTGTTGAAAATGCTTACTACCAGTTCAAATACTACTGAGCTAGAATGCAGAATTAGTAGTACAAGCATATTAATATTATATGCATTGCAAGAAAATTAAATACTAACAGTGCATGGTTTGTGGTGTGCAGGTATATGATCACCCAGGGGCCTGTCCAATGGGGATCTAGTTTACCTTTCATGGGATTGTTCAGCAGCACTTTTTTGCCCTTCTTAAACTGAGGAAGTTGAGAGCTATTGTAGGAGTGTTCTTGTTTGCTTGCAGATTCAACCAAGCTGGCATCCACCAATTCTCTTAATTCCATCAATTTTTGTTGTAAACCAGAAACATAGTCACCTGGATCAAGGATAGCAGTTGTTCGAAAATCAGGGATGTGCAGAGATGGAGGATTGGATCCAAAGATGATTTAACAGAGAAATACCAGCGGAAAAGTGTTTTTTAGGTGTGGTATACAGATGTACAATAAAAATTGGAGATGTTGCTCAGTTTTTCCCAGTCCCCTTCCTTTCTTACAAAGTAACATAGGAGGCTCCATAGTGATCTGTTCATGCACTCCACTAGGCTGTCTCCCATGGGATGGTAGGGTGTGGTATAGGACACTTCCACGTGGAACATTTTGCAAAGGTCTGAGAGTATGTGGCTTTCAAAGTTCTTTCCCCTGATCTGAATGTAGCTTGCATGGGGGTCCAACCAGTGTAAATACTTCATCATGTAGGATCTTTACGATTCTATCAGCTTTCTGATCAGGCATATAGCTCATGCAAATGGTCATTTCGAGAAATGGTCCTGTGCTACCAGAATCTATTGGCTACCTGATGAGGGCATTGGCACCTTCGGGTTGTCCACTGCAACTAATTCCCATGGTTTGGAAGCAATCACTGGTTGGAGGGGAGCAGGTTGTGCCACCGGAGCTTTTGTGTACTGGCATTTGGAACACAGAGCAGTATCATGACACATCTTTACTTATACCCACCCAGTAAGCAATTTGTAACAGCTATGACAGTGACTGACTCCAGACCCTCACAAGGTATCAGCTATTATCAGCATGCCTAAACCCACCAACGTCAAATCACTACAACAGCTTCTGGGAATGACACAATACCTACCAAAATTTTTACCCCATAGTAACTGAGCCATTACGCCAGCTCAGCCACAAGGATGCCAACTGGGATTGGTCTCCCGAGCATGACATGCCATTGCTATGGTGAAGAAACTGATCACCAATGCCCCTGTCCTCCGGTACTTTGATCCGGCACTGCCAGTCACCCTTCAGTGTGATGCCTCAGAGGGTGGGCTAGGATATGCTCTATTACAACAAGGCCAACCCATAGCATTTGGAGCACGAAGTCTCACATAGACAGAAAGGAACTATGCTCAAATAGAAAAGGAGATGCTGGTCATTATCTGTGGCTGTGAGAAATTTGACCAGTTTATCTATGTTTGGAAAGTACTTGAACAGTTGAAACAGACCATAAGCCATTGGTGAACATAGCTCTGAAGCTAATTCACAATTCACCAAAGAGACTACAACGGATGCTACTGCAGCTGCAAAGGTATGACTTGAATGTTACGTATAAGAGGGGATCAGAAATGTATTTAGCTGATGCTCTTTCTAGGGCCTACCCTACCCAGTCAGTGCCCGTGTCATCACCTCAGTCTGAATTCTGTCACTCAGTGGAAGTAGTAGATCTTACCAAACACCTCCCAATATCTTCAAGATGCCTCAAACAAATTCAAAAGGCTACAAACAAGAACTCCACCCTCAGGGGCGTAGGGAGGGGGGTTCCGGGGGTTCAGGAACCCCCCTGTAAAGTTTAGACTTCTGCAAGCAGGATCCTAACACACCATTTAGTATGGCAGGACAAAATGAGTGAGCAATATAGTGTAATGGCACAGCACAACAATTGATAAAACTTACATTCATCTCTCAGGGAAGGATTTACAGAGGCCCTCTTCAAAACTTGTTAAAAGATTGATATACTCTAATAGAGCAGTCAGGTATACTCTAATAGAACATGCATGTAAATATCCATGTCCATATGAAGTTTTTCAGACATTCCAACATTAAATGCAAAACTTAGCATGACCAAAATGAATTCGTGCTATGCATATTTGTATAGTTATATTGTTTTGATTGTCATTTGTATCAGTGGATTCATGGCTCCTGTACCACAGTGAGATATAACCATCACTTACGGATTACTATATGTGTCTCTATGTGTTATGCTGTCTGTTTCCACTAGGTGACTTTATCTAGTACTACCTTCATCCCAGGGGCACTCTAATGCATCATAATTAATGTACTTTTTGCATAAAAATATAGTAATTTGCTGAGTTTTGATTTATTAAAATATTGAAAGTCTCTCAGCGGCTGGGGGCTGCGCCCCAGACCCCTGCTTCTAGTAACTCAATGCTAGTGCTGGAACCCCCTTCAAAAAATCCTGACTACGCCCTTGACCCTGCAAATCCTCAAGCAGCATATCCTTTCAGGCTGGCCAAATGATAAGACCCAAGTGCCGCAGTGGTTAAAAAAACTATTTTTTACAACTAGCCTAAACCTGAGACCGGGGGGGGGGGGGGGGGGAGTATAAGTGCATAAGTACATATGAACAAAATTTTCTGTTGTGCTTGAATTACATCTTTAGTATTGTGCTCTATATTGTCACAATTTTTGGTAGCAAAATTTCAGTGAAGGCAATGATTGAATGGATCTCAGGGGAGTGTGGGAGCATATTTATGTGTAGTTGAAACATAGTTGTGGTGAGATTGAATCTGGAAGCAATTTGAGATAAGTGACTGAGATCTGGAACCAGGCAATAGCAAACAAACTTACAGTGATGTACAAGCCAATTCTTTAGATCACACTATTGTTTTATTAGATTTTAAGGTAATTATTTTATATCAATAGTGGACTGTGAAAATGGCCATAGTTATATGTTACAATTTTAGTGGACCATAAGTGGAAAATTTTTGAAAATGGCAATCTCAAAACTGGATCTTGAGGTACTTTTAGTCAAATCCCTGTAAACATGCACAGCACATGTATGTAAACCAGACTTTATTCTTTTTTGTGATGTAGCTTGCTATTTAGTCTGACTTTTACAACTAGCCAAATCACCATTTACAACTAGCCAAAAGTCATTTACAACTAGCTTTTTGGCCACAACTAGCCCCCTTTTTTAGCCCCTGAAGTGCCATTGGAGATAAGACCATAACTGCTTTTAAACAGTATACCATCCTGGATGGAAAGCTCATCATGACACTTTACATAATATGTAAAGCGTCATGGTTTAAAGGCAGCAGAATCATTATCCCCACACTACTGAGGAAAGAATTGATCCAAAGGGTGCACGAGGGTCACCTCAGTGTGGAATCCTGCCTGTGAAGAACGAGAGAAGTTCTCTACTGGCCACTAGAAGGCAGTATACAGTATATAAAATATCTACAGGCAGAAATATGCATTTTATGTGGAAATGTCTCCAAATTGCAGTATTTTAGCATCTATTTTTCAAAAATTTCCTGGAGGGGGGGCATGCCCCCAGGCCCCCCTAGTTCCAGCATGTTCGCACACCTCCACCCAAGAGATTAGTACCTTCAGTTAGCACTGCCTTATAAATCCTAGATCCCCCTACACTGCCTCATGAACAGTGTGACTGCCTTATTAGAGTAACTGCTCTATTAGAGTATCTCGATCTTGCATTCGATTTTTATTGAAAGGGATGGGGGGGACGTGCTCCCCTCCCGCTGGATCCGCCACTGGTGCGGATGCAACAAATTTTTGTATGGGGAATATGCATAGTTTCCAATCCCTGGGAGTGTAGTATCTATGGAAGAAGGGATCGAGATAGATGGTGTATCACGTGATACAATACGTGGAAAATCCCTTGGGAAGTCCCTATAATTTTCATGTAGGCGCACGTGCCATTCTCCTTAGCGCGGTTGAAATTCGAAATTTAAAATGGAGTCGAAGCGTGGTGCTGTATCTCTAAGTCACAGTGAGTGACAGTCGTCAGTAGGATTAAACCGATTGCTATCCAGTATGCATCCTGGTCAGCTGTCGTTTCTTTTGCGGGCGGCTTCGGACACTCTGCCAACTGCCATGAATTTGCGAAGGTGGAATATACAATGTCATGCAAAATGTGTACTTTGTGATTCCTCACGTCCGACTACTGCTCATGTCTTGGGGGGTTGCCCGGTTGCGTTATCTCAGGAAAGGTACACTTATCGACATGATTTAGTCATTCAGTCTTTGGTCGACAGTTTCATCAGGATTTACATTGACTTGCCCTATATCCGGGTTTATGCTGACCTTCCTAACTTGCGAGCCAGTGAGTCACCCCCATCTACACTTCCACCTAATGTGATTGTGACCCCCTTTAGACCAGACATTGTTATCCATAATACCGTCACTTCTAGTATACTTTTATTTGAACTGACATGTCCATTGGACAGTGCCCACCATCTTGAGCAGGCTAGATCCCGCAAACAAAATAAGGCTGAATACCACCAAATTCTATCAGAGCTAGATCAGTTAAATGTTACCAACTTTTATGAGACTCTTGAGATCAGCGTTTTAGGTCACTTCCAGCAATTTTCAGTCACTAACACTTACAATGTACTACATTTTATTGATAAGGACATCAATATCACAAGGTCACTGGTTCGACGGATGCTGGATGATGCCTCGAAGGTTTGTATGACTGCATCCCAGAGGATTTTTATGGCAAGGGACTGCCGAGAGTGGTTGTGATAATGTACTTGTAATTTAATATTTTTGTTTTGTAATTGTTGTTTTTGTTTGTAATTGTTGTTTTTGTTTGTAATTGTAATTACTTTTCTCCCTTGCCATGCCCACGTTGGTATCACTTGATCACCAGCCTTGTGGTCGCATGTGACCGAGGGTTACTGAATTTGTAAATGTATATACATGTCTCATTTATCATGATGGTTTCAAAAAAAAAAAAAGTGTGGATTGTGCTGGCAGCAAAAGATTTCATTTCAGTGGACTTATCAAGCGTATTTTTTGATAAGGAAAGTACCGTTTAGGCCACTCCAAATAAATCTCTAAATAAATTCTCTGTTTCCCGTCCACCGCCCGCATCTAGTTACTGTCAGCTCTAAGTATTCCGTATTCTTCCATTATTTTCCGGTTATTCTTGCATACTGAGAGTTCAGTAAAAGCCATCTTGAAACAGTGTCAGTTCACATGTCAGCACTGAGTGCTATCGAGTTGGCACAAACTTCATGTTTGTACTATTTTTGCAAGGGAAAGAACAAGCTTAAGCATGCTTTTATGCAGCTTTTTATGGTTGTGTCAGGCAAATAGCTAATGGCTTGAAAAGCTGCCAATCTTATATAATGTATAATGAAATAATGGAAATGGACCGCCCGCCCGCATGCAAATATGCTTGAGTCCAGGACGGTAAATAGAGAATTTATTTGGAGTGGCCTTAGCCTAACTTACTGCTGATGAAAGAAAGTGGGAAAACGTACTCTTCTAGATAACAATAATGGCATATGCAAATGGAGCTGGAATGGAGAAAAGGTCAAGTCATTATAAAGTCAGTGTCACGAGCACAATTTGTACTGATTAACATAGTTGTGGTTTACACCAGATTCATGCAAATGTACATTAAGTCTGGGACGAAGCTTTCATGCTGATATTTGTGATAAGACTCATTATAGACATACTAATGTTTCCAGCAGCAACTTCTATTTCAACAGACTCCCTTGTATATGGAATGTTTTATCAATAATAAATTGCAATCTTAGCCTATACCTACTATCAAGTACAAACTTACAAACTTTCTATGGGATCATTTTGAACTAAATTTTGATCCCGACAATGCATGCACTCTTTCTTCTGTTTGTCCCTGTTGTAATTGTAATTAATCCCCCAAACCTCCCAACTTTGATCACCTGTAACCCTTGCTTCAAATGAGTTTTTATATAATACAAGTAACTATAACTAATCTTAATAACTACTTACTCCTGGCCACTGGCACTGGATGCCAGTGGACCTTTAGCATATGCTAGATTTTAAGGACTACTAATGTTTATACTGTATGTATCTTGTTGTATGTATGCTGTAAAATAAATAATAAAAATAGTAAATTAGCGCTCCCAGCCTTCATTTGGGACCATGTGGCATTTACTTGAAAAAACATTACATATCACTGTGGTGGTTGGTCTGTAAGCTATACTGCCAGTTGATTGTAGTAAATATGTGATGAACTGTTTACATTGTTGGTTCTTGTAGGTTCAGCAGTTTGATGTCATGTGATGTTCGGCTATGATGATCGTCGGTGGATTCCTGCCCTACAAGTTTCACAGAATAGCATATACCTAGTAAATGTTTGCATGCATGCAAGCAGCGTTTGTTTACACTATAGCATAGGTAGCTGTAGGCCTTCTGTGCATGCACTTTTCATATTTTTCTATGATAATGTCTCAAATGAAAGTGGGCGTGTTTCTTGTTTGTGTGGTTAAGTTGATGTTATGCCCAACCATCAAATATTTGCTGGCTACATCCCTGATAGCAAGAAGAAGGAAGAGGACATTGAATGGTATAGTGAGCCATTCTATATTCACCATCAGGGATACAAAATGTGTTTAAATGTTTATCCTGCTTCTTGGGCTGATGCCATGGGCTCACATTTGTCAGTGGAGTTATACCTCATGAAGGGTTCAAATGATCATCAGCTAAGGTGGTCAATACAAGGACAATGTGAGGTAAAGTTGTTGAACCAGATCAACAGTAGTGAACATCATTATGGTGTTGGAGTATATTATGATGACGGTCACTACAGGGTCATCAATGGAGAGAGAAATGAATATTTTTTGTGGGGTAACAACAAGTTCATTAGAAATGAAAACCTCTCTAAAGTTACTAGTCAGTATCTCAAAGACGACAGCATCGTCTTTTGAGTAAACTATAAACTTGATTAAGTAGAATGTGATGACCAACCAAATGACCATTTATATGCTTAAATTTGTGAACTCAGCAGCCATGATTTTGTGCAGTAGCAGCTGTAGAGTTTCTTTAAGTCACATGCTATATTCACTACAATTGATATTGCTCAGTGTGCACATGTGCAACAAGGTGTATCATGATTAATATAAGAATAATCTATATGATTATTAAGTACACAAAGTAGCCTCACCAGTAAACTCGATAAATGGCGTAATCATTTAATGCAAATGAATTGATCGCAATAATGTTACCAAAATGCATGCAGCATGCATAATCTAGTATTTTTTTCTGCTACTCATTTAATGCCGGAATATTGTTGATCTAGGTATCTGCATAAATTTTGCCAGAGGATCTCTAGGGGGGAAGCTAAAGCATCCCCCCTTTTGAAGTTTTACTGTGTACTAACTAGAAAGTTAGCATAAGCTACAGGTGAAATTTCATTTTATACGTAGCCTATACATACCCAACAAAAGTTAGAAATTTTCTGATAATTGCTGATAGGTGAACAAAATTGTATTTTAAAAGTATAATATGGTCTAAAATTTTAGGTCAATAGTTTATTGACTAGTCAATTGCAAGTTACAGTTGGTTGAAGTCAAAGAATTGGATGTGTGTAGAGGCCTTGTTTTGTCAAATTCGGTCACAATTGTATTTCGAGTGATGATTGATTTTATTTACCAATTAGCTACATAACCAAATGACAGACAAAATTCCTTTATACTCTGAGTAAATTTCCTTACACCTGTAGCATTCATTGCATATAGCTAGCTATGTTTATTCAACTTCACAAGCAAGCACATTGAGTAAAACTATGTAGCAGATAAGGATGTAATTAGGGGAATATGATGTATTTGTAGACTATTATTATTGTAATTGTATTGGGATTACTGATTGGCAGGGGAAAGTAATAATAATTTCAGTTGGTGCTTTAAAATTTGTAATGATTGTTGTTAGATTAGGTCAGGTGGGAGTGAATTCCACAGTCTTATTGATTTAGGAAAGAATGAGTTACTGTACTGATTGGTCCTTGCATAGATATGATGAAATCTTTGGTTGTGTCCTCTGGTGTTAGAAGTGACAGGAATTAAATCAACAGGAGATATATCAATGAGATTAGAACAATTTTGTAGAGGAGGGTGATACTGGATACTTGTCTGCGGTGTTCTAAACTGGGAATGTTAAGGTCAGTAAGCATGTTGGTTATGCTGCTGAAATGCGAAAAGTCAGCCATAATGAATCTGGAAGATTGCCTCTGTACTCGTTCAAGCTTATCGATGTCTCTTCTATTGTGAGGGGACCAGACAGGATTGGCGTATTCTAAGATTGGTCTTATCATGGCATTATAACATTTCAATTTAATTTGAGTTGGGCAGGACTTAAGATTTCTCTGTAGGAATGCTTTGACTGATAGAGCTTTGGAAGTGATCTCGGATGTGATGTTAGTAATGTGTGTGGACCAAGACAAGTCATTGGTGATTGTAACTCCTAAATATTTAGTAGATGAAACTTCTTTGATAGAGAATAGTGTAGTTGTAGGTGATTGGATTGTGTTTACGAGTGATTCTCATGAATACACTTTTAGCTTTGTCACAAGCCTGCAGCAGCCCCTCCCTTAATAGACTAATCAGCCTGCAGATGCTAGCTAACATGGTATCGGCAGCTGCAGCTTCTGCTGCTGCTGAAGATGTGCCATTCTGCGAAGGGTGTGGTACATGACCCCAAGACTGCCTGGTGAAGGTACTATCTACTGTGGAGTTCTCTTAAAGGACTCTCTGAATTAGAAAACCTTGTTATTGCTGTACTGAAGAAGCTGAAGTTTATTTGAATTCTGAACTGCACGCCAAACACCTAAAATTCTAAAATAAAAGGTAGATAAAAAGAAAAAAAAAGATCATTATTATTGGTTTTGTTATAGATTCTCTAGTGTAGCTATAGTTATAGTAGTAGCTACATTAAACTTCTGCAATTTATATGACTTAGAAAATAATGAGATAATGAGATAACCCTCCCGCCCGCATGTGTGATTCTATGAGAGCTGATGAGAAACAAGTTATCTCATTGTAGTGGCCTTAAATGCAAAACTTAGCATGACCTTATACTGCTATAGCTTTGGTGTGCAGTGTTTAAAGATATAGAGCTCCAGTAATTTATCACTTTTGTTATGCAAAATTAATTCATGCTATGCATATTTGAATAGTTAGCTATATTGTTTTGATTACATTTCGGAAGGCTCCGTTTCATATCAACATGTATTTGGCACAAATACAAGGATATGACAACCATTTGAAGAAAAGTACACGTGACAAAATAATAAAAAATGACGTAACGTGACTGTTCCCCTATAAAAAGGGCCACGTTGTCAAGTCTCATCGGCATTTTTATTTGGCTCTGACAGTCTACACGTGCTAAGACGTTCGACAGGAGACTATGGATGAAGAAACGAAGAAAGTCATCGCCAATCTGTGCAGCAGCGTCAGTGCCATGCAGGCTGAAATAGCGACGCTTAAGAACGGGGCCACATACAGTGGTGATAACCCGGCCGGTTCGCAAAACAGCGACATAGTACCCGGCGACAATGCTCCTCCTAACAAGAGGAGAAGAACTGTTTCAGAAGTAACTGACAGTCACAGTGGGGATGAAGAGGAGGATGAACCGTTTGTGGACCTTCGTGCGAATGGTGGAAGCGGCGGATCTGGCAAACTTGTTGAAATGTCCGAGGAGGCGGCTGCCTTTATTGAAACAACGTTCAAGTCGAAGTTGAAGAACAGTGAGAGGGTGGAGCGCGCCGAGAAATTTGGAGTACCTGACTCACGGTGGTTGAAATCGAGGGGTGACCAACTGGTTCGAAATCTCGTACACATTCAGTGAAATTCTGCCTGAAATACGAAATCTTATGTTGTTATCGTGATTCTGATTCTATACTCGTTCTGGTACCATAGCTTACACTCAACTGCTCCTGCACAGTAAGAATGAAATCCGATGTTCCGCTCCGCTTCAGATTTGTATTAATCAAGTTGTGGAAGCCGCACAAAACCTGGAGCTGTGGGAAAGAAGCCGTACAAAACCAGGAGATCTATAGAATCCATGCAAACTGTTCAAAAGTAAGAATGAAATCCGATGTTCCGCTCCGTCTCGGATTTGTATTAAGCGAGTTGTGGAAGCCAAACAAAACCAGGAGTTGTGGGAAGAAGCCACCCAAAACCAGGAGAGAATCCATGCTAATGCACTTATCAATGTCAAGCCCCACCCCACCCAGTACGGGCTATGTGGGGCGTTAGGAGGGGATTTGAACTTAAATTTTTCCCCCAGGGGTGGGGAATTTGAACAAGCGCTCTATAGTAGCATAGATCCTTTACAGTAGTTGTATACGTGAAGCGCGAGAGAACATGTGATAAAACTGCAGCACCTCGTGTACCTTTGTCACTGTGGCTTCTGTTTTAACAACACGTTGGTTGTCAAATCCCCACTATATCCCCACCCTCCCCTTGATTATATGATTATTATTATTACTGAGCAGTCAGCCCTGCTGGTGTGCTCAGATTTTCCCGAATACATGTAACACAATTACAATAATGATTGTAGTCCAGTTCTAAAAATGTCAGCATCTGCAACTTCAACAAGATCTACTGGTAAGGAGTTCCAATCATTAATTGTTCTTGAAAAATAACTATTTTGTACTGGGGGGGTGGGGCTTAACATTGATAGGTGCATAACTGTTCAAAAGTGAGAATGAAATCCGATGTTCCGTTCCACTTTGGATCTGTATTAAGTGAGTTGTGGAAGCCAAACAAAACCAGGAGCTGTAGGAAAGAAGCCGCACAAAACCATGCAGGATAGAATCCATGCAAACTGCTCAAAAGTAAGAATTAAATCTACTGTTCTGCTTGGCTTCGGATTTGTATTAAGAGTTGTGGAAGCCAAACAAAACCAGGAGCTGTGTGAAAGAAGCCATGCAAACTGCTCCTGCACAAAAGTAAGAATGAAATCCGATGATCCACTCCGCTTCAGATTTACTTAGCAAACTACAAACTTACTTAGCAGCACAAACTTCATAAACTTAGCAACACACCAACTACAAAATCAACTTAAGCATACAGATGCTCCTGGTTTTGTGGGGTTTCACACCAGATAGAACTTCGACAGTTGCTCCTGGTTTTGAGGGGTTTTGCACGGGATTTACCCTGAATGATTGGACTTCCTGGTTTATAGGGCTTAATTCAGCTGCAAGTTGCTCCTGGTTTTGTAGGGTTTCATTTAATAGTTATGCCTTGGCTTTACTCCTGGTTTTATATGGCTTTGCAATTCCTCTCAATTTTGTGAGGCTTTGCTCCTGCATGCCTGCTGAACTTCTGTTTCTTTCTCCCACTATTTTTTGGTGATTTCAGAACTTATCATTCTACACCAACCTGTGATTTGAAATCAAATTTTGCAGCTCTCGTTCGATTTTGTGAAATCTTTTGAAATTAGTGAAATCTTGAGAAATTTGTTCAAGATTTTGAAATCCGTACCCCTTTTTCGTGAGTTAGTGACCCCTCGGTTGAAATGCCCCGAGTTAGACCCTGTGGTCGCAGCTACGATCCCCACGACCTCCCAAAGAGCAGACAGAGCTGCAAGCCGTCTACAGAACTTCTGGCTAGACGCGGTAAACCCGTTGGTCTATGTGTTGGAGAGGACAGAAGAGTTAGAGCTACCAGCTGAGGTGATTGCAGCTGTACAAACATCCTTACAGTTGTTAGGAAATGCTAGTGCCCAGAACACTATAGACCGGAGGAAAGCCATTCTTACGCAGATGAACTCCCGACTGAAAAGCCTTGTGAGGGATGCTGATTTCAAGGAGGCTGCTCCCCTATTGTTTGGAGACAATTTTGCTACACTAGCTAAAGAAAGACTGGAGGCTGCAGCAGCACTGACAAAGACGCTGAACATTGACAAGCAATCTCGACGGGATTTTCAGAAGGGTCACCCCCAAAAGTTCAAGGGCCGCGGGGGTGGCTCCCACTACAACAGCGGCCACTACAAACAAAGGGGATGGCAACCCAGCAGCAGCAAATCTGCCATGAAACAAAAGAAATGACGATTAACAGTCAGTTGTGTGCACGATTTAACACATGTTGTAAATCATTCATTAAATCCTGTGACCAATATTCAATTGCAGGGTTCACAAGCACATCACATACAGGCTCTCATAAACAACATGAACCTGTTAATAAGCGGCCCAAAGGTGGCTGGGCGAGTGTCACACTTCCTAACAAACTGGGAAGTGCTGACTCCAGATCAATGGGTCCTCCAAACTGTGGCTGGTTACCAACTAGACTTGATAAATGCACCATGCCAGGCCCACATGCCACATCAAATACAAACCTCAACAGAGAATGCAACCTTAATAGCAGCAGAGGTCGCAGAGTTGCTATCCAAAGGGGCAATTGTAGAGACTCAGCTCTCTCCAGACAACTATGTGTCCCAGATATTTCTTGTGGAGAAGAAGGATGGGGGTCAGAGGCCGGTAATAAATCTGAAGGGCCTCAATCAGTTTGTGAGACAAGAGCACTTCAAGATGGAGGGTCTTCACCTCCTCCCAGATCTTCTCCAGCCAGGGGACTGGATGGCCAAAATGGATCTGAAGGATGCATACCTCCAAGTCCCAATCCATCCAGACCATCAACCATTTCTCACTTTCCTCTGGGAAGAGAAATATTACAAATTCACCTGCCTACCATTCGGCCTGTCATCTGCACCGAGGGTATTCACAAAGTTAATGAAACCAGTAGTAGGGTTTCTAAGGCAGGTTGGTTGTCGCCTAATAATATATCTGGACGATCTGTTGATCTTACATCAAGACGAAGTCCAGATACAGCAGATGATTCCATTGATTTGCCAGCTTTTCGAATGTTTGGGATTGATAATCAATCACAACAAATCCCTACTAGAACCCACCCAGAGACTGGAATTTCTCGGGTTCGAGATACACACCCAGTCCATGACATTATCAATTCCCCAAGAGAAAATAAGGAAGATCCAACAAGATGCTCGCAGATTAATGGTGAAGACATCAGTGTCAGTAAGAGAGGTAGCCCAATTTGTGGGCAAAGCAACAGCTACTATGCGAGCCCTCCCAATAGCCCCCCTTCATTACAGAGCACTGCAATTCCTGATGAACTCTGTCCATCCAGAGGATCAAGTGGGTGGGGACTATTTATTATTTATTTATTTGTACTGAGCAGTCAGCCCTGCTGGTATGCTCAGGAAAAAAAAACAACAACAAAAAACAGTTCTAACTTAACATACAGTAAACCAATTGTTCGACTAATTACAAGCTAGTACTAGTGTGGTAATATGATTGTAAAAGTGATGTGAACGAATCTGGATCAGACGTTTCAATGATGTTAACAAGCAAGGTGTTCCATTCTTTAACAGTTCTTGAAAAGTAGCTGCTCTGGTATGATCTGGTGGATGATGATGGAATTATAAGATGCAATGGATGGTATGATCTAATTTCTCTCGTTGGTGGTAGGTAATATGAGGGTATGCAGATGGCAAGCTGGTGATGGAGTGCCTTGTGCAGGACTTGTAATCTAGATATCTTGCAACGAGTCTCAAGAGATGGCAGGGATAATTCATTTAACATTGCTGAAACTGAGCTAAATCTACTATAGTCATTATAAATCCATCTGGCTGCACGACGTTGTACCTTCTCTAATTGCTGAATTTGTGAATTGTAGTATGGATCTCACACAGCTGATGCATATTCCATTTGTGGCCTCACCATTGTGATGTATGCAGATTTCTTAACTCTTTGTGAGCAACTACTAAGGTTACGTTTCAAAAAGTTAAGGTTTTTTGTCGCCTTTGCTGCTATGGTAGATATGTGTGAAGACCACGATAATGACTTGTTAATTAAGATGCCCAGATAAGAGTGTTGCTCAGATGTTTCTAATATATGGCCGTTCAGTATGTAATTATGTGTGATGGGTGAAGTATTCCTTGTGCATTGCACTAGCACATTTGATGACATTAAAGTTCAGTTGCCAGGTGTTAGCCCATTCAGATAACTTGTTCAGATCTTGTTGGAGCTGGATTGTGTCTTCTCTGCTATTGATTATTCCGTAAAGTAGACAATCATCTGCGAACATCCGAAGAGGAGAATCAATATCATTTGCTATGTCGTTTATATACAGTAAAAACATCAGGGGACCCAGGACAGTTCCTTGAGGGACTCCTGACAAAACAGGTACAGGGTTTGAGGTTTCACCATCCAAAACTACACATTGTGAACGTCTAGTGAGCCAGGATTCAATCCATGCAAGAGTACTGTCGCCAATTCCATAATGCTTTAATTTAGTCAGAAGTCGTTGATGTGGAACTGTATCAAATGCTTTAGAAAAGTCTAGAAGGATTATATCAATTTGCTTTTGATGGTCAAGAGCGTAGGATATGTCTTCAGTCAAAGTGATGAGTTGAGTGACACAGGAGTGCTGTGATCGAAAGCCATGTTGATTTTCAATTAATACGTTATGTTGGTTAAGATGGTTCACTATTCTACGGAACGGAACGGAACAGAATGATGGACTAAACCACGGAACGGAACGCTTTCTCAAATTGAAGCTTGCAACTTACCATTGCTGAAACTTCCCTTATTGGGGCGAGCCTGAGCGAGCCCCACACTAGCGAGTCGCCCACGTAACTTTCGTATCAGCGACCATGCCCAAAAAACTACAGAAGAAATCGGAAAGAGACCCTGAAATAAACGGACTTACCGTGAAATAAACGGCGTAAATCACAGCACTTCCATATATGTTCGTCTCATCGACCATGCCACGGAGAAATATACGATGTAGATTACAGCACTTCCATATATGTTCGTCTCATCGACCATGTCACGGAGAAATATACGACGTAGATTACAGCACTTCCATATATGTTCGTCTCATCGACCATGTCACGGAGAAATATACGACGTAGATTACAGCACTTCCATATATGTTCGTCTCATCGACCATGTCACGGAGAAATATACGACGTAGATTACAGCACTTCCATATATGTTCGTATCATCGACCATGTCACGGAGAAATATACGAAGTAGATTACAGCACTTCCATATATGTTCGTCTCATCGACCATGTCACAGAGAAATATACGACGTAGATTACAGCGTATGAAACACGTGTATCAGCGCGTGAATATGAAAATCACCTAAATGAATGCAGAAGAACGGCTTAGAAGAAGGAGACAGCTGTACAGATTGAGAAGGGACCGAGAAACACCAGAAGAAGCTGAAGAAAGACGAAGGAGAAACAGAGAATACTCCAGAACAAGATATGCTCGGCAAAGGGACACAATCTTGCAGCAGAGAAGGCAGAATTAGTATGTAAAATAATGAATCAGTCACACAACAATAACATTGATTTATCTACATAATAATTTTGTTTGCTTGCTTATGCTTTACTTTGTGTTATCAGATTTGTATATGACCACTATTGCTGCTATGCATACTCCCATTAAATATGTTCAGGCTCGCCCTACGATGCTGTTTGCATCTGTCTAGTAAGTTAGCAGTAGCATCTCCAGTGGGTGGTTAAACATAAGATAAAAAGAATTAACGGATCGATTGTGGGTTATTGTTGGTTGTCATTAGTAACGAAGTATTATTGTGGGATGAGCTGTATCAGTGATGTTCATCCATACGGAAGGGAACTTTATGTGAGCTGTTTTTCTTATTTAGATTTACAAAACAGTCTGGGCCGGTCTTTCAAGTCATAAGTAGGGTTTCCTACGTATAAAATGAACATCTTCAAAATAACCTGCTAACTGTTGTTACAAGTTGGACTAACTCTCACTTGAATAAAGCTGCAGCGGCGATAAATTCTATCAATTCTTTGAGGTGGAAATCGATCAAAATGTCTGCAAATCACGAGATTATGAGCTGTAACTCCCGGAAACGATGATCCTTTTTATCACAATACTGCACTTCCACCTTCCTCTGTGAGCAAACCTTCACCAAAAAGTATTGGTAGTTTGATTGGTGAAGCGCGATTGCCGTAGCTGCATCATTTAGACAGGATTTTGGGGTCAAAAATCGAGTTTTCGTCCACAAAGACCAAACGAATGATTACCAAAACTTCCTCACACCACAGTAGTAGTCATCCATCAACAAAGAAGTCACGTACCAAGTATGGTTAAATTCTGAATATCCTAACCATCTGGGCGAGCCCAGTATTGGGCAAAAATCACCCAAAATGGCACCCTTTTCTCATCACTTGCTCTCTCAACTACTCAAAACTAGAATTATTGGCGTATAACAGTGTTAACATCTAGAGCATATAACTAGCGACAAGGATTTGTTGTTAGAAAACTGTTAAAATAAACTAATAGGCGTCTATCCTAATAAATCCATGCTAGGGTCCGCAATGCGAAAAATCGATATCCTCCAATCAACTACCTAACTATTGTCATGTGTTAGGCTAAGTGTAACTTGAATAACACCAGCGTGGCAGCCAAGTTTGTTACTTTCTTCTGGTAGAAAACGATACAAATGTCTTAAAATCGCGTGATTTTTAGCTGCAGCGGTTCGTAGGGTTCTTCGTATGCCACGATATTCACTCTCAACATTGTTCAAGTAATCTATCATCAACTCAAAGTATTGGTGATTTGATTTTATTGGTCAGTTTCTGGTGGCAGCACGATCTGTGCAGCTTTTTGACGACAGACAAAATGTTTCTTCCTCTGGAGCACAGGACAAGCAGAGCAGCAACTGCGCCGTGGGTCAGTAATGACCAGTACTAGGTAAAGTACCTGCATGCGGAGTATGGCTATAATTGAAGCTTGTTAGCCATCTGGCTGAGCCATCTATATGCTGAAATTCGGCCAAAATGACGCGATTTTTGCGAACAAATACCAGAATGGCTGATACATCAGTGAGACAGTCTCCAACAGCAAGGATACGAAGCTTATAAACACCTAACAATACGGCTATCTCGCCCAGTAAACGCATAGAGCAGTCCAATGCATGAAATAGGCACTCACATGATTGATATTCAAATCTCCGAAAATACAACTATAATCTATTCCAATGACCTTAAAATCACTTGGAATCAAGTGACAATCAGTTTGTGTGCGTTAGGTTCAGCATCTCGACTAGCCCAGCAGTCTAAGACTTTTCCTACGATACCATCATAGTACAAAACACACCTGCACTGGCCCAGACCACGTCTGAGTGAACAATTAACACAAATATTTAAAAGGAGCACATTGCATGGTTCCTATTCAGAAATGAAAGCGATTTCATGGGTATTTCCGTAATTTGAATTTCAATCACGTGAGTGCCTATTTCATGCACTGGATTGCTCTATACGTTTACTGGGCGAGATAGCCGTATTGTTAGGTGTTTATAAGCTTCGTATCCTTGCTGTTGGAGACTGTCTCACTGATGTATCAACCATTCTGGTATTTGTTTGCAAAAATCGCGTCATTTTGGCCGAATTTCAGCATATAGATGGCTCAGCCAGATGGCTAACAAGCGTCAATTATAACCATACTCCGCATGCAGGTACTTTACCTAGTACTGGTCATTGCTGACCCACGGCGCAGTTGCTGCTCTGCTTGTCCTGTGCTCCAGAGGAAGAAACATTTTGTCTGTCGTCAAAAAGCTGCACAGATCGTGCTGCCACCAGAAACTGACCTATAAAATCAAACCACCAATACTTTGAGTTGATGATAGACTACTTGAACAATGTTGAGAGTGAATATCGTGGCATACGAAGAACCCTACGAACCGTTGCAGCTAAAAATCACGTGATTTTAAGACATTTGTATCGTTTTCTACCAGAAGAAAGTGACAAACTTGGCTGCCACGCTAGTGTTATTCAAGTTACACTTAGCCTAACACATGACAATAGTTAGGTAGTTGATTGGAGGATATCGATTTTTCGCGTTGCGGACCCTATCCATGCTCACGTGATTTTCGTTCTTATTGTGATTTAACACTCGATATCACACTTGATGTCTGATGTAGTGGTTTAAACACCCTTAAAAATAATAAGCGTACATACAACAGCATGATTTTGGTCTATAGTGCTATTAGTAGCAATATCCATACTCGATCATGTGAGCCTGTAGTTATTAGGATAGACGCCTATTAGTTTATTTTTATGGTTTCTAACAACAAATCCTTGTTGCTAGTTATATGTTTTAGATGTTAACACTGTTATACGCCAAGAATCCTGGTTTTGAGTAGTTGAGAGAGCAAGTGATGATACAAGGGTGCCATTTTGGGTGATTTTTTTCCCAATACTGGGCTCGCCCAGATGGTTAGCATCTTCAGAATTTAACCATACTTGTTACGTGACTTCTTTGTTGATGGGTGACTACTACTGTGGTGTGAGGAAGTTTTGGCAATCATTCGTTTGGTCTTTGTGGACGAAAACCCATTTTTGGACCCCAAAATCCTGTCTCAATGATGCAACTACAGCAATCGTTCTTCATCAATCAAACCACCGATACTTTTTGGCGAAGGTTTGCTCACAGAGGAAGGTTGAAGTGCAGTATTGCAATAATAGATCATTGTTTCCAGGAGTTGCAGCTCGTAATCTTGTAATTTGTAGACATTTCGATCGATTTCCACCCCAAGGAGGCAATAGAATTTACCGCCACTGTAGCTGTATTCAAGTGAGAGTTAGTCCAACACATAACAACAGTTAGCAAATTAATTTGAAAATTTTGTGGAAACCCTATCATAAGTCAGTGTATAAATAAAACAAGCAGGAAGATACTGGTAACAGGAAAGAGCCAGCTGAATTCAAACTTGAAGAATTTTGTGCAGTGTGTGAGGGGCAAATATTTTGGCAGACCGCAAGGAGGGTATATTCTGCAACCATCACTGAAGTGTATGCATGGAGTTATTTATATATTAACAGCTGGTGAAGTGGACTAATGCCGTATTCAATAGTGAGCTGATTTTATCTGTTGCACAATTCAAGGATGTGTCTGACTGCTAGCCTTGAATCAGGCTAAATGTCAAAACTCCAAGATCAGCCAAATCTCTATTATAAGCCGCATGTGAAACCATGCCCGTAGCCACCAGGCAAACGTGATTTGGACCAGGATGTGTGTGTAATTTCAATGTATCTAGTCAGACCTGAAATGGAACACTTACATTAATTACATACCACCTAAGAATCCTAGGATTTCTTAAGTGTAACATTTCACATGCTTCACTTCAAACAAAACAGGTTAAATTTGTTTGTCTATTTTCAAGTGATTCCCAGTCCAGCTGGTCCATGAAATTACAATGGGATCACATGTATTTGTTACAGTGCGGGCTGTCCTGTGTTGGACCTACTCTAGAGTTGAAATTTCAAGGTAGACTCACTGCCAATGTACTGACACTAGTACTGTTGTAGCATGTTTAAGTGGAGGACAAATGAAATAGTAATGCTAGATTATTTATGTATACAAATTTTTCATAATAAAATTGATATCCCATTTTGATTTGTACTTCCACTTTGCAACATATTCAAGAACAAGAAGCTACCACACTTAATCTCCAACCACTGTCATTAATTAACCAAGATCTCACTAGTATGTAATTCACCTTACTGTAGTGATTTTATTGATTCATCTGTATGCTTTCTTCATTTCCTTTGCAGTTGTACCAAGAGTTCATAATAAGGTGGGGAGTGTCTAACTTGAATGCATTCACCAAACACCCTGCTTAAAGTAACACCTCGGCCTTATTTCAGAACAAAGGCTTTACCTTCTTCAGCAACTCTAATCAACAGTTTTCTATCCCCCAGTAAAGGTGTTGATTTGATGAAAGGTGAACTTTACACAGGGTGTTTGTACAGGCCATACTGAGAGTTAGACACTCTCCCCCATACAAATCAGTATTACAAACTCTTGGTTGTACAGTATAGGTAAACAAAGATAAGTTTCTCTCCCATCTTATTCTAGGATTTCTATTGACAAGGAAAATTCAATTATTTGTATACAGGCTCAAAATTGAGAAAATATAAAGAAAGTAAATTAATATTATACAGTCAGTTTGCTTTTGGATATTTAATGTCTCCAACCACAACAAAAATTCGATGAATCCATGCATCTCATCACTGGTCGTCTGAACATTCTGAAAGTGATACCTCACTCAATCAACCATATATTCTGTTTATTAGACTGAATAAAGTCATGATTACCTAAACAATCACTTAATTAATGTTTTATAATTATCCTATTCCATTTTCCTGGAGGTTCCACTGATAAAATGCAATTTCAGCAATGATAGCAGCTAGCCAAGCTGCAAGTTGATTCAGAAAGCACTCCATTCTGTAAAATAGACCCCATCCAGAATTCAACTCAGTACTCAGGCTGAGATATCTGACAATAGTCCACTACTCTGTTAATGAATCATTGATGTTCACACAATATAGCCTCCTTGAGGTATCTGAATGTTTGCTCCTCACACACTGCACAAAATTCCTTTAGATTCTACTTAGACTGAGTTGATTCAGCTTGTCACCATACTTGTTTCCTTTGTAGTGTAGCTATACACATACTGATTTATGCCGATTAGAAAGGCTGGGCCTCAGACTGTACATTCTAAAGTCAAGTAAGTAAAAATAACTCTCATACTAGTAAAAAAAAGTCATGCATTAAGTTCCCTACTTGATATATCCGAAGATGAAATCACTGAGTCAGCTATTCCCACAATTAGTACTTCGTTACTAATGACAACCAACAAGAACCCACAATCGATCCTTAAATTCGTTTTATCTTTCTTGGGGTACGTTTTATTACCTGCTGGAAGTGCCACTGATAACTTGTACAGCAATGGTAAGCTGCAAGCTTCAATCTGAGAAAGCATTCCGTTCCGCAGTTTAGTCCATCATTCCGTTCCGTTCCGTTCCGTTCCGTTCCGTAGAATAGTCCCCACCGATCAAGTGTAGGAAGGGGTGACCAGCAAATTCAATTCTGTAGTGCAGCTGGATCCAATGAGCAAATCCGATCTATCATGGTGGATATCCCTAGACAGGAAATTCCTGTCAACCCCTGTTGCCCTACCAGCCCCATCTGTGACAATAGAGTCCGATGCATCCAACCAAGGCTGGGGTGCCGTATTGAATGGCCAGACCCGGACAGGAGGCATTTGGTCAGTACAGGAACAGGAACATCACATCAATTACCTGGAGCTGTTAGCAGCGTTCCTAGCCCTGCAAGCATTTGGGAAGACCTGGACAGGCGTAGTGGTACTCTTCCGCTTGGACAACGTGACGGCAGTGACATACATCAATCACAAGGGAGGCAGTGCCTCCAACCTTCTGTGCCAGTTAGCAATCACAATTTGGAATTGGTGCATTGCAAGGGACATCTCGCTCACAGCGGAGCACCTGCCTGGTCACCTCAATGTAATAGCGGATCAGGAGTCACGTTCAATCCAAGATCGTTGCGACTGGATGCTCAATCCAGAAATATTTCAGAGAATCAAGGAAATGATGGGGCCCCTGGAGGTGGACTTGTTTGCTTCTCGCCTGACCAAACAGCTTCCCCAGTTTTACAGCTGGAGAGCCGACCCGGAAGCTACAGCGACAGATATGCCTTCATGCAAGATTGGTCACAACAGCGGGGTTATGCCAATCCACCGTGGTGTTTGAGCCATCGTCTCTCCAAGGTGAAGATGCAATTAGCACGAGTAGTGCTGATAACTCCCTTCTGGAAGACTCAATCGTGGTTTGCAGTCGTGCTGGAACTCCTGGAGGATTACCCTCTACTTCTACCGACATGGCCAGATTTGGTAGTGATGCCAATGGGTCAGGAGTTTCTAATGAAACAGGGTGTGCCCCAACTGATCACCTGGCCTATCTCAGGCAATCCTACTCATCACAGGGTTTTTCTTCAGAGGCTTCAAGCCTTATGCTCGCCTCGTGGAGACACAAGACCAATTCCAACTATGGTTCCTCCTTTGCTAAATGGGCTAGCTGGTGTAACAAGCGGGGTAGAAATCCCCTTTCGGGACCTATAGCAGATGTCGTGAACTTCCTTGCTGACCTTTCCTCTCAAGGCTACCAGTATCAGTCTCTTAATTGTTACCGCTCAGCAATATCTTCAGTGCATGAAGCAGTGGATGGAGTTAGTGTAGGATCACATCCTGCAGTTGCGAGGCTGGTGAAGGGTGCTTTTCATCAAACACCACCCATGCCTAGATATTCATCCTTTTGGGATGTAGGTACAGTAATTAACTACCTCAAGAGTTTGGGTAACAACGAGGGACTGACCTTTAGGCAACTAACACTTAAGACTGTGATGTTGTTAGCCTTGACTAGACCTTCTCGATCAACTGACCTATCCAACCTGAATATTCAATGGAAGTATTATCGGTCAGATGGGGTGACATTCCGACCAACTCATTTAGCAAAGCAGAACAGGTCATCTAAGCACATACCAGATTTTTTCTTTCCATGCTTCAAGGATGACCCTATATTATGCCCAGTGGTGACACTAAAGGCCTGTGAAGAGCGTACCAAGGAATTTAGACATTTTCAATCATCTACACCAAAAACTTGTTTGTTTCTCTCTTGGATTGGGAAGCACAACCCAGTGACCTCCTCTACAATTGCTAGGTGGCTCAAGGAGACCATGAAGGATGCTGGAATAGATATTAACATCTTCAAGTCACACTCTGTACGTGGAGCTGCCTGCTCTAAAGCAGCTGGAGCAGGGGTTACAACTAAGTAGATACTAGAGGCTGCGGACTGGTCCTCAGAGGGCACTTTCCAGAAGTTTTATCATAGGAATTTGGATGGGGATGGCAAAACTAAGTTTGGCACAAGTGTTTTGGCATCCCATGGTGCTTCAAACCATACATGTTGATATGAAACGGAGCCTTCCGAAATGTAATTTACGAATGGCTCAAGGCATGAAGTGCCTGCATGCTATTTGGAATTACATGAGGAAGGTGAAGTTGAAATATCAACATGTCCCTCCCACCTCACCCTGTTTTATGTTTTAGTTGATGTGTTTCTCCTAGGTTAATTATAACAACTGCCAGCAGAAAATTGATGCTGAGTAGGTCACTGTGCTGTGCAAGATCTCAACCAAAGAACTACAAAGAAGCCGATGAGACTTGACAACGTGGCCCTTGGCCCTTTTTATAGGGGAACAGTCACGTTTCGTCATTTTTTATTATTTTGTCACGTGTACTTTTCTTCAAATGGCTGTCATATCCTTGTATTTGTGCCAAATACATGTTGATATTTCAACTTCACCTTCCTCATGTAATTCCAAATAGCATGCAGGCACTTTGTGCCTTGAGCCATTCGTAAATTGTCATTTGTATCAGTGGATTCATGGCTCCTATGCCACAGTGAGATATAACCATCACTTACAGATTACTATATGTGTCTCTATGTGTTATGCTGTCTGTTTCCACTAGGTGACTTTATCTAGTACTACCTTCATCCCTGGGGCACTTAATGCATCATAATTAATGTACTTTTTGCATAAAATATAGTAATTTGCTGAGTTTTGATTTATTAAAATATTGAAAGTTTCTCAGTGGCTGGGGGCCTCGCCCCCAGACCCCTGCTTCTAGTAACTCAATGCTGGTGCTGGAACCCCCCTTCAAAAAATCCTGGCTACGCCCCTGATACTCAATGGCGGATCCAGGATGGGGCTTTTGGGGCAAATCCCCCCCCCCCCCCCCCCTCCCCCTCCTAGTTGAAGACCCAGGAAGAGCCAGCAATACTTGTGATTAAAATACTAAACTTTGTCAGGCCAACATAAGTTTAGCTATGTAACTCATGAAAGTATGCACATTTTACTAGCACTTATTACAATTTCACCTGAAACTGAAGTAAAGCAATGTAAAACTAGCTGTTAAATTGTTATCATGCACCTTCGTGCGTACTAAGCGCCTCTAAAATCAATTATCGTGTTGCTGTTGTTTAAGACGTTTGGAGCCTTTTAACAGCTTTTAAGACTCCACAACCATCTTCAAAGGCCAAAGTGGCAAAAAATCATCAGTGAGACTCTACTAAAAGGTGATTATTTGCTGCTTCAAAAATGCGGCAACTAGCAAGAGAATCTGGATCTCCCCAACCACCTACAACTTAGCCTATTTGTGCCCCTCCCCTTGCTGGCTCTTGGATCCGCCCCTGATACTTGCCTTTTCTTTAGTATTCTCATTTCATTTCACAAGATCTCTTGGCAGGGGCGTAGCTTCTTCACTTGAATTAGTCAATGCTTGAAGTAGATCGAGATACTCTAATAGAACAGTCACATTCTACAAGTGCCATATTTTTATATTGTAAAGTCTGTAAGTAGCTAGTAATTTAAACTATACAATCCGATGCTAAACAGAAGTTGTAACTATGCTAAATATTGATTGTTGTGTTACAGCTGTTTTGTGACTGCTCTAATAGAGTATCTTGATCGTTTCAATGCAGTACAAGATGAAAGGCAAAGTGTTGTTAAGGGTTTACTAGTTAAAATGGGTGTTAGTTGACTGCAGTTGCATGCCATTAACAGGGCCGTCCATAGAAATTAGAGGGCCCAGGGAAAAGAGTTAAAGAGGGGCCCAGGGGCAAGGAAGGGGCTAGATCCTGACTGCTCTATTAGAGTATATCGATCTTTCTTTAAACAGGTATTCAAGTGGCCCCTTTCAGGCTGTGGTAGGGAGCAAAATACCCCAGTTACCCCCAATGTGGGCGGCCCTGGCCACTGAAATTACAGTTATATTTTAATATTCTGTCACTGTAATCTGGGGTTTCTGTCAAAACCATGGAAACTCACCTACTGTTATCAACAGTGCATTGCTTATTCTAACAAAAAGTATTGAAATCCCATCCAAAAACAGCTTATAGCTGTAAAAAAAAGTGCACTTCCAAGTAAAGCAGAGTTAACTGCGACAAAAAGTAATGATATCATAATGCGGCCATGAGCGAGGTGTGCAAGTTGTAAAATTAATATTAGCTATTCAGATAATACAATGTTATTGTTAAAGTGTTAATGAGAACTATGTGATGCTGCTAGTTTTTAAGTGTGTGAGCATCTTCATAAATGCCACATAAATTTAATTCTCAATAAAGCAATGTGTATAGATTCTCTGATAGTAATAAATAGTTTGAGTTTGGCCGCCTTTCCTGTATACAGCAATGCTACGAACAAAGGAAAGGTGGTCAAACTCAAACTATTTATTACTATCAGAGAATCTATGCACATAGCTTTATTGAGTTATGTGGCATTTATGAAGATGCTCACACACTTAAAAACTAGCAGCATCGCATAGTTCTCATTAACACTTTAACAATAACATTGTATTATCTGATTAGCTAATATTAATTTTACAACTTGCACACCTCGTACATGGCCGCATTATGATATCATTACTTTTTGTTGCAGTTAACTCTGCTTTACTTGGACGCGCACTTTTTTACAGCTATAAGCTGATTTTGGATGGGTAATAATTAGAATAATGATGTGTTGTAAACTATAATTTTAATAATTAGTATTATAATTATGATGTGTTACATTTAAACTTTTGCATACTGTATATGTGACCAGATTTTACAAAACCGATCCAAATCGCACATCAGGCAAAATCAAACCAACACCACCAGTGGATAGCTACACTATCCTACTAGCAGTTTTGACACTCAGTACCACTCAAGCTACTCGAGGCTGGTTTCAACAGACGCCTTTTCTGGGGTGTGTGTAGAGCTCGAATGGCGGTTTTAGGCCTTGTGAAGGACCTGGTTTGGTAAGAATCAGTGGTTTACTGGTGGACAGCCTGATTATGTAGGCCAGACATTTTTTCTGTGGATTTTGCTACAGATCAACCACTAAGGAGCCAGCACAGCCCTATAATCTCGTCTCTGGGTTCCAATCATGGTCTGTCTCCATTTTGAGGTCTAGCCCTTGCCCACCCAGCAACCCTCCACCCCGCCGCCCGCCGCCCCCCACCCTCCACCCCACCGCCCTCCACCCCACCGCCCCCACCCTCCACCTCGCCGCCCCCACCCTCCACCTCGCCGCCCCCCATCCTCCACCTCGCCACCCCCCACCCTCCATCCCGCCACCCCTCACCCTCCACCCCCCCTTTGTGAGCACTCGTGATACTACTTCGCTCGTCCAACAGCTCAGATTTTCTATCTTATTTGGCGGGAAGCTCTACAAGCAGCTACAAGTATTGGAAGTGGTCTGAAAGGTAACAGATTGATGCATCTTGAGTGTAAATTTCATATGCGTGCTTGCTATCATTGGAGAGTTATACTGGCTTGAATTCTTTAAAACCATTTATCTCGAAACTTCTAATGTGCGATTTGGATCGTTTTTCCAAAATCCAGTCACATGTGTATAAGTTTACAAGATGCATATAGTTGTGCTGTATAATAGACATCTACTACATAGTGGTGTGAAGCAGAAATTAAGATTGTCAGAGTGTTTTCATTGCTGATTCAGACATGTAACCACTCTCATTATCCTGTTCGTTACTGCCATTACATGACAATGCTAGCTGCAAGGTGGTGTCACAACTTAATGATTGGTTTGTGTCTTTTTCTTGTGACTGTAATTCTTGGTCATCATCTTGCTGCATATCTATATCACTAGCAACGTATACTCCAGTTGTAATAATTGGTTCAAATGTAGCAGCTGCTTTGAGACTACGGTTCTCATTTGGGACAAATGATGTACTGTAATTGACTTCACAAATATTTGTTTTGCAAGCAATTGTGTTGCCATGTTCTCTGTCAGCATCATCGTCATGTTGACAGTATGGCATTTCTTGATGGTCATTATTAGCTTCTCTTGCAATATCATCAGGGAAGTATGGTGCTAAATTTTTCACAGTTGCTAATGATGTGTTTTCAAATTGTGCTGACAATTCTGCTGAACCTGGTGGGGAACCACCATTTCCTGAGTCCACTGACCCTCTGTTAGCTTGATTTAATATATAGTTTAATATTTCCATATCTGTTAAATCACATGACATAGTTGATTTGCATTCTTCGCAGTCTGATGACATGTGCAACATCTCAAGACTTTCACATGTACTTGCAGCATCTCTCCCAATTTCCAAGTAGCTACACATATCATCAAAATCAATTGACACCTTTAACAAGACAGTGCAGCACAAAATGTATGAAAGTATAATCTACCGTAATCAAATAAAAGTATTACTGCACTGCACAGTAGATTTCTCAATTTTCTGAACACTGTAGTTCTTATACATGTATATTGGGCAAAAAGTGCATGAATTTACTTGAACCCAATAATTTATACAGATATGTCATTAGTTACTCTAATAGAACATACGCTTAATTCACACTAGTAATGAAATATTCTGTTACCTTCACATGCAAATAATTAAATTAATAGAGGTTTGGATAATTAAGATTCCAAGTAAATGTGACAATACCAGACTGTCTTATTGTCTTATACTATCAATGAAAGAGGAGTTGTGCTGCGAACTTTAGGTTCAAGCTACTGCGCTATTCACTCAAACATGCCAGAAGGAATTAATTGATTGCTATAAGTGAGTGGCTGATGAACTGCTACTAAATTGTTAATATTTTATTATTAGTTATTTTATCACTGAGGTATGCAAGTGAGAAATTTTCACATATCATATAAGGTATGTGGATTGTATTTAGAAAGTATAAGCATGAAATTAAATGAATGTAGTTCAATGTACAAAGTAATGCTGTAGAAGATTTGACTTGATAGTGTACAAGTAAAATAGTCATACCTGCATGTGTAGTACTTACTTTGTCAAATAAAGCATCAATGTTTGGAGCTTCCACTTGTCCAGTTGAAACTTTTAGCTGTCTAAATTTATTTCAATATCATAACATATTTACTGCAGTACACTGTCTCTCTGCTGTTATAAGTGCTAGCTATATCACCTAAGGTGATCATCATTTGAAGCACATCAAAAAAGTAATTGTTTTAATGAAGTATTGTCTAAACTGTTATCAACTTAAAAAGCCTTTCAAAGGTGACAGTAAAATGTACACAGAAAGAAACAACTTCATTTCTTATTCAAATTGATTGAGCTCATTATAATAACAATAATATAATTTCTCCTGCTACATTATTCACACAATTACTCTAATAGAACATACGCTCTTTGTAACATGCTTAGCTGCAGTATTGATTGAAACTATAACTTATCAACACAGTCATTGCCAGTTTACAGTCACACAAAGAAATATAAACTAAATGTATTACCTTTTTACATATCCTGTAATGCATAAAGTTATGATGATTGTTAGTAACAACACCACTACTGTGAGGACTGTAACAATGATGGCTACACCTACTGCAGATCACAATTTCATAGCAAGTATTATAGCAAATGTAGTAAACGCACTTGAAGTGGTTGTTGAACCTATATGTGAAGAAGTGGATGAAGGAGATAGTGAAAGACCATGAGTTGTGGAAGAAGCTACACAATAAAAATGTATAAAATGTATACAATATCATCACTGGAAATACCTGTTGGTACATTGTTTATGCTTGAAGATCCAACTGATGATGGAAGTAGTGTAGAAGTAATGGTAGGTTGAATAACTATTAGGAACAGATGTGTAATACTACCATCTCATACATAAGTGGATCTAGGATACATAACTGAGGGAGCAGCAAGAAGTTTACAGATTAGACAGTGATTATTCCACTAAGAGAAGAGGCTAAGAATGGAACACTAATGCACAAGTTATATATACCGATATGCATAACTTTGGTTGGTATAGTTGGATGATTGAAGGACATAAATTATTCATTCTAAGAGACCCTAGTTGAGACCTTTTTTATTAGATCTTTAGGTTTGAATTTGAGAGTATTTTCAAAGTGTATGCTTTGCAAAGCATGTATCAGCCTAAACAATTAGATAGCGTATCTGGGGTAATACCTGTTTGATGATACACTGTAATAAATCATAAGGTTGTATTGTTACAATTTCAATAGAATTGTGATAGAATTGTGGCTGTTCCATTAGAGTAGTGACTGCTCTATTAGAGTATCTTGGTCTTCACACAAAAATTCAAACTTATTTGACTCATTTTTTTTACAGTATACAGTTTATAGCTATAAAGTTCTCATTTACCCATTGGATTTCTGTACCTCAGTACAATACAAATAATTCCCAGCTTGTTTTTTTGTGTCAATATAGTTCTGTAAGTCCAAGGGGGCAGTGGCAGATCCAAGGGGTGGCATAGGGGCACGTGCCCCCCTTTCAAAAAAAAATGAGATGCTTTAATAGAGCAATCAGTCAAATACTCTAATAGAACAGTCACTACACAATTATTGAGAATCCTCCATAGTTGCTGAATATGAAAACTAGCATCTACAGCACTATCCCATGCACAGGCACACTTATCCTGCTTAGAAATGTTTTGTAAATGAAATGTACATGATTTTGTGTATGCCATTCTTTAGGTCTGGCATAGCTATTGTCAAGTATCCCTGTACAACTCTGGACCAATTAATGTAGTCCACTTAGAAAGCTTTATTTTTATTGTGCATAATTAAACCACTCTAGTGTACAGGCTACATCAAAATTTTAATCCTGAAACATATGGAATAGCTTTAACTTCTAGGGGGCTAAGTGGCCCACCAGCTCAGCCTCCAGACTCCCTGCTGCTACACTGGTACACTCCCTTGCTAAACCCTAAATCCACCCCTGGGGGAGGGAGAGAAAGGAGTAAAAGCCTTCTTGGCCTCCCTCAGATCCGCCTATATAGATATGAATTTTGAAATAATATAAAGGGGTAATTCAACACAGTTGTAAACTTACCAGTAAAATTCTGTAGCTCAAATAACTCTGATCCACTTAGTTCAGTACCGAACATCACTAAATTACAACTGTATTCACCTTCATCACTTTCACTGAGATATGAGAATTGTAAAGTACTAGCATGACTGGTACCATTGGAAATAGTTGGAGTAATTATTAATCTACTATCATTTGTAATAGTACCATTAGGTCCAGTCCAACGAAGAGTCGCATTGTTAGGATTAATCATTTCATCAGTATAGGCTGTACAATGTATTTCATAACTGACACCCAAGGATGGTTTATCTGATGATTTGCTTAAATCATAAATAGCAGTTGGTGCTACGTACAAGAAGAACTAATATCCCAAAACATGGTAATGTTAAAGAGCGTACAGTACTATAATATAAAAGCCACATGTTTCTTTTCTTTTGCTGCCTGGTCATATCTGTGTTTTGTCAAGGTAGGCCATTATGTCAAAGAACTGGACTCAGTGTGGTTTGTACACCAGCAAGTGTACTATTGTGTAGTACTGATAACAGGGAATGTTTACAGGGGAAGATCCAGGGGGGGCTTTGGGGGCTGAAGCCCCCCCCCCCTTCATATTTAGGCTTTACTTGATCAATAAGCTGAGTATTATAATGAAATTTTGTCTTAGCATAATTATGTGATCACTAATAATACAAATACTCATAAACCCACCTTATAAACATCTTTCCAAGGTATTATCAGTGGATTTATGTTAAAGTTTATGCAACAAGGACCCGGATCAGCATTGGAGGTGTAAAAGATCGAGATACTCTAATAGAGCAGTCAGCTAACTACTCTAATAGAACATTAACTGGAAGCATGGAGTTGGTTCTGTTAAAGAATTTTCCAAATCTGCCTGCACCTATACATACAATGAAATGAATTGGTCTGTTTAAAGGGCTTCATTCATCTACTTGAATGTGTAGTTAATATGCGTGGCAATACTTAATTCAGGTACACAATTTCCATTAAAAATGCTCTCAGATTAAATCTTGTATTGTTCAAAATTCAAAATTTTCCGCTTTCAACATTATTATTATTCTAACATGCACCTATTCAGTGTTGTGCAATTGTGAGAGGGGTGCATCATGTACTTGGTTGTCTATACCTACCAAAACTTTTCCATTAGCAAAATGCTTCAGAGAGCCATACCTATAATCTAAAGGCAGTACATAAAATATCTACAGGCAGAAAATATTATGAATTTTATGTGGAAATGTCTCCAAATTGCAGTGTTTTAGCATCTATTTTTCACAATTTTCCTAGGGGGCATGCCCCCAGACCCCCTAGTTCCAGCATGCTTTGAAAGCTGGGAAGTGTGCTTCGCACACCTCTCTACCCAAGAGATTAGTACCTTGAGTTAGCCCCCCCTTTTATAAATCCTAGATCCGCCCCTGGTTTAATTAGTTTGGCATAATATTATATATAAATTTTCATCAGTAGTTTTTTGGGTGTGCGTATGTGGGCAGTTGCAAAGTGGTTTTGACAGCATGACCTCTTCTGTGAGTAATGTTTGCATATGGTTACATTTCACATCTAGACCAAACCAGCCCTGCAACTTGAAGGTGTTAGCATTCTAAACCAATCTTTTTTGCCTTTTTAAGACTGGTCATTGTTCTATATCAGCAGGCAGTATCTCAGGACAGAGTTGGAGTAGTTGCTTCAGAAAAGTACCTAGTCACTAGGTACTCTTTACTTTTAGTCCGTGTAACTTAGTTACAGTATACGTTTACATTTAAAAGGTAATTAAGTATCTAGTTACTAGTTACTTTCACGAATAAACTATGCTTATTTGTTAACTTTTTAAAAATATGATTTTGCCCAGATATGCATCAGCAAGGTAAGAAGAGAACTATATGTAGTAGTTGTAACATGGGCACGAGTGATTTGCCTGAAATATACACAAGAGCACTCGGGCTGCGCCCTCGTGCTCTTGTGTATATTTCAGGCAAATCACAAGTTCCTGCAAGTGCACATGGAAACTGCTGGAATGCTTTGCGAGCGTATTTATATGGGACCATGTGACTTTCGATTGTGGGTAACGTCGTAAGAGCAACGACAAGGCATTGCTGAGAGGCCGAACGTAAGTGTATCGTCACGAGCATGCAGATCGCTTCGATTGTGGGTACGAAATTAAACACAGGAAGCCCAAATACGAGCTGAACAGCTCATAATGAAGCTTAAGTGCACTATAAAGTACTTACTATAGTCTACTACTAGCCATGAATAAACTAAAGCAGTGAATATGTTTACAGCGCTATAATGGCCTAGCCAATTAAGCACCACGCCCAGTCACTACGCGTGTGTGACATCGCACCAGGTGTCAAAACGGCAATGTAAATACGATTCAACTAAACTAAAGTACTTACTTTACTAGCCATGAATAAACTAAAGTAGTGAATACCAGCGTTGAAACCGGGTCGGGTCATCCGGGTCATCCGGGTCACATTTATTTATTTTATTTATTTATTAATGCTTTACAGCACAACATTTTCTCCGGGTCATCCGGGTCTGACCCGGTTTACAATTTATCCGTGTCTGACCCGGATTGGATCACGTGAGAAACAAAATTGTTCGTTTGACGACGTGGAAACTTATAAACGCTATCGCGTAGCTCTTTCGTGAGCCACGCCCACTAATCGCACTACCAACATACGCTCAGCCAGAGGGGTAGCTATTTTTAGTAGGTGATCACCTTTTTTTGGTCTTCAACCTACAGCTAGGCTGAAGTTGCAATATTTACTCAAAATGAGTCGAACGCTCAAAACGTAGTCTCGTTCGCTCGCTCGAGACTAGCCGAAACATAGCTCTTATCGCACGCCTCGGCTTTAATTAATCCGGGACACATCCGGGTCATATCCGGGTCAGTGGGTCATCCGGGTCAGCAGTAGTGACCCGGTTTCAACGCTGGTGAATACTATTAACACTAATGGCCAAATCAATTAAGCGCTACACCCAGTGTCTGTGGGACATCCCCACGTGACTATTGAATGTAACATGTTTAATATAAACTAACCTGTGACCTTCTTCATTCAGTAAAACAATGAACTATCTTCTTCCCCAAGTCCATGATCTATGCCTTGGCTCACTTTACAAAAACTAAAACCCACTATCGATCCTGTGAAGTGTCGCTATATTAAAGGAGAGGAGATCACACAGTTTCATCAAAGAAATCAAATGATTTCTGAGAATGCTTGGAATGCATTAATGAGAATAGGAGGTAGTATATACAAGTTATATCACTCCTAGGAGGGATATAACTTGTATATACTACCTCATATTCTCGTTACTGCATTCCTGAGCACTGCTATTATACCACTTATACACCTTCTCTTCCCTTTGAAGTGAGGTGTGAAAGTGGTATATACATATATGTACTATACTTTCTGTAGCACAAAAATTGAAGTGCTCTTGCTTTTAAAGCATAAGTACCTACAACTACAATGTAATTATTGTAACTAGTTACTATTGTAATTTAGTTACTTTTCAGACAGTTACTCCTAGCTACAAGTTACTAGTTACAAAGTATGTGACTAGTTATATTATACTAGTTACTTTTGCAGTACCTAGTTATGTACATATAACTTAGTTACAATAGTAACTAGTTACCCCCAACTCTGTCTCTGGATTAGAGCATTTGGCTGCTCAAAACATTATTAAATATTTGTAGCAGTTTCGCTTCTATGTTTGACAAGGTGTGAATTCTATTGGCAGTCAAGTCATGGTAATTTTTGTGTCTTTTTTAACATGCAATATGTAAGTGATAATCAAAAAACTTTTTTTACAAGTTCAGTTTTAGATTAGAACTTTTAAATTATAGAGACTTACACCACATAATGCATTTATTTATTAACGATTTACAGCACAAGTGCTGAAGGTCTGTAGGACACCTGGTCCTACAGCCTGTTTAAAGTTGTTACAGAAAGTATGTTTGAAAAAGTGGAGAAAGGAGTAAAAATCTATGACTGGACCTGGGTAGCCTCGAACCTGCAGCCATCTGATACACAAGCATTATTGCTTAGGATCACATATGTAACTTACAAAAATTGCATGTTTTGTTGTTGATCACAGGTATTGATAATGGATTATTATCAATATATACAATATTAACAATCACGTTGCAATATCTTTCTTTTTGTGGGATAGTCCATTGCCATCCTCTGTTCAAATCTGAAGGGTCATAATAAGGACATCCCCTCTGTAATGGTATGCTTCATTATTTCATAATTTTAATGGAAATTACCTAACTGCACCTTATTATTATATCCATTGTCACATATTACAGTTGCACCACAGTTTTGGATTCTGTTCAGGGCTTCTTCTGGTGAAAGATGAGATTCTGGTATCCATGTGGCATGAACAGACTTTTTTGATGTCATATAATCCATAGCACAAGTTAAATTAATATCTGGTTGCTTAAATGCTATAAAAATGGTCACAGAATACATTACATATATGCATCATTTGTATTTTATTTTATAAAATCAAGTATATACTATACATGCCCTGGCTGTATTATGTATAGCACTGCAAAATATGCGCGCGCGCGTGTGTGTGTGTGTGTGTGTGTGTGTGTGTGTGTGTGTGTGTGTGTGTGTGTGTGTGTGTGTGTGTGTGTGTGTGTGTGTGTGTGTGTGTGTGTGTGTGTAACAACTGCAGAAACAATCAATTCTTTGCCATATGGGAATGCATATTGCATCAATTTAATGCTAGATGTTCAAATACTACTATTAGTTTCACATAGCCATAGCTTCATTAGATCAGTTCAATAGGAAAAAAGTTAGACTATAGACTCCACTATTGTGATCACTGTATGTAGACCTGCACAATACAGAAATAATACTTCTAAACATTTCTTGATTGTAGCTAGTTATAAACTTATAGGAAAGGATTTATGGTATCATGGTGTTTTTGAATTCTGAGGAAAAGTTCTGTACATTAGACACAAAACAAATAATCATAATCTGTGTTATTTATTTAGCTATTTTATGTACATAGTTATCCATACTGTACCTACAGTAGCTATATATGACTGGATTTTGGAAAATCACTCTTATGGGTGCAGAGAAAAACGTATTTTAAGCTTTGTTACTCACCAGCCTTGGCAGCTGCACATTTGGATTTTTCAGCAAAGATAGAGCAATTCACAACTTTTAAGAGCAGCTGGTGGCCAAGGTAATCCCTGTAGAGTTTACCGCCGTTTTAGATAGGTTTTTTCATCAGCGTTGCTGTATCACAAGTCCTCTAAAGGGAGTGGAGGGTGGGGGTGGCGCGGCGGGCAAGAGATTCAAAATGGACGAGAATGGTAACTGAAGGCACCAGACCACTAAACAGCCCGTCAGAGGCAGGAAATAGACTAAAATTTCACAAAACAGACATCACACATTTAGCTCCCTGCTTGTCTGTACAGAGTGTATGGACCCCCACACTGTTGTTCACAGGCCTGTACAGACATCTGGGGTAGTTATACAGGCCGCCACAGAACAATCCACCAAAAGCAGACCCAACCAGGGGCCGTGGAGAAGGGGGGCAAGGGGGACTGCAGCCTCTGTGAAAAGAAATATGGGGGGCTTAGCTCCGCTAAAATTATCTGAAGCTATGATGGAGAGTCTAGCTTAATAGCATCATTCGAGATACTCTAATAGAGCAGTCAAGATCGAGATATTCTAATAGAGCATTCACAGCATTCTTTGAGGATCAGTGCAGCAAGCTACGTATGCAGTTATAAATAACTGGAGATATAGTCTAGTTGGTAGAGGGCAACTATTGACAGCAGGTAATGACGTTTTTTTTTGTTTTGTTTTGGTCTTTGACTTACAACTAGGCCATGGCATCACCAAACTAGACCTCCAGCTCCCCCGAAATATAGGTGTCTCCGCCGCCTCTGGACTCAACAAGTTGAAGGTGAGTTTGATATGAAAATTGTTAGCCTGATAGTACAGCAACTTCATGCTGGTGTTATCTCACTTTTGGCTTTTGCGTCCATGTGGTTGATTTTGCTAAATTCGGTCACATATTGTAACTCACCAAAGCACAATCATAATTATGTGTTGAAACCTTGGGTGCTTGGGGATCATGTGCACGTTCATTAGTGAGGCAGATAGGTTCACAGGTAATGGAACAGTCTGGTGATAATAGGGCCACCCAATTTTTGATTCAGAAGGTTGCCATTGATGCTCAACATGGCATTGCTGCTTCTGTAATGGCAACAATACTATCATCCCAGGACTGGGCAGGGTTTGCCTCTCTGCCCACTGTTTAAGTGTTTATTATTATTATGCTAGATTATTCTCATTATTATAATTTGTTCATCATAATTATGTAATATAGCCTATAGCGGTAAGCTGTATCAATATTAGGCTACAGGGATCCTTAAAGTTATAATATGTAAGGTGACCCTGCTTTAGCCAAACTGGATTAATGCAGTGTTATTAATATTTCATAAAATTAATGTGTCATAGCTTAACCATAATTATGGTTTTGTAAATAGCTATAGCTCTACTCTGCTACTATATAATTAACATATTCTTACCAAAAGTGAAATTAAATGCTTCAACTGTGAGCAGAAGAACAGCTGTCATCAGTTCTTTTCCCTTTAATGACCTGTATTTAAGTGGAACAGTTAAAGGACATTTGATTATTGTATAATGTGGTGAGGTCTATTCTACGGAACGGAACGGAACAGAATGATGGACTAAATGACGAAATGGAATGCTTTCTCATACAGCTTACCAATGCTGTACAAGTTATCAGTGACACCTCCAGCAGGTAATCAAACATACCCCCCAAAAAGATAGAAACAATTCAAGGATCAATTGTGGGTTCTTGTTGGTTGTCATTAGTAATAAAGTACTAAGCTGACTCAGTGTGTTCATCTTCAGATATATCAAGTAGAGAACTTAAAGCATGGCTTGTTTTTACTAGTATGAGAAGTTTTGCTTATTTTGACTATAGAATGCACAGCCTTCAGTTCTAATCGGCAGAAATCACTACACTAGGAAACAAGTATGGTGACAAGCCGAATCAACTCAGTCTAAGCAGAACTTTCTAAAGGAATTTTGTGCAGTGTGTGACATTCAGAAAGCACAGGGAGGCTACATCGTGTTAACATCAATGATTTATTAACAGTGCAGTGGACTGATGCCAGATACCTCAGTAATGGGTTGAATCCAGGATGCATGGGAATGCTTTCTAAATCAAAACTTGCAGCTTAGCTATCATCGCTGGAATTGAATTTTATCAGTGGAACCTCCAGGAAATGGAATTGGATAGTAATAAAATATTAATAGCCGTCTCATGCTGTGATTATTCACCTACCTGATCAATCAAGCAGGTCTCTTTAATTCATTTATTGCATGACCAAGGCAAGTTTTGTTACTACAATGCAGAAGCTGATTGGATATCAATTGTTTCTGCTAATCTTGACAAGATAGAATACCACTCAATTTCTTCAGTTTCAGAGCCGGCATAATGTCCACAGAGCAGGGCCACCCACAGAGGGAGCAACTGGGGCATTTAGCCTGGACCCCAGCCTGAAAGGTGCCCCAGGAGGCCTCATGACAGCTCTTGAATACCTGTTTAAAAGATCAATATACTCTAATGGAGCAGTCATATCTAGGTACTCTAATAGAGCAGTCACAGTATTCTTCAGAGGAGCAGTGTAGCAAGCTTATAAATAAGGAGATATGGTTAGTGAGGATTGTTATTGTCAGCATGTAATGATCTTTTTTTGGTCTTCAACTTACAGCTTGGGTGAAGTTGTGATTCAGAATGGAAACCTCCTTGCCCCTGGGGCCTCACTTTAACTCTTTGTTCTGGGCTCCTTAATTTCTCTGGGCAGCCCTGCCACAGAGAAAATAACTAGAAAGTTATGGTGACAAAAATGGCATGACTTTACTTAGTCTAATAAACAGAATATATGATTGATTCAGGAGGTATCACTTTTGGAATGTTCAGATGACCAGAGATGAAATGCATGGATTCATCGAATTTTGATTGAAGACATTAAATATTCAAAGCAAACTGACTATATATTAATTCACGTTCTTTATATATATATTTTTAATTTTGAGCCTGCATACAAAAAATTAAAATTTTCTCAGTCAACTGATAGAAATCATAGAATAAGATGGGAGAGAAAATTTTATTCTATACTGTACAACTTCAAAGGAAAATGAAGAAAACATACAGACAAATCAATTACAATAAGGTGAATTATAGATTTAAATACAGTACTTGGTTTGAATTAGAGCCTTTAGACCAAAGCAAAAGCAGATGGAAAAAATGACTGGTGAGGTCTTGATTGATGACATTCATTGGGGGGTGGTAATTTCTTGTTCTTGAATATGTTGCAGTGGAGGTATATACAAATCATTATCAAAATGGGATATTAATTTCATTGTGAATAATTTTTATAGTAAACAATCAAGCATTATACTGTATTCATTTGTCCTCTACTTAAATATGCTACAACAGTGTTGGTACATTAGCAGTCTACCTCGAAATTTCAACTATAGAGTAGATCCAACACAGTGCAACCCACTTTGTAACAGACACATGTGATCCCACTGGACGAGCTGGACTGGGAATTGGTTTTGAAAATAGACAAACAAATTTAACCTGTTTTGTATGAAGTGAAGCATGTGAAATGTTACACCTAGCATTCTTAGGTCATATGTGATTAATGTGAGCATTCCATTTCAGGTCTGCATGACTAGATACATTGAAATCACATGTATATACATATTGGTCCAAATAACATTTGCATGGTGGATATGGCCATGATTTCAAATCATAGCATGGAAGGCTTGAATGAAATATGGTTGATCTTGGAGTTTTGGCATTTAGCCTAGCTGATTCATGGCTATGGCAGTCAGACTCATCCTAGAATTTGTGCAACAGAAAAATCAGCTCACTACTGAATACTGTACGTCTGGCATTAGTCCACTGCATCAGATGTTAATAAGTCCATACATGCACTTTAATAATGTTTGCAGAATATATAGCCACCTTGCAGTGTCTGCTGAAACATTTGTTCCTGATACACTGCACAAAATGCACCTTGCAGTGTCTGCTGAAACATTTGTTCCTGATACACTGCACAAAATTCAAGTTTTAATTCAGCTGGTTCTTTCCTGTCACCAGTGTCTTCCTGCTCGCTTTATTTGTAGTATAGCTACATTCAGTATACTGATTCATGATTTGAAAAGCCAGCCCAGACTGTTTTCTAAAGTCAAAATAAGCAAAACAGCTCACATACTATTTTAACTTTGGTAAGAACAAGCAGGGCCGCCCAGAGAAATTAAGGGGCCCAGGGCAAAGAGTTAAAGTGAGGCCCTTCACCCAAGTTGTAAGGTGAAGACCAAAAAAAAAAAAAAAGGTCACAACCTGCTGGCAATGACAATAACTACCCATCACCAACCATATCTCCTTATCTATAAGCTTGCTACACTGCTCCTCTGAAGAATACTGTGACTGCTCTATTAGAGTATTTAGATCTGACTGCTCTATTAGAGTATATCGATCTTTTAAACAGGTATTCAGGGGGCCCTTCATGGGGCCTCCTGGGGCCCCTTTCAGGCTGGGGCCCGGGGCAAAATGCCCCAGTTGCCCCCCCTGTGGGCGGCCCTGAGAACAAGTGCCCTTCTTGATATATCCGTAGATGAACCATGGATGAACGTCACTGAGACAGTTGATCACGCCATTAGTATTTCGTTACTAATGACAACCAACAAGAACCCACATCGATCCTATCTTATGTTTAATCACCCGTTGAGTAGGCTGGAGGTTTCAGAAATGGTATATAAGTTGCAAGCTTCCATTTCAGAAAGCGTTCCGTTCCGTGGTTTAGTCCATTATTCCGTTCCGTAGAATAGAATTCAACTAATTAGCAAAGTCTGACATGCTGATCATGCACACATGCAGTATCATTCAAGGTGCACGGTAGTGTGTCGTGCGGCCCAAGAATCCGGCGCGCCACACCGTGAGTATAATGACAGGAAGAAAGAAAACGCGATTTTCATACCTATGTAACTCTGTGATCGCTTATCTGATTGAATCCAAATTTGCTATAGAAGTGCCAGCCAGGTAGGGGACTCTACATAGCTACCAAATTTAAATAAAATCGCTCCAGAATGACCAAGATTTCGTTATAATTTCTTCGTTATTTTTCTTCATTTCGCACACTTTGCAAAAATCGTCATAAAACACGAATACATACTCCAATCGGGCTGAAATTTGGCACCCTTAAGGGCTCATTACAGCGAATCTCAGTACCAAGTTTGGTAGGAATCCGATAAATATTCGGCGGAGTTATGACCGATTATTCGTCTAAAATAAGGTCGAAATTCTGTCACGCCCACAGGGTAAGGAATGAGCTGACAATTGCTATGTAGATGGCGTAACCATCGTAGAAGTGCCTTTTTGCAGTTTCAAAGGAATGCAGATAAAGGTCATCGAGATATAACACAAAATCCAACTTGTGTCACGATTATGCGATCGAATTACTTTTATGAATAAAAGTAGTATTCACATGCACATACCAGGCAAACCGCTTGGAGCAATGCGCTGAAAATCGGTATGTAGCTGTAATAATCAACGTAGAAAGTCCTTGCAGTAGTACAGAATCGAATTACAAACCACTTAGTTATGATTCGGAAGCGAACTACATGTAGCAAAAGCGAGATCGAGATACTCTAATAGAACAGTTGTAGAATATAGCGTATTCGATCACGTGACTCAGTATTCTCTATTAAAGCACACCATACAGACACTTATGTTTACAAACATGCGTACAGAAAATATATACAAATGTCTACATGTCACATCTCTCCTCTTTAAGCATTTGCTTTAGTATCGTAGGCGATCTGGGGGGTGGATAGCTGTTCCTGTTTGTAGGCGAGTAACAGGTCTTGAATATTTTGTTGAAGTAGGGGCTTCTGTAAGTTGGAAATCAGATCGAGTTCGTAAATGTGCTCGATTTCTTCTAAGTTCTCCAGAGGGTGTCTCAACAACATACGATCGAGGTGTAGTAGCAGAGTGTGACACTTGTCCTGGTATCAGTCTTGACTGAACTCGGCTATCAACCCACACAGGCTGGTTTTCTGGTAGCTCTGGTAGGTTTCTTACTCTATGCCGTCGGTCATAGTTTTCTTTCTGTGCCTGCTTGTATTTTTGATCTAATGTTCTAAAGTGTTGAATGTGCTCCAAGTTCGGCACAAGGTGGTCATTCACTTTGTCCTTATCTTCCTCCCCATTAGCAATTCTGCTGGACTAAGTCCACACAAAGGTAGGGGAGTTGCTCGATAACTAAGTAGTGCCTTGTAAGGGTCCACTGTATGTTCCAGTAATTTCTTCACTGTCTTAACCATTCTTTCTGCTATTCCATTAGCTTGAGGGTAATAAAGGCTTATTGTTGTATGTTGGAATTCATACACCTGAGCAAATTACTTCATCTCCAGTGAGTAAAACTGAGGTCCATTCTCAGTCACCAGAATCACAGGGATACCAAATCTGGCAAAAATAGCTTTTAAGTGTGTTATGATGCTGGAGGAGGTGGTGGATGTAAGCTTCTGCACTTCTACAAATCTTGAGTAGTAATCAACTACCAACAAGTAATTACAGTGTTTTAGCTCGAAAAGATCAGCAGCAACTTGTTCCCATGGATAGCTGGGTAGAGGTGTTGTTAACATAGGCTCTCGAGGTGGAACAGTAAGTTTCTGGTAGGTTGGACATGACTGAATAAACTGTTCTATTGCACTAGTGACTCCTGACCACCATACTGAAGTAGCAACACGGAGTCTACATCTTTGTATTCCCTGATGACCAAGGTGTATCTTCTATAGTGTTTGCTGCCTCAAACTTGATGGTACAACAATGCGAGTTTGGTACAGTAACAATCCATTGGTGAGGGTGAGGCTACCCCAATATCTCCAGTAATCCTTCAATTCTCTACTTAATTGGTTTCTACTTGGCCACCCTGATGTGCAGAATTCAATCAGTTGTATACAGAGTTTGTCAGTTGCTTGAGCTTTGGCATACATTTCTAGCCGTTCTTCACTTGCAGGTAAACTTGCTGTGATAGACTGTACAAACTGCTCTGTCTCACTGGGAATTAGACCAGACTTGTCTGCTGTTTCTTGAAGGGGAGCTCTAGACAGCGTGTCTGCAGTATACAATGATTTGCCTGGCACATGATGAATAGTGTATTGAAATCTCATGAGTCGGAGTCTAAACTGCAGGACATGGGGTGTTAGAAGGTCTAAGATTTTCTGCCCTAGAAGAGGGATGAGGGGCTTGTGATCCGTTTCCAGATGAACAACTTTTCCCAGCACATACTCTGAGAACTTCTCTAATGCCCATGTTAATGCCAGTGCCTCTTTCTGTATCTGGGCATGGTGACATTCTGTTTCACTCAATGAACGGGAAGCAAAAGCAACAGGACGCCATTTATCTTCTTGCTGCTGTAGGAGAACAGCTCCCAAGCCATAACCAGATGCATCTGCAGAGATTTTGGTTTTTGCTACAACATCATAAAGTGCTAGTACTCTGGTAGAAGAAATGTCTTCTTTAAGGTTCCTAAAGGACTCTTCTTGGCCAGGAATTCTTGGTGCTTAGTAGGTCACGAAGCGGCTTAGAAATTTGAGCAATGTTTGGTGAGAACTTAGACATCTGATTAACCATTCCCATGAATCTCCGGAGTTCTGTGATGGATGATGGTGGCTTCATGGCTGAAATAGCTGCTGTTTTCCTTGGGTCTGGTGAAATTCCCTGCTTGTCAACAACATGGCCAAGGAATGTGATTTGTGGCTAAGAAAATTTGCATTTCTCACCATTCAGTGTAATTCCAGCTGCTTTAATCCATTCCAGAGCTGCCTGAAGTTTTCAGTCATGTTCATCTGGAGTATTCCCAAAAACCAGTATGTCGTCTATGTGGCATAGTACACCTGGAAGATCTGAGATGACTTCATTCATTTGACATTGAAATACTTCTGGTGTACTGGTTATACCAAATGGGAGTTTATTAAAACAGAATCGCCCTTATGGTGTTATGAATGTTGTTAACAATCTGGACTCTGTGGCTAAAGGGATTTGCCAAAATCCACTATTAGCATCAAGTTTGCTAAACATTGTTGCACCTGTCAGTTGTGCTAAGGTAGTGTCCACCTTTGGCATAGGGTGTATTTCCCGTAAAACATTCTCATTAAGAGGATTCATATCCACACAAATTCTAACTGCACCTGAAGCCTTTGGCACAACCACCATTGCTGCACACCAAGGAGTAGGTTCTTTGACACGGGATATAACACCTTAGCTTTCCATGCGCTGTAATTCTGCTTGTACCTTTGGCCTTAGTGCAAGGGGGTATTTCTTGGTGTGCTTAATGCATGTGGTTGAGCATTAGGCTTCAAGTTGATCTTGTACTCATGTGAAAATGTTCCCAGGCCAGTAAACAATGATGGGTACTGTGAAACAATACTAGTACTATTATCAACAGATTGTACATGTGATAACAACTTCAAAGCCTTGATGGCTGGAAATCCTAACAAATTGTTTGTGATGATCTTTACAATGTAGACAGGTTGTGTACAACAGGATCCTTCGTGTGTAAGAGTAAGAGATATCTTACCCTAAACTATCAGTCTGGTCCGATCTGGGCCGCAGAGTGTTGTGTCTGGTGGTTGCAAAGGTTCTATCTGGTTCAAACTGTTCCATGTGGCCTCAGACAATACCGTAACTTCAGCTCCTGTATCCAATTTGAATTTTATCAAGTTCTGTCCAATCCTCACTTGCAATTCCCACATGTTACCATTGGTATTCTCCACTGTATCAAGGTACTTGACGTCTTCATACTTGTTCATTAAGTGGCTGTTCTGTTGTGACAGAAATTGTGGCAATGGTGTTTGAAAGACATTGGGAGCCACGTCTGTTACATCTAAAGCAGGTCACATCCTTTGCTGGGCATGATTGTCGAGGATGTGCTCCTGTGCCACATCTTCGGCATTTGTTGAATGTGGGTTTATCTGAGGCTGGTGGAATTGCTGGCAACTTTCTCCTGGTGGGGAACTGTTTTACTGCATTCAGAGAACTGCTTTCTTGCTTGATAATCGGTCGTTGCAAGATATCTTGCTGGGTTTTGACGGATTCTCGTTGGCGAATTAACTTCTTCGCTTTGTCCAGAGTAAGTTCTGTTTCTAGTTGCAAACGCTCTAGGCGGAGTCCCGAATCCATACGACTAAGCGTTCGCGGATTAACTCATCCTTCATTCCTCCAAACTCACAGTTCTCAGCTAACCTATATAAATTTCTGTAATGAAACGGTCAGCCGATTCCCCTGGAAGTTGGCTGCGTTGGTTAAACCGAGCGCGCTCGTAAATTACGTTTTTCTTCACCTTGAAATAACTGTCAAACTCTTCAATAACGGCTTCTGATACTTCTTTCTATCATCAGTTGAGATACGAGTAGTGTCCAATACTTCCTCCGCGTCTTCTCCCAGGCAATATAACAAAGTGCTGACTTGGCGTTCTTAGCCTTTCTCTGCTAGCCCTGACGCCTGACGATACTGCTCAAAGCGACGCTTCCACTTCGGCCATTCTTCGCTGTTAGCAAACGAAAACGGGGTTGGAGGCTGTAGATTCATTATTCTGACACCATGTAAAATATAGCGTGTTCGATCACGTGACTCAGTATTCTCTATTAAAGCACACCATACAGACACTTATGCTTACAAACATACGTATAGGAAATACATACAAATGTCTACATGTCACAACAGTAACCCTAATAGAGCATTCAGCTACCGAGATTTGATTGAGACCATTATTAATAAATAATGAGAAGACATACAAATCCACAAAAACCTCGGTCTCATGCATGCGACCACAAAATACTGGTTTGCAAATGAACCCAGTGTGGGCATGGCAAGGGTGGAAGAAAAAAAATGATCTACAGATATATAAGGCTATACAGTAACTACATGTATAACATACAAGTAAAAATTAGGACTACAATAATTACGCAAGTACTAGGTTGGATACAGCCACTCCCTGCAGTCTCTCGCCATAAAAATTCTCTGGGATGCTGCAACACACACCTTTGAGGCAGGGGCGGAGGAAGTAGTTGATATGAGGGGGGGGGGGGCTGGGCTGACCCAGACTTAGTCTCTGGTTTGGCATGATGAGATCAAAAAAAAAGAAAAGGTCGCAACCAGCTGATAATAGCTGCCCACCTCACCAGCTACGCATTCATAGCTGATAAACTACATAAAATCCTTACATAGCTCGCTACAGACTGTTCTAATACTGTGACTGCTTTATTAGAGTGACTGCTCTATTAGAGTATCTCGATATTTATCGCGGTTTTCAGCCCCACTCCAAGAAGGATAGCTTCGGCGTGCTATCATTCTGAGGGGGGCTTTGGCCCCCTAGCCCCCCCCTTTCCGCCGCCTATGCTTTGAGGCATCATCTAGTAGTTGTCTCACTGAGGATTTGGTAATAGACAAATCCTGGTCAACAAAACGGAGTGCATTGTAAGTGTTAGTAACAGAATATTGATGGTAATGCCCTAGCACACTGATCTCAAGGCATTACCTACTCTAATAGAACAGTCACTGTGCAGGTACAAATAAATCGCTCAGCGTTGGTGTGTTCAATCTGATGTTACGTGTACTTTGTGCGACTCAACTCATCCTACCACAGCTCACATCCTAGGTGGCTGTCCTGTTGCCTTAGCGCAACAGAGATATACATACCGTCATGATCAAGGTCTTAACCCTCTGGCCTCTAAACTCAAAGAAATGTTTAGTGACAATCCATCTATCCATGGTTTTGCTGACCTTCAGGGTTTGCGAGCTACTGAAGCACTTCAAGCCACTATTCCATCTACCATACTAATCACACCTTACAGGCCAGATATCATTGTATATAACTCAGGCAAACCCTTTGTTGCTTTACTTGAACTAACCTGCCCTCTAGACTCAAAACACAACATTTAATCTCCTAGGTCAGGAAAGCAAAACAAAGCTGAGTATCATCAACTGCTTGCGGAATTTGATCACTTACAAATCTCAAACTATTATGAAGCTATTGAAATTAGTGTGCTAGGTTGCTACCTACCTTCTTAAATTCAGAACATCAAGAACTTTATTGACTTTGTACAACTTTCTGTAACCACCAAATCTTCCATCCGACAGATCCTCGACAACGCTGCTCGTCAATGTATGTCATGTTCACAAAAGATTTTCTTGGCCAGGAATTGTAGTGACTGGTCAACCGAGCACTTAAATTAATTTTGTCTTGTAATTATTGTTGCTGTTGTTGTTAGTCTTTTTATACATGTAAACACTCCTTGCCGTACCTACAAGATCTTATTTTGCTTGATCTGACTGTGGTCGCATGAGACTGAGGACTAATAACGTATTGTATGCATCATCCTATTACTTATGATGGTTTTCTCTCTTATTATAAGTCACCCTGTAGGGAGATCAGCTTGAAACCAATTCACCGTGTAGAGAGTTCAGCTATAAACAAATCACCTTGTACAGAGTTCAGCTATAAACAAGTTACCTTGTGTAGAGTTCAGCTACAAACAAGTCACCTTTTTACAGAGTTCAGCTACAAACAAGTCACCCTGTACAGAGTTTAGCTACAAACAAACCACTCTAGAAAGTTAAACCACAACAAATCACAGTTCAGCCATAAACTTAAGATAACAGCTAGCTCCCTGTAGAGAGATCAGATAGAATTAATTTACCTTGTAGAGAGATTAGCTTGAAGCAAGTCACCCTGCAGAGAGAGAGAGAGATCAGCTTGAAACCAGTCACCACGTAGAGAGTTCAACCACAAACAAATTACCCTGCTAGATCAGCTAGAAACAAGTCACCCTTTAGAGAGTCAGCTAGAAATCAGTTACCCTATAGAATTCAGCTACCACCCTATAGAGATCAGCTACAAACAAGTCATCCTGTAGAGAGATCAGCTTGAAACCAGTCATCACGTAGAGAGTTCAGCTACAAACAAATTACCCTGCTAGATCAGCTGGAAACAAGTCACCCTTTAGAGAGTCAGCTAGAAACCAGTTACCCTGTAGAATTCAGCTACCACCCTATAGAGATCAGCTACAAACAAGTCATCCTGTAGAGAGATCAGCTTGAAACCAGTCATCACGTAGAGAGTTCAGCTACAAACAAATTACCCTGCTAGATCAGCTGGAAACAAGTCACCCTTTAGAGAGTCAGCTAGAAACCAGTTACCCTGTAGAATTCAGCTACCACCCTATAGAGATCAGCTACAAACAAGTCACCTGTAGAGAGATCAACTAGAAAAGTTACCCTGTAAAGACATCAGCTAGAAATAAGTCACCCTGTAGAAAAATCAGATAGAACCAAGTCACCATGTAGAGAGTTCAGCTACACACAAGCTACTCTATAGATATCAGTTACAAAACAAGTAACCCTGTAGACTACAAACAAGTCACCTTGTACAGAGCTCAGCTACAAACAAATCACCCTATAGAGAGATCAGCTAGAAACAAGTCATCCTGTAGAGTAGGCTTGTGTCGATTATGCTGGAATAAATTTTGGCATACTGTAATAGGGGATGAAAAGCATAAAGCATAATGCTGGCATAATGGAGCGTAATTAGGAACATAATGGGTAAATGTCCGCTATGATAATTATAACTTCTGCTATCATAGTCACAAAGTCAAGGGAAAATCTGTTTTAGATGGTGAAATTATTCCTGACAACGAGTAGAATAATGCACTACTACAAGTTAACACCGCTAGACGAAATGAATGCTTTTCATTGACATTGTGCATGGGTTTCAGTTTTAAAGGACACGTGCAGTCACGTGTCAACTAGCACTAAGGCACGACAAAGCAGTTTAGCTGAGGTTCCATCATTGAATTTGGCATTATATAACATCAGGAGCTTATGAGCCGCCGAAGGCGGCAAAGGAGCATGAAACTTACGTTGCCTACCGGGTGCCATCACAATCCAAATTGTTTGCCGATTAGTTTCCTTACAAGGAAACTAAAATCTCGTTATTGGAAGCCGTATACGGAATTGCGCGTGACGAAATATCAAGGTGCGAGCTCAGCCAAAGCGGGCTGTGTTCATTGTCGAGGAGGCCTAAGTACATGACTGAACTGTCGCCAAAGCGTGTCACGTTTCAACAATGAGGGAACACCAAAGTGTCACAGAAGAAGTACAGGGAGGCGACTGGCAGTGACCCATGGCGACGGCTCGAGCTAAACCTAAAATAAGTGCATGATTTCTTTGCGGTCGGTATCGCGTCCTATCTCAGTGAAGGTAGCTTTAAATAGTTGAAAATGCTTTAAATACGCCACGGCACTACATGAACACGTACATAGTTACATACGTACACATACTTAAAAAAAAAACATATTTCGTACATCAGTTATGCGTTTAATAACTCACGAGCCTAATGCCATAGCTAGTGCCAAACGAGATAGCTATCACAACACAAAATCACTTGCTATAGAAGTACTGGGTAACTAATTGTATCACTGCTAATTCCTTCAGGAGGGTCAGCTCAAGCCGACAATGTTAGCGTCGCTAGCTATATCGACAATTTTATATTGTAACTAACCCCCGATTAGCTATCTACGTACGTATATATAGATTACGTTATCAAAATTCCTGTAACTGTACATGTTGATTCAACATTCTCGATCTCGAATTCTTTAACTCCCAAGTTATTATAGTATTAAACATGGCACGGCTACAGTATAACAGCTGACACTTCTCTATAGTGTATTTACTATTGAGCCAGAAGCACATCTGCCATCTTTACCAGATAAATCTATGGGCCACCATGTAGGCAATAATTACCATCACACACAGTGATATATTAACTGAACTCAACCGACTTAAACCAAATAAATCTTGTGGCCCAGACAACTGTCATCCACGTGTGTTGAAAGAAATCAAAGATGGACTTATGTTACCACTCTATCTCCTATTAATAAATCACGAGATAAATCGTTACAGGAGTCCTCTTTGCCTTCATGTTGGAAACTAGCAACAGTCACTGCCATTCATAAGAAAGGTGATTCAAATCTTCCTAGCTATGACCGCCCAATCAGCCTTACTTCAATATTTTGCAGAATGCTTGAATCAATCATTAAAAATAGGATAATGTCTTAGCTATACTTCCAAGCAAATGACTTTTTTGCAATGAGCAACATGGATTTCATAGCAGGAACCTTGTGAGACACAGCTATTAACTGTTATGGAGCACTGGACTAGATTTTGTTGACTAAGTTAGAAGCATATGGTGTTAATGGCTTGGTGCTTCATTGGATTAAAGCTTTTTATCAAACAGAAAGCAACGAGTAATTGTTCATGGAGCACTCTCCGAGTGGTCTACTTTCACTAGTGGTGCCCCACAGGATAGTGTGCTTATTTGTTATATATGTCAACGACCTACCTGACTGAATACAGAGCTATTTGGGTATCTTTGCTGATGACACTTTATCGCCTCATCTCAGTGCTCATCTGAAGATTCTTCCATTTTGCAAGAAGACATTGATTCCTCTTTGCAATGGTGTGACACATGGCTATCCTTTCTTAACCTTCCTAAATGTCACTACAGCACAATTGGACATTCTTCATTAAACACAGAGTATTGTTTCCCCTCCGAAAATGAAGCAAATATGAGGTTTATTGATCTCCATGGTTGTGGAGGATCTGGGTGTAGTATTTGATAAAGATTTGAAGTTTACACCTCATGTTAAACAAACTGTAATGAAAGCTAACAGAGTATTGGGAATTATTAAATGTACCTTTGCTTTCAGGGATGCAACCACAATAAGATTATTACAAGTTACTCTTGTTTGCCCAATTTTGGACTATATGCATCAACTGTCTGGAACCCTCGTCTTATGAAAAACATCCGTAAATTAGAAGCAGTTCAAAGAAGAGCCACAAAACATATACCCTCCTTCTATAATTTGACATACTCTGAAAGACTCCAAGAACTTACAGCTTACTTTACCATTGACCCAGAATGGATCTGATTATGAGTTACAAAATCCTGAACAATTTAGTATCTGTGGACAAAGACTATTATTTTTACTTTTACAGGGTTTTGCAATTGAATTCGTCGCCTTTGCGATTGAATTCGTCCCGTTTGCAATTGAGTTCGTCGGTATTGCAATTGAATTCGTCCCGTTTGCGATTGAATTCGTCGGTTTTGCAGTTGAATTATTCGGTTTTGCAATAGAATTCGTCGCGTTTGAATTACAATTCGTCATAAACAAAACGGCTCCAAGAAACCAACCCGTTCATTAAGAGATGAACTATTTATGCCTTGGAGAGTTACACTTGAGACACTAGAAGGTAATTGAAGCTGGTAGTACGCGAAGTTGATAGCTGTCTGACAAGTTAATTAACTTGCTCGCGAATGACCACACCCATCGCGAATGGCGTAGTAGAGTTTGGAATGTTGCTGGATAAGCTGTAGAGGAAGAATTATTGCCTTATAAAGACTTTTTTACTACTGTTGTACTTGAACAAGTTCTTGTAGCAGCTGCTACATCATGTTTTCGTGTTTGCTCCAGCTGCCATTCTTGTTATGGACGAATTTAACTGCAAAAGCGACGAATTCAATTGCAAACGGGACGAATTCAATTGCAAAAGCGACGAACTCAATTGCAAAGTCTCCGAATTCAATTGAAAAGTCGCCGGATTCAATTGCACAAACTGTAATACCAACCCCACCTGATCAAATGGACTTGGACTTAGCCACGTTTGGATGACATTCTTCGTAACCGTTTAGCCTGGCTACACCACTCGATCGGCAGGGATGTGTTGAGTCCTGCTGAAGGTGCTGGAGAGTTTCCTCGAAGGTTTGTATGACTGCATCCCAGAGGATTTTTATGGCAAGGGATTTCCGAGAGTGGTTGTGATAATGTACTTGTAATTTAATATTTTTTTGTTTTGTTTTGTAATCGTTGTTTTTGTTTGTAATTGTAATTACTTTTCTCCCTTGCCATGCCCACGTTGGTATCACTTGATCACCAGCCTTGTGGTCGCATGTGACCGAGGGTTACTGAATTTGTAAATGTATATACATGTCTCATTTATTATGATAGTTTCAACAACAATTACATAAATTGCTTAAACACTGCTGTTAGAGGTCATAGTTTTTCACAGAGAATCGTCAATGATTGGAACACCTTACCCCATTAAATTAGATGTATTCTTGTGTGACCGCCGGTTTGATTGTATTTGAGATTAGTTTTACAAGACTTTGTCTTCCATGTACCAATTAACAAATAATAATTATGCAACGAAGTACTAAAGATAATACGAAATGTGGTTAAAATTATGTCATTAAATAATGAATAAATAAATGTTTGAGAAAACTACAAGGCCTAAAGCTTTGTACTCACTGGGAATAGAATCCATGTTGTATGAAGAGACAATCGTATAATGGGCGGCTGTATTCGTGGAGGTGATAGAAACGAACGATTCTATTTAACGCCGATCAAAACATTTAGCACGTGACGCCCACTACACAAGCGAACTACTGTCCATAAATTATTATTATTATTATTGGGGGTACAGGTAAGGAGGCAAAGCCTGTAAAAACCTGATCTAAACAATCAAACTACTACAAAAATAACTATACAATATCATACTGGTAATCATAATAAAAAATCTATCTAGGTGTGTCTTAAACAAATTGGTTGAATGAACATTAACTGAGTCATATGGGAGTCCATTCCAATCATTTATAATTCTTACTGAATAAAAGTGACGGCGTGGCAAGCAGGTAGCGTGTGGTTTGTAGATCTTTAAATCATGACCTCTTGTTATAGAAGATGATCGAAGGGTAAATAAAGATGAGCTATCCATGTCCAGCATGTTATGAAATAATCTGTATGTGTAAATTAAGTCCCCTCTACGACGTCGATATCTGAGGGATGGTAAGTTTAGATGGTTTAATCTGTCAACATATTGCAAGCCTTTAATTTCGCTCACTAACTTGGTAGCTCTTCTTTGAATTTTTTCAACTGACTGCTGATCAAGTATGAACTGTGGACCCCATATAATATTTCCATATTCTAATATGGGACAGACAAAAGATTTGTACAGTTGGAGTAACACGTTGGTGTTCAAGTACTCAAACGATTTATTAATCACAGCTAGTATACGATTAGCTCTTGCAGTTACTATAGCAGTATGGTTATGAAACTTCAGAGAAGAGTCAACGACGATTCCCAAATCTTTGACTGACTCAGTAGATGTTATAACATTACTGTCCATACAATAATTTCCATAGGAGTGGGTGAGACCTAAATGCAAAACATAACACTTGCTAATATTAAAATTAAGCAACCAGGTTCTCGACCATTCAAACAATATATCAATATCCCGTTGAAGTTGTAAGTAATCGGCTTCACATCTAATTGATCGAAAGATCTTGGCATCATCAGCAAATAGTAAGATTGGGCTGTCCACAGATAACGGAATATCATTAACATATAACAGAAAGAGCAGGGGGCTAAGGACTGAACCTTGGGTGTTTGAAAGTGGGCGAAAGCAACTGTTTCGATTAGAAGATGAATGGTTGCTACACCTACTTAATAAACAGCATGATTGGAAGTTGCTACTGATCGCTGGAGGTTAGATTTTGTTAGTTAAAACACTTTGATAGTCTTGTTTCTTTATGCACCTATTTCTTTATGCACCTATCAATGTATTGCCCCGCCTCTCCGGCGTAAGTGGGGCTTTACAGGGGGAATTGACACGAAACTGCTGCCCCACTATGGGGCATTTTACGATCGGTCATTAAGCGCTCAAATATTTTTTGTTGTAGGCTTCCTTTGCTATGTCAAATCCCGAGTATATTCCGCGTTGCAACTGGGGCCAACGGTGGGGATTTGACATGATAGGTTTGCCCTACTATGGGGTATTTATTTAGCTTTACAGCATGCTTGCAAGTAAAAAATCATAATTGCATGCTGAAGGTAGCTGTGGCAGCAACGGTACTGACATCCAAGGTGAAAAAAAAGTTAACAATTTTAGTTACTGTTCAAATTATAGTAACAGTTCATTGAAGTTAGCTGAGATAGGCACACTGGAGCAACAATGACATGGACAAAGGATGTGAAAAGTGCAGGCTCGATCAGAATTGAAATTATTGGAAAATGGATTAATTGGCGTTTGATAGTGTTAGTTGGTAATGAAATGTTAATAGCTGGGAGATGGTTGTAAGGTCGTACGATTCTGTTGAAATAAAAGTGACGCTGTGCTGCTGATGTTCTAGGATGGATTAGCTTGTGATGTGTCCCTGATCTGGTTACTGGTAAAGGTAATATGGTCTCTGATTTCAAAGTTGTCTGATGGCGATTTCAATGATTTTATTAAGAACATAAGGTCATCTATTTCATAGATGTACATTATTGGAAGGAGGAATTTGACATTCGGCTGTGTTAAATCCCCACTATAGCCCCATATATGCCCGAGGGGGGTAGTAGGGCAATACAATGATAGATGCATTAGTCTCGCGTAACTAGGGTACCTTCACTCATGTATGGGATGGGAGAAAACCTCACCTGGCAGGCCATTGTGTGAAGAAGGTGCAGTTTCCAGCTGGTAAGTTTGTGTGATGATGCATAGCTCTCCACCTGAAGCCTTTTAGTGCCAGGGGTGCCCAGACTGATCACTGATATGGGTCCTGAGAAGGTATACACAAAATGTGCCCTTAGGTTGATAATTGCTGTGTGCATGGTTGTGCTTGCTATTAACTGCTATTGTAAGCAATGCTCCACATACTTGTGCACACTGACATATTCATGAAATTCTGGTATTGCATTTCAGCCATGTTTGTTCTCCAAATTTTTTTTTGGTCTTGCAGCATATCCACAGCATCATGTGATCATTTTAGTACAGCCCATGTTAAATATATTCATAACTCAGATACCACTTGTAGGTGACAGACAGTTGAAATACTCTGCTTTATCCCAATCTTACCGTGGTTTGCTCTTGGCAACTCCAGCCATGTCTTAATCCAGCGCTCTAATCCATCCTCATTTAAACATATCATATAACATAAATTGTGTAAAATTGCATAAAATTAATGTAATAGGTATTCGTTGGATGTTTAAGCTTTACTACTTGTAGGCATCAGATTCAATACCATGATTCTCACAATTTAAAGTGCAATCTCACATCCTCATATGTCCATGGTCGGATAATCACTGATCATAATTGCATACTAAAACATCCCTTATGTTTATATGTTCCAGTAAATTCCTCTAGAATTGTATCACTGTGCATCTTTTCTACCTGCACACACTGTGTTGGCCATGCAATCTTTGTACATGCCCCATTAGGAGGTTGTCCCATTGATGATTGTACTTGGTTGTATTTGCCCCGGGCCTAGTTATACAACAAAGTACTAAGAATAATAAGAAAATGCGGTTGAGATTATGTCATAAATAATAATGAATTAATGAATGAATAAATAAATAAATAATGTTTGAGAAAACTACGAGTTCTAGAGACATGAACTAACCGGGGATAGATTCACCTGTGAATGAAGGTACAAATGTATAATTGCCACACCCGTTCGTGCTGATGACTTGACCATATGTGTAATTCTATATAACGCCCAGTACCACATCCTTGCTTAATTACAGATTGCACGAAGGAGGAGATTAGCGAATGTCTGAGGAGTGACTGCAGGAGACTCCACATGTGAACAAGAAGATTACAATTGAATTTTTATGTTTGTAACGTCTCAAGTCTCCATGCCATGCCATGCAGCTGCCAGTGGATTCATTCACATAAATATGTGATTGAACAGTACAAGAAAACATTAAAACATATGCCACGCTCTTTACAATACAGCTACATATAAAATACAAGTAAACAATCTTGTCTTGTGCAACTGGCATGGCGAACTTCCTTTGTGTTGGTGTCAGGCAATTCAATATGTGCTTAATCTTTTTTGCCTTCACCTGGCTTAGCTACTAGGCTTTGACTGGCTTGGATGTCTTCCTTTATCTGGTTCATCTGGCTTGCATACTCCTACAGTATTGTGTAGCTATCTCCTGCAAGTTATGTATGCAATTATAGTGTGTCACCCATCATTGTGTCATTGCTACACCACTGATGAACCTTATTTAGCTCTAGTATATACTGTGCTGTATATTGGCTAATAATTTTTATCTGGTGATGTTGCCTATAATATATTGCTGCATACAATACTGCAATAATGCATAGTTCTCTCCTGTATGTTTTGTATACATATACTGTGTACACATCACTGTGCCATTACCACACCAATGATATGCTGGCACTTAGCTACTGGTGGCCTTTAGTAACAATGCCACTATTGTGTTGTATCTGTCACTACTGTGACATATTGAGTTGATTTGGGGATTGTATCTTCACCACCTAATAACCTCACCAGGGGGCTGTCACGTTGGTGTATGTACTTGGTTGTATGTGATGCGGTCCTAGTTATACAACCAAGTACTAAAGATAATATGAAATGTGGTTAAAATTACGCCATTAATAATGAATGAATGAATAAATAATAATAATAAAATAATGTTTGAGAAAACTACGAGGTCTAGGGACATGAACTAAGCGGGGATAGATTCGCCTATGAATGAAGGCACAACCGTATAATAAGTACGCCTGTTCATGCTGATGACTTTACCGTACGTGTAATTCTATATAACACCCAGCACCACACCCTTGCTTAATTAGAGATTGCGTGAAGGAGAAGATTATTAAACGTCTGCACAGTGACTACAGCAGAGCCAGAGGCCACCTTACACGTAAACAAAAAGATTACAAGTATGTTTAACTGTGTATTTAGTATGCAGGATATGCGCTCCAGGCATCATGCAGTGAACAACCAGCTGATGACCAGTTGGGATACCAGCTGATGTGCTCATAAACAACCAGCTGGAACAACAAGCTAGGTAATGAGTAATGTAACACTTGTACCAGTGGTAGTTGTATTATACATCTTCATCTGGCTTGCTAGCGGCTGGAATTATTTTCCACCCTGCTTAACCACTACTCTACTGTGAGTCTGTAATAAACAAGAAGCCGATGCAGTGCTGCATATGCAACAATGTGTAACTATCTCCTGTATGTTGTGTATGGCAGTATGCATAATATTATAGACTGTGATCACTGTGCCAATGTCACACTGCTGGCATACTGACACATCACCAGTGGCCTCTAGTTACAACAGAGTCTGTTGTGCCAGATTGGCTTGATTGGGATCAATTACTAATTTATTTATTTATTTAGCTTTACAGCATGTGTGCAAGTAAAAATCAAAATTGCATGCTGAAGGTATGCCAGCAACGAGTGCTGAAATCCTAGATGGAAAAAAAACAATTCTAGTTACCGTTCATTACAGAATTATAGTTACAGTTCATTGAAATTAATGGAGATAGGCTCACTGGAGCAATGATGACATGGACAAAGATGTGAAAAGTGCAAGCTCGATCAGAATTGAAATTATTGGAAAAATGAGTCCATAGGTGTTGGATTAATTGGCATTTGATAGTGTTATTTGGTAATGAAATGTTAATAGCTGGGAGATAGTTGTAAAGTCATACGATTCTATTGAAATAAAAGTGACGCTGTACCACTGATGTTGTTCTAGGATGGGTTAGCTTGTGATGTGTCCCTGATCTAGTAGAGTTACTGGTAAAGGTAATATGGTCTCTGATTTCAAAGTTGTCAGATGGCAATTTTAATGATTTTATTAAGAACATAAGGTCATTTATTTCATAGATGTACATTAGTGGAAGGAGGTTTAGTTGTTCCAGTCTGGATTTATAGGTAGATGTGTAGTCATTTAAAATATACTTAGTTGCTCTTCACTGTATGCATTCTAGTGATGTTATGTCTTTTATTAATTACGGTCTCCATATTTGTGAGCAGTAGATTAGTTGGGATCTTACTAATGAGATGTAAAAGTTTTTCTTGGCTTCCATACAATTGGTTTTAAAAGTTCTCCTGATAAGACCTAAAGTTTTATAAGCTTTTGCAGAAATATATGAATAGTGGGCCGTCCAGTTGAAGTCACATGTGAATATTACCCCAAGATCTTTGTGGTGTGATAAACGAGGAATGGGCTGTCCATTAATGCTATAAATTGAATGGTCTAATGAGTCTTTGGCCCAGAAGCGAAGATGAACGAATTTGGAATAATTAAAATATAGTTCTGATGTAGTACTCCAGATGAAGGCATTGCTGATATCTGTTTATAATTTCTCAGTGTCGTCAGAAGATCTAATCTTACATTTCAATGATTTTATTAAAATCACCATGTTATAATTGTGTCTTCACCATGTCCCTTGTACTGCATAGCCTCACTTCACTGCTGAGTCATCTTCAGAGACACGTCACACCTACAATATATACTTTCAATATAGCTGACTTAACTTGGTATTTGTGTAGGTTGTGTTTTAGTATTGTGGTTTTCAGATGCCAGTTAAACTCCCTTGCCTGTGTACGTATGCATATGTACCATGAAACCACCTAACTTCATAGCCAAATTCCAGGGTACATATCTTATAAACCCTGGCTGGCCATGGTACATTTAAGTTAAACCATGGCTGGCTATGGTACATTTAAAATAAACCATGGCTGGCCATGATACATTTAAATGTACCATGGCCTTGATATATCTGATGAGGTAACGTTGTTTGTTTTTATAAGAATCCTGGCAGTATTCGATTGTGGGAGTTTATTATTACTCACATGATGAAAATTATGAACCCGATTTTGCATTCTACAGCACTCGTACGAAGGCGATTCGACACCCTTACCACCCTATGAGTTGACAAACGGAAGTTTAAGGTGAGAACTAGTGTCATGGTTAATTCACAATCGCATGTCCGCGTGTTTGATTACGTACCACGCCCACTTTTCGTGTATCACGAGGTAACCACTCTACAGCGAAGCTTACCCCTCTGGATGTTTAGAAAACATTGTAAACAGTGGTTAAACGATGTAGCAACTTTGAAACACTTGTTAAATCGCAAAATTGAGTGTTTCCATGATATTCATATTCCCGTTTATGTTAACAAACGTAATTGCAACGTTACTTGCTGCTGACTCATAATCGAATTTTACAAGACTCTCTATATAATAAATCCAGCGGGTTGCCTCGTATTGGCTTGGGTGATTAGTCGCCCACCACAGTAGGTTATTAGCCTACATGGTACATATCAGTTGTATCATGTGCCCTCGTGATTCTCGTGATTTGCCTGATATGTACACCCACGCTCTCGGGCCTAACGGCCCTCGAGCTTGGGTGTACATATAACGGCCCGAGAGCGTGGGTGTGCATATCAGGAAAATCACTCGGGTACATGATACAACTATTATATGTATCATTTCCACTGGTACATATATACACACTGCTCTGAGTGCTGGCGATGGCACTGTTTATACTTGCCCAATGGGTAGGTTGCAACATAGGTGTATGTACTTGGTTGTATGTGATGCAGTCATAGTGATAATAATCCTGTGCCAAAAACAGCCCAGCTGTAAAAAATGCGAGGCCAAGAATGCACAAGTACATGTTCATGGAGTAACTACAACCAAAAGACATGATATCAAAATCTGGCCAAGAAAGCATTTACAGTATAGGCACTTTTATGCATTCGTTTTCTATATGCTTCACATTATCACATCCAGCTAGCTGTACATGTGTGCTTGCAATATAAACAATACTACTGAGACGATAAAAGATGATTACACTGCATTGTTACCAAAATTAATTTAACTAAAAATTTACAATTGGTTTCTATTTGGCCATCTTTTTATTTTAATATACAGTGCAAAAAGATGGCCAAGTAGAAACCAATTGTAAATTTTTAGTTAAAGTAATTTTGGTAACAATGCAGTGTAATCATCTTTTATCGTTTCAGTAGTTTTGTTTATATTGCAAGCACACATGTACAGCTAGCTAGATGTGATAATGTGAAGCATATAGAAAACTAAATGCATAAAAGTGCCTATACTGTAAATGCTTTCTTGGCCAGATTTTGATATCATGTCTTTTGGTTGTAGTTACTCCATGAACATGTACTTGTGCATTCTTGGCCTCGCCTTTTTTTACAGCTGGGCTGTTTTTGGCGCGGGATATCAACTACTTTTTGTTGAATGGAGAACATACAGTTACTGAAGATTGGCTATTATATTACATAGGAGACACAGCTCAACATCCTCTCAAGCTAACTCAATTGCAAACAAGAGTTGATGTGTACAAATACTCCCTCAAACAATTATTCAATGGAACTCCCTTCAAATTCCTAACATCGACACAATAGATCTTGAAACATTTAAGAACGCTGTAAGTAATATAATAATTATGTGATTGTAATGCTCATTAGCGTGTTGCCCCTAGTGGGCTTTAAATTTGCTAATTAACAATAATAATAATAACAGCATGCATGCATGCATAATAACAGCTTCAGTATCAGATTAGCTAGCTAAATCAGTAGCAAAAGCTTCAAGTTCAGTGTTTAGAAGCGCTACTAAAAGTGACTTGCTAAGAGAAAACGCATTCAAACCATTCAAATTTCCCTCAAGGACTCATGTGATATTTTGCATGATGTTTCACGTGAAAATAAGAACCGGGGATAGTGACAAAGTCGAGGCTACCATCTTAATGGTTCTTCCTGAAGCGGTGGGTTGATGACATAACTAGTCTCTGTGCGTAACAAGTGGAAGCGAATCAACTGTGAGTTGTTGCTGAACGTATGCCTCGGAATGGACATGAAGGCGCTGAATACATCACACTATTCTCCCAGCAAATTGCCGAGTAAGTTTGTGCATAAGTCATTGTAAATGGATATATAACTACCGTCATAATTTTAGACAGGAATCCCCCATGCCATAGTAGCTTCCTGGGATTATATATCTATGCTTTTGTAGGCCAGATCCTTGCAGCTGGCTTGTTCTAGCAGCTGTGTGGGTCATACCGCGAACAAGTTGAGCTGAACCCTAGTGAGAAAACAGCAAAAAATGAAAGAAGATTTTTTTCTAAACATTTCAACCAATCAGATGGTTGGTGATGACAACGAAGCTGTCAAGAGCAGACAAATGCTTCCATCAAAGGCTATAGTGCTATATACTTTTATAGCTTCCTCCAGTGTATGGTGAAATCTTTGGCTATAAATAATGTGTCAGGTATTTGAATGATTAGCAAGTAAGTCAATACTACAAAACTAATAAGTTAATATTTTTGAGGGTTCAGCTCAATGCGTACATACAGTATACCATAATTACTATGCATCAATCAATTGATGTGATGATAATATGTGCAGATCTGAGACAACCATGGACCCTACTATATAGTAACTGGGCAGATATATAGAGTTATGTATACTCTGATATAATTGTTGAGTGTTGTAGTTTGCCAATGGTCGAAGCTAAATTAACCATTTTAGATAGCTTTTTGTGTTGTTGAAGGTGTCAGGCAAACTCCAGTTAGGGCCAGGCAATAAAAGATTGTTTTTCAAAACTGGAGAGGAATATGCTTAGGCCCGCAAGGTACAGGCTTAATCTATTTACCCCTAGCTGTAATGCATCTATCAATCTATTGCCCCACTACCCCTCCCTTCGGGCATATATGGGGCTATAGTGGGCACGACCGAATGTTAAATGCCCCATGGAAGGGCAAACCTATTGTGTCAAATCCCCACCCATTGGCTCCAGTTGCAACATGGGAATTTACTCGAGATTTGACATAGCGTAGAAAAATTACTTGGGTGCTTAATAAATGATTGTCCACCATAGTGGGGCAGCAGTTTCATGTCAATTCCCTTGTAAAGCCCCACTAACATCCAAGGGGGTGGTGGGGCAACACATTGGTAGATGCATAATGAGTTTGCATCATAAACCTTGTGTTAAAAGTTGGGCTGTTTTGCGTTTGTTGTGCTTATAGCAGCTAATGTGCTTATTCTGCAAACAAGGACTGGAGAAACTTTAAATTGTCTTCTACCTTTATCTATCAACTAGATCACTGTTGGTTATAAAATTTCCTTTGTTGTTGTAACTTGTTTACCATTATGCTATAACCGTTAGTCCCTTCTAGTTTATATGTCTCCTAACAATGAAAATTGTTATGTCAAAATGTAGCATAGGGGAGAACCACAAAACAAGTCAAGTAATATATTATAAAATTGGTCATCAACTGCTACCAGCTTCAGTATGCTGAATAATACATCTTGGGAATGGTTATGTGGGATGCCCACTTTAATGTATATAAAATGATGTGATGCTCATGTTGTATAGGTGTTAGTCACACTGATTTATCTGCTGTCTCCTCCCATACCAGACCTGCCTCAATCTGATCAACCCAAGGAATCTACGTAGGACCTCCTGACCATAAAGACTTTTGTAAAGTACACTTGTTGAAGTCCAACTACAACATGTGGTGAGTATAATTGGAATGTTGGTGTATGTGTGTAGTGCATATTAGTTGTGGGACAATGGTAGGGTCCTGGATTTGAAGAACTGGCCCAGACACATACTCAGCTTGAATAATAGTATGTACACACATATGCTACACACACACTATACATATTTGACATGCTAGTCTGACTATATGATTACATGTTTTTAGTTAGCTGTGCCTTACCATATACTGTATCCCTTAATGTATGTGGAGGGTGGATACTGATGTTGTGACTGCTGGCGGGTGAATTTATGGTCAATGGACAAATCATTAATTGGTGGTACCAAGACCCCACTACTATATTATGAACTCTTGGTGGACTTCATAGCCAAACACTAGTGTATCTGGCTTCTCAGTTGTGCTATTGTAACTAGTCATTGTTTTTTTATTTTATGGGATCATCATAATGTAAACGTTTACTATTACAGTATATTCATGCTATCATTAAAGACTTTTTATAATTGTGGGTGGTTGCATGAGGGTTTAACAAGGGCTGTGACTGAAAGGTGATGCGCTGATGCTGGCTTTTAGTAAACACTCAAGTTTCACCGGCACTGAATAGCTGGGGTAGGATTAGAGCCGTGCACGGGTAATGTAGCAGTAAATTACTTCAACTGTATCCCAACACTACAGCGGGTATGAAACAACAGCTACATGTCGGTAAGGCCCTGCATGGGGGAGTAATGCTATAACGAGTCAGTGGAGGAATATTGTGGTGAATTTAAAACAAATCAGTGACTGGACTCAATCAAACCCAGAGTTGACAGCACAGTGTCCATCAAACCAGCCAGCTCACAAAAATATGTTAAACAGCATGATAGCTTACCATTGCCAATTTAAACTCATCCACCTATTCTCACCAACAGATCTAGAGCTTTTACTCCAGATCAATTAAGGATTGGAACAACTTGCCATCTGCCATAATTGAGTGCAACAATATTGACTCTTTTTCAGTAGAACTGCATACATTGTATGGAATCCAGTAACTGTAATCTTTGTAACTACATAGCTATTTTGCGATTATTGTTTTTTTTCCTGAGCATATCAGCTGAGCTGTCTGCTCAGTACCAATAAGAATAAGAATTACTTATGAACTGCAAAATGTAATGAACTCAATGTAAGGTGTAGCTATGAGTGTCAAAATTACATAGTGAATATTGTGGGTACCAGTTAACAAGTACGAGTGGCTATTGTGCTGGCATAGTAGTCAGTATGCCCCGAGTATTCAACATTAGGCCTGGCACACGACCAGTAGTATGCCTTGAGTCTTGTACTTTAGGGAATGAGACAAGTAGTATTAGCATTAGGTTTAGGGTCGGGTTCAGCTTTGGTTTCTTCTTCACTTCGGTTGGACATTTATAATGTAGAAACTAATGCAGATCATGTAGTTGCAGCACCAGTGGTACAGTAGTTACGAACATGGACCATGAGTGTGGATGCCAGGATTCAAGCCCCAGCTGAGGCAACTGTTGTTTGTTTTTTTGCTTTCTTAGGTCTTTTGTCCAAGTTTTTTTTAAATGCACGTAACTTCTCAGTAAGCTTCACTGCCGGCATAATATCCGGCAAAACAGTGCAACGGGTACCAGATATAACCTGCCTTAAAATGAATGTGGTCTGCAAATCACCAGTGTACAATACAGATAACTAGCTACTGTAGCATTACTTCAGCTAGTGCAATATTGTATAGCCATAATGCTATACTCTGTGCACGTGTAGAGCTAACACTTGAGCAAGTATGCAAACAATATTATTGCTAAACATAGTTATGTTAAAGTGTTCAGTCAGGTGCATTAATAACATGCACAGGGAGGGTGTTCCACGGTCTGATATAGAAGAGGGAAAGAAAGGAATGTAAGTGTGTTTGATCTTGCTACCAGCTGTGTAGATTGTCTTACGTATGTTTGAAATACATACAAGTGCTAAATGTGCTGACTTCCTGTCTCCCCCTGCATTTCAAACTATACATTTGCAGTCCAAATATAATATTATTTTATTATTACTATTATTACAGGAAAAAGAGGCATAAGCCTGTGAGTCCTGCTCATGTACAAAAGGAAAATAATCATTAGAGATGATAATTATCAAATAAATCATAAAGTTATTTACAGAGTTAGTTGACACTACTTCGTTGGGTAGACTATTCCAAGCATTTATTGATCTTACAGAGAAGAAATTACTTTGAACAGATCTTTGAAGCTTTACTGAAGCCTAAATAGACTACATCCATAGGGGTGCCCTTCTCTAAGGAATCTGTCCAGTATTGCAGAGTTGTGAGAAGTTGTGTTACACATGAACGTTTCAGCACAAAACCATGTTGTTGGTTGGTTAACAAATTATTTCTAAATAAGTACTCAAATAATTTATCTCTTATCACTGATTTCAGAATTTTACAAACCACAGATGTTAAACCGGTTCGTCTATAGTTGGATGGGAGTTTTCGGTAACCTTTTTTAAACACTAGTACTACATTTGCTATCTTCCACATACTCAGAAGTGAGCTAGTGTCCAAAGACTTTTTAAACAATATTGACAAAGGTCTGGTTAACTCAAAAGCTGCTTCCTTGAAGAAGCAAGGATGCCAGCCATCAGGACCAGGTGATTTGTTAACACCTAAGTTACACAGCTTGTTGTATATATCATCCTCTGAGACTTGAAGATCAATCATTGGTGTTCCTTTAAATACATCAGGGAAGGAGGGAATATTATTCAGATCTTCCTGAGTGAATACACTTGAAAAGTATCCGTTGAGTGTATCAGTCTTTTCTTGGTTAGAAATAGCTTCACCATCATCACTGGTCGTCAGGTAGCCTAGTTTTTAGTTTGGAGTTGACATATTTCCAGAATTCTTTATATTGGATTGCTCTTAATATTATTTGCCAACCTTTCTTCATGATTACTTTTCAGGTTGCATGTCATACTTCGAAGTTCATTGTGTGCTCTAGCAAATCCATTGAGTTTTACAATAATTTCTCCACAGCATCATTTTCTTTTTCCTTAGTCGAAGAACTTCTCTGGTTGTATAAACATTCCTAAACTTGGGTCTTCCACTAGATAATGGAGCAGAACTTTTGATAGCTGCATCAAATGTAGCATAGAGATATTCCAAGCTTCATCCATAGTCATATTCAACATTCCTTCACAATCAATACTAGCTACCTGAGCCCTGAGAGAGTTGTAATCTCCAGCATTAAGGTTAAATCTAGTATATTCTAGGTTGTCATTAGGTGTTGTTAAATTGAAAGTATACTGTAAGGATATAAATGGTCACTTTTGCCTAACAGTGGTAAATAAGACAAATTACTAATCATACCCTTTTCTCACTAAGTCCAACAAAGATGGTGATTACAGATTCACAACTTTTATTATGCATTTGTCACTGAAAGCTTTAAGAAAACAGACTGTTGCTAAGAGATTAATGTTACTACATAATTTAGGAGTATGTGCTATACTATTGTAAATTGGTACTATAACTGCCATTATCTCTTAGCAACAATTTGTTTACTTAGAATTTCCTTTTGGGTATATTTTCTGGTCTAATAGCTTTCAGTGCACATGTGCAAGCACACACTATAATACTTACACACACGCGTACACACGCACACACAGACACAATTCCACGCATTCGTAGAGATTTGTTTCATAAAATGACATGGACACACGTTATGGTCAGTTAAGAATACAACCCATGGTGCAGGCTAAACAAGTCAAGTTGTAAAGCAGTGCAAACGTTTATTTGTTGCTGAGGCAACAAACTACATTTAACATGCCAACTTATAAAAACATGCTTACGGCTGCTTTCCTAAACAAACACTGTAAAAAATAAAGTATGTCTGACACACCAAAAATATCGCAATATATACACACCATGTACAAATGGTGTGTATGTTGCAACATTTTTGGTGTGCTAGACACACTTTACCAGACACACTATAAGTGTGCCTAGTCTTGGCACACTTTAACAGTGAACCACCCTTCTACCATATCGAGCTCTATATAGGGACCCGCCGATTATGCTGGCATAATTATGAGCATAATAGGTTTCTGAAAGCATTGAGCATAATGCTAGCATAATAGGTAGAATATTTTGTAACAGTATGAATTCTTGCTTATCAAAATAACTATCACAGAAAGATCGATATACTCTAATAGAACAGTCAGTAACTCTAATAGAACAATCACACATCTGACTGTTCTATTAGAGTATATCGATCTTTTCTGTGATATGCATTTTGACAAGTAAGTTTGTGGTTCAGCCACTTATTATTTATCCATAAATTGGAAATTATTAGCAGAGCATGAGGACTGAGGCATAAATAATTGGGCATAATTTGAGCATAATGGGTAAGTATTGAGCATAAATTTAAGCATAATAGGTAAATTTTTGAGCAGTGCAGCATAGCATAGTAGGTAAAATTATGAGCATAATCGGCGGGTCCCTAGCTCTGTATTGACATCACGGCATGCAACCACAGAACATATTGCTATATATGACACTACTATACACAATAACTTTAGATAATTATAAAGTTGAATAGGACCAAGAACAGAAAAATACTGAATCATCACCTTTCTATAAGGTGGGAATGAAAACTAGTGATTTTAAATGACAAAATGCAATATCCAAACACTTCTATGCAATGAATAAGTGTTTGTGTACTATATAGGACCAGATTAGAATATTAGAAACTATCACTACCAGATACAGTGCATGAAATTACCATGAAAATAACCATGAAATACCCATGAAAATATCTATGGTTTATCCCATGAATTTTACCATTTCTTGGGTACTGCACCCATGAAATCTCTGCAATACCATGAAATTACCATGATAATCTGATCTGGAATGGCCCATGAAACAACCCATGGTATGCCATGAATTGACTTTCATGGTAAATTTCATAGGGTGATTTAACAATTCATGAAATAACTGTTGACGTTTCATGGCATACTTTTCTGGTAGTGATATGCTTCTGAGAAGAGAACTACAACAATTAGGTGGTTGCTACTAGAACTGCTACAGTAACTACTTTACATAAACAAACGTATAGTTCATCAAAGCTAAAGATCAATAGATAACAATCATTACACTGTGCAAATTCCGGCAATTCAAACAATAGAAAACAACACAGCGGTACACAGCCAGGCTTAAGGCTGTGCACAATTGCACATTCACTGAAAACACATTAATAGTGTTACTATGTACACCAGCGTTGAAACCGGGTTGGGTCATCCGGGTCACATTTTCTCCAGGTCTGACCAGCACTGTTAAAACTTAGGTGCTACCATGACACCTATGATTTTCTAAAAATCAAGGGGGTGTTGTTGCAACACCCTTGAAAATAATTACCACCATAAGAGGTTTATAATCACACTTGTTGGGTGTTACCATTTTGTAAACACCCTTAATTGTTCATTGGAAACCCTAAACAGAGGTCTAACACCTCATGATAGGGTGTAATGTACATGTAATCGCATACAGTTACTAACACTGTTAGAAGTGTGGCAGATACACTTGACTGCAATTTATTTATGGGCCAAGTGATTTATTGACCCCCATGACAACAGCACCTGCCCTGAATTATCATGCAAGATGAACACCTGCAGTTTCAAGTGAAATATAATAGTAGCTATTAATAGTATCAGATTTTACAAAACTGATACAAATTGCACACCAGACAAAATCAAATACCAGAGTATAGCCATACTACCATACTAGTTCATGGTTTTAAGCTCAAACTACTTGATGCTGGCTTTAATGGTGCAGGTGGTGTGAAAAGTTTAATGGAAATTTCTGGCCTTGGTAAGGTTGACTGTCTTGGGTTGACAGGAATTGGTGGATAGCCTATTTTAGTTGCCCAACATATTATTATGTGTTGATAATTGATTTTGCTGCATATATACCAGGCACTTAGGAGCCAGCACAGTTCTGTAACCTCATGCATGTCTGGATTTCAATTGCAGTCTTTATTTCCTACTCCTCTACAGCCCACCTTCCACTCCTTTGTGAGCAGCTGTGATTCTACCTCCACTACAAAAATGTGTCATGTGTATGCGATATGCTCCAAACATGTTGTACATAGCGTGAACTCCTGTGGTGTATGTGATGTGTAGGAGATGATAGTTCAAATTTGCCTCATTAAATAGCAAATGTGAACTATTATCTCCTGCATATTACTTACCCCACCTAAGCACATTTTATGCATATCACATTTAGTCGCTGACTGCACTTGTGGACTGTGCTGTAAACAGCCCCTGAACACCAATCAAGACATTATCTAATTCATCACATATGCACAAATATGCATTTTACTGTAGTGAGCTAGCTAGCTCACTCATTAAAGTTGTCTGATTTTCTTTCTTATTTGGCAGGAATACTACAAGTATCTGAAAGGTAAAAAATTGATGTATCTCTGGTGTAATTTCATGTGTGCTTTGGCAAATTTAAATCTAAACCATTTATCTCAAAACTTCTAAAATAAATATGTGACTGGATTTGACAAAACAAGGCTTCTACACACATCCAATTTTCTGACTTTAACCAGCTGTAACTTGACTACTCAGCAATCTATTGGTCTAACATTTGCACAAAGTCCTTCCATAGCATAGTAAAATACCAGTTCAAAATTGGAAACTAATGGCATACTCCTACATAATGAATGAGTTATGGTACTTCAAAGTCATAAAGTGGATGTGCATGTAAGCCTTATTTTGTCGAATTTGGTCATTAATATGGATTGGTTTTCCAAACAATAGCTGCATAAATGCTTTTACATTGTGCTAAAGGAAATTTGTTTACTATGCATGAAGTGCTGCACTTCTGTATAATTATGATAATCAATACAACTATATTTCATTGATGAGGTGTAATGGGAACACCCTTTGCACCTACAAGGGTGTTTCTGTGAATGAAATCCCACAATTAAAAGTTTCTTTGGTAGTTACGTTATAAGTACAAATTGCAACTTACATATAAAGTGTAGAAAGACAAACAAGTAAGTGTACTTGTAATCATGTTGAATTACTGTATTTCACAGGTCATAATATGTGTTTCCTAAATATATCATCAATGAAAATGAAGGTATAGGAGGAGATCCACCCCCACGAAAGTGTTGGAAATTAACAGTGCACCCCACCACACACCCTGGATTTACACCTCATGTAGCACTTTTACACTCTGGTGTTATATTTCTTGCAGCACCTTAGCACTCTTCTTTCACACCCTCTAAGTGTCACCACAGCACCCTTTTCTAACACCTGAAGGGAGTTGTTTTTAAACATGCAACTGGACACCCCTAAAGGTGCTTTTGGTACACCTGAATTTTAACAGTGCGGTTTACAAAATATCCGGGTCTGATCCGGATTGGATCACGTGAGACACGAAATTGTTTGTTTGATGACGTGGAAACTCATAAACGCTATCGCGTAGCTCTTTCGTGAGCCACGCCCACTTATCGCGCTACCAACATACGCTCAGCCTGAGGGGTAGCTATTTTTAGTAGATGATGACTTTTTTTAATTATTTTTTTTATTTTTTGGTCTTCAACCTACAGTTAGGCTGAAGTTGCAATATTTACTCAACACGAATCGAACGCTCAAAACGTAGTCTCGTTCGCTTGCTCGAGACTAGCCGAAAACATAGCTCTTATCGCACGCCTCGGCTTTAATTAATCCGGTTCACATCCGGGTCAAATCCTGGTCAGTGGATCATCCTGGTCAGCAGTAGTGACCCGGTTTCAACGCTGATGTACACCAATATCATTACGGTACACGGTAGTGTGTCGTGCGGCCCAAGAAGCCGGCACGCAACACCCGTGAGTATATTGACAAGAAGAACGAAAACGCAATTTTCGCACCTCCGTAGCTCTGTGCTGCCTTGATGAAACAAGACGATTTTTACTGTGGACACTCCCTCCAACTTCAGTACTCCAAATACCTAATTTGATCGAAATCACTACAAGCGTTCCCGCGATATTCGACTTCACAAATTGGCTTAGTTTCTTCGTTTTTTTTCTTATTTTCTTCCTCTTTTCGCACAATTGCAAAAACTGCTATAAACGCGAACGCCATATCCGATTGACTTGAAATTTGGCACACAGAAGGGAGGGGTATAAAGGCGCATCTTGGTACTAATTTTGGCTGGAATACGATAAACAGGCAAAGAGTTATTAGCAATTATTTACGAAAAATAACACCAATATGTTGTCACGCCTACAGGGTAAACCGCTTACGGAAAGAAGCTGAAAATCGGTGGGTGAATAGGTTAACTATTGAACCTCAAACCTTTTGTGGTTTGAAAGAAATCGAGCTAAAAACCAAGAAGATACAACGAAAAAGCCAACAGTGTGTAACAATTACGCAATCGAGATTAGCTAATCAAAAATGACTACTTGCCACGCCTACCAGATAAACCGCTTGGAGTAATGCTTTGAAAATCGCTTTATAGATGGAATAATCATCTTAGAAAGGCTCTTCAATGGTGTAGAAGAATCAGACTTAAAGCCACAGAATTATAACACGAAATCCAGCTTGGTGTAGCAAGCGCAAGATCGAGATATTCTAATAGAGCAGTCAATCCTAATAGAGCAGTCACCCTGAAGAGAATTCAAGAGATCTGCTAGAAACAAGTAACCTGTATAGAGATCAGCTACAAACAAATCACCCTGTAGAGAGTTCAGCTACAAACAATTCACCCTGTAGAGAGATCAGTTAGAAGAAGTTACCTTGTAGGGAGTTCAACTACGGAAAGAGATAGTTCAGCTAAAAGAAGTCACGTACCTTGTAGAAGGTTCAGCTACAAAGAAACCAACATGTAAAGAGAGTCCAGCTACAAACAAATCTCCCTGTAGAGAGATCAGCTAGAAGAAGTTGCCATGTAAAGAGTTCAGTTACAAAGAAACCATAACGTATAGAGTTCAGCTGCAAACAAATCACCTGTAGAGAGTTCAACTACAAACAAATCACCCTGTAAAGAGATCACCTAGAAGAAGTTACCTTGTAGAGAGTTCAGCTACAAACAATTCACCCTGTACAGAGATCAGCTAGAAGAAGTTACCTTATAGAGAGTTCAGCTACAAAGAATTTCTACAAACAGGTGACCCTGTAGAGACATCAGCTAGAAGAAGTTACCTTGTAGAGAGTTCAGCTACAAAGAAACCACCATGTAGAGAGTTCAGCTACAAACAAATCGCCCTGTAGAGGGATCAGCTAGAAGAAGTTACCTTGTACAGAGTTCAACTACAAAAAAAAAAACACGATGTAGAGAGTTCAGCTGCAAACAAATCATCCTGTAGAAAGGTCAGCTAGAAGAAGTAGTCACCTTGTAGAGAGTTCAGCTACTATAACTAGTGACCCTGTAGAGACATCAGCTAGAAGAAGTTACCTTGTAGATAGTTCAGCTACAAACAATTCACCCTGTAGAAAGATCAGCTAGAAGGACTCACCTTGTAGAGTGTTCAGTTACAAAGAAACCACCATGTAGAGTTCTATAATAAATATATGTATTATATATATATATATATAGCTAATTTGTACATTAACATTGATAAAATCAGAAATATTTAAAGTATTCATCTGCTTCACCTTTTCTTCTTCCTGTTTAAAAGGAAAAAAGTTAGGTTGAAAAAGCCCCAAAGCTGGCCATAGGCTGGCTTTGGGGTATACAAATACAAAAAGAAGTGAAATGTAATCCAAAACAGCCAAGCTGTAAAAAAAAGAGTGTGGCCCTCAAAAGGCTATGGTAAAAAAAAGATGTGAAATCCAAGGTGGTGGCCAAGAAATGGCTGTGATGGTAGGTTAATGGTAAAAATTTTAATAACGACAATTCAGGTGAATTTTGTGCCAAGACCAAGCGGCACCAAATTCACCTGAATTGTTGTTACTAATATTTTTATCATTAACCTACTAAACCTCAAGCAATCATAAATCACCAAAGAAGCATTTCTATAATTGGCATGGAATCAATATACATGCGTACATCATGTATATAAATTTTACTGTTTATGTATTATTAATCCTACAACTACTGTGTAAACAGTTTTATTTACCAGCACAGCATGCAATGGTAAATGTGTCTGGATGAGTGAGCATATGCATACATACAATTGTTAGATGCGGACCCTAACCCAGGGATATATAACTACCATATAGAGGGAAACTTTGGTGCGGGTAAACTTTGGCGAATAGCAAGCTAAATTGCATTTGGCGAAATAAACTTAGGTGAATTCAAGCTCAATCTATAGCTATAAAAATGCTAATTTCAGGTGATATGAGTAATTGGCGGGTTAAACTTTGGCGAATTTGTAGTGAATCGCCAAATTGACCAAAGTTTTCCCCCGCCAAAGTTTCGCTCTATATGGTACCTAGTGGGGATCTAAAATTTCTATGAGCTCCTTAAGAATTTGACTGCTAAGAATTACCATGGAGCAGAGTAATAAACTGTATTTCAATAGTAGATTAACGCTCTGACAAAGCAGTAACTTAAACTGCCTTATAAATACAAACCACATTCAACAAATGTAGTCTGTAATTTAATGACATCAACAAACAATTGTAGTAATTTTACTTAGACTACGAAGGAACAGGCTGCAAGCCTGTAATATTATCAAGTGTACATAATGAATAAAGGATTTCCTTTCTAAAATTTGAGTGTTACAGTATGTCTAAGCTTCCACAGAATGTGAAATGCTTTGGGCGTGTCCAATCCTACATATTATACAGAAACTCATGCTAAGAGGCCCATAGATGCAGGTATTCATATAAGGTCACAAGAATTTGAGGATAGTCCATCAATTCTATCAATGACCCGAAACATGTGTGCTTATATGTAGTTCCTGACTTGTACCTATGGTGACCCTATTTTGATCATAGGAGAGCACTAACCCTATATAATATATTAAAATGGTTGGTGAAGGTTGCACTTGTAATAAGTTTTCATCATTATACTATAGCATTTAAATGTACTTCTGCAATGTATTGCATTATAAACATAATAGGTCTCTATAGCTTCCATGGTTATTCCTTTATAAGCTCTATTTTAGTGTAGCTACAAGTGCAATTAAATGACCGTATTACAATGAAATCATTATCAAACAGTCAAATCATTTTCAGGTTGAAATAGTATTTCATATATTTATAGACTTGAATTTATGGAATGTAGTCTTGGCTGTATTCCATAATTTCTAGTCCAAATAGTCATGTAATGGGAGCATTGTTATGCTGTAACATATTAGACAGTCTCATGCATGATGTACAGTATATATTGGCTATCAAAATCCATCTAATTAAACAATTTTTTAAATGTTATGATTGCTTAATTTCATCACTCATCTATCATGACCATACCATTTCTAGGATAATTTTTAAAGGTATCTTTTGGTAGCATGCATAATTTTTAGGGGGATCCCTACTTAGACAGTACTACTGTATTCTTTGATTATACTTATGCAGTAACAGCTGTGAAATTTTACTATGATTCTCAAAAGCTTTAATTACAATTTCAAGTTACAAAATTTCTATGAACCAATTTTTACAGATACACCTGTACATGAACATTTTACACACGATGAAATTGTTAATAAAACAAAGTAGGGATCCAAGTAATAGAAAGTACTGAAACAAGAGATGAATGATGGTATTGCAGCATAGCTCGGTGGGAAAATCCCTATGTTTTGGCATTGAACAAAATCATTATTGCAACATTCCAATGTAGTGATTTTCCCATTAAGCTACTTTAATCCCTACTTTGTTTTTCAATTTACTATACTAATTTACATTAGTACATGTATGACTATTTTCTGTATGGGCTTACTACAGAAATGAAAGCAGAATATTGATTAAATGCTGTTTATTCTTGGTGGTTGTTGTAAGTCTTGTATCAAGAGATAATAACTTTCCCTATACTATTATTAACTCAATGAACTGGCATATAGTTTTGTATAGCTGGGTATTAAATGCAGGATCTCTTACGTATAGCCTGGTGATGGTAACCATACCTGAACAGTTGGCAATTGTTTCCCTGTGAATACCAGGTATACTCACTGATGTTACAGCTGGATGGGTGCATGAGCTGATGTTACAGCTCATGCATACTCACTGATGTTACAGCTAGATGGGTAAACTGGAGAAATATTAGTTAGTAAAGCCATACACAAAAACAAAAAGCAAAGCCTTCAACTGTCATGCTAGCACAGTCAGGCCACCCAGTGGACCAGCACTGGGATACCTGTGTAGTATCTTCAGGTCCAGTCCAGGATATCCTCCTGAGGCAGGACCAGTGACCCACAGGAGGCTGTGCCATGTCTCACAGGTGAAGGTGTGGACACCTGAAGTCCCACCTGGACCTTTCAACCACTATGCAAGACATGAGTATTGCTTCCCCAGGTGCCCACGCTGGGTGGGCTGATTCTAGGATCAGAAATATACAGTTAACCTTTACATTTCATCACATGTACTGCAAATTCACAAAAGCTGCCAGGGATTTTAAGTGAAAGAATTATGGCTATAGGCTAAAAGGCACACTGATAGTTGAATAGAGTCAAGGTCTATGTTTGTAAATCTAAATACGTAGCAGGTAAAAGGCATCAGTTAGTCAGCATCAGTACATACATTTCTCGAATACTTTATCAAGATCAAGTGTTCTTTTCGACATAACCAGAAAGTTCACTAAATTTACAGATATACAAGTTCTCATTGTCAGTGTACACAAAACCGTATATAATGCATAGTATAACTGTAGTATAATTCAACAGTATGTATATCATTCTAAGTGACCACAAGAGATATTACGGTCATTTAGAATTTAATAACTCTGAATCTACAGTGCATGATATCAATGGCGGATCCAGGATGGGGCATTTGGGGCAAATCCTCCCCCCCCCCCTCAAGAAATTGCATACAAGATCGAGATACTCTAATAGAGCAGTCAATTACTCTAATAAAGCAGTCACATTGTTCATGAGGCAGTATAGCTTACCTATGAAGTTATAAATAAGGATTTTATTTTAGATAACATACATGATATAATATATTTGGTAAAGGATAACTAGCTATTATTGTTGTGACCTTTTTTTTTTTTTTTGCTCTTCAACTTTTTTCGGTAAGGTGCCCCCCTCTTTCCAAACTCTGGATCCGCCCCTGGATATGGCCATTAAACATACATAATGAAGCTGCATGCCATATGCACAACCATGCAGGGTAGTTGGAAAAGGCGGATACGATCGGACACGGACGCGGACACGGACATTTTCAGAAAGCACTTTTACATTTATGCAGTATATGCTTTTACATTTATGTAAGTTATTTTTCATACCTAATGCTGTTTTTACAGCAGTCTTCGCTTCGAGACCCAGGCGTCAATCCTTTCATAGCGCTTATCCATTTATACCTACCTTGTGAATGGAAACTCCATAAGATAATTTCTGTTTTTAAATCTGGAGATCACACTCAAGTCAAGAACTACCGTCCAATCTCTTTACTGAGTAACACATCTAAAGTACTAGAAAGAATAATCTACAACAAAATTAGTAATCATATTGTATGTCAGATTAATCCAGCTCAGTTTGGTTTCTTACAAAACAGATCAACAGTTCAGCAACTTCTATCTTTTCTATCAAATGCTTTTAATGATCGCAATCAGCTTGATGTCATTTACTTAGACATTAGCAAGGCTTTCGACACAGTCTCCCACCCACATCTTCTCACCAAACTTTCGTCCTTTAACATAGGAGGTGAAGTTTGGTTGTGGTTTCAAGCCTACATTACCAATAGAAGACAATATGTATCTATTAACAACAGTAATTCCTGTTTACTTCCGGTGAAATCTGGAGTACCTCAAGGCAGTATATTGGGTCCCCTATTATTTATCATATACATGAATAACATTCCAGATTCAGTGTTCTACAGTAATATCTATTTGTTTGCTGATGACACCAAATGTTTCAAACGTATAATAGTACAAAATGACATGGACCTCTTGCAAAGTGATATCAAATGTCTGTTCAATTGGAGCTCAACAACCCACCTGTCATTTCATCCTTCTAAAAGTTGCCACCTGTCATTTAACCAGAAATTTCCAACATCTTACACAATAAATGGAACCACTATCAATTCACTTCCAATACACAAGGATCTTGGAGTTTTAATTAGCAATAATCTAGAATGGAGTCCCCATCAAGATTTTGTCCTTACCAAAGCCTACAAAACGCTAGGTCTTATTCGAAGAACTTTTAGCCAATCAGTTTCATCCTCAGCGAAAGTCAAACTGTACATCTCACTAGTAAGATCTCAAATCATGTATTGCTCACCAGTCTGGCGTCCTCACCTTATGAAGGAAATTACTAAGATCGAACAACTACAACGTAGAGCTACTAAATACATCCTCCAAGACTACATCTCTGATTACAAAACACGTTTAACAAAACTCCAACTACTTCCATTAATGTATATATTAGAAATATCCGACATTATGTTTTTTATTAACAGCATCAAGAGCCCCACCTCAAGTTTTAATATCAATTCCTATGTATCATTTTCAAACAGCGGAACAAGATCCTCTGCTCTAAAACTTAGGCACAATACATCTTTCACCAACAAACAACGTCACTTTTATTTTAATCGTATATGCAGACTATGAAACTTTTTACCAATCATTAACATGAATTTATCAACTTTTACCATCAAAAATCAAATAAAATCGTTCCTTTGGAAACATTTCATTGACAACTTCAACCCCACTGATTCTCACAAACTGCATTATCTATGCCCCTGTGGCTCCTGTATAAACAACTCCTTCATGAACTTTGAACATCTCTAGTCCTGATCACTACAGTCAAGTAATATTCAACCTGTAACTGCAAATTATGTAATTTATAATTTATGTTAGGTGTAATTTGTAAGTTAAGTAATTATAAGTTTACTTAAAGTGTAATTATAAGTAATTATAAGTAATGTAGTTTGGGTACTGGCACAGGATGCCAGTATTCCATCAGTGTAACAACTCTTAAGTTATCTATGTCAACATGTCAATTCCCCTGTACATCATTGTTGTTTACACTGTAAAGTTTTAAATAAATAAATAAATAAGCGCACGTGCGAAGGACTAGACCAGCACTCCACAGCATGCCAAAGACCATAATGGTGTTGTACACATGTTCTAAAGTCTAATACAGAGTTATATAGTTGTAGAGATTAGCTTGTATGCCCCATGCAACTTAGTAGTATAAGGCGCAGGCGCTTATACCAAGTGTTGAGGATTTCAAGGACCTGGCCTACGAGATTAAGTTGGGACATGCTAGATTAATCTCTGTGACTCTGGATTAGATTTCTAGAGCACGTATACAACACTATAATGGTCTTTAGAGTGCTAGTCTATCCTTCGCACGTGCGCTTATAAATGGATAAGCGCTATGAAAAGATCGACGCCTGGGTCTGGAGGCGAAGACTACCGTAAAAACAGCGTTAGGTATGAAAAATAACTGTTATATAAGTGTAAAAGTCCTTTTTGAAAATGTCCGTGTCCGCTTCCGACCGTATCCGCCTTTTCCAACTACCCAACCGTGCACATACAATAACATTGACATTTCCCAACATACAGTGGCTTAATGTATTGGCAGCTTATATAGAGCCTATAAATTTATATTAGAGTTTAGCATGCCTTCTAGAGGTTTGTGTAGAATCGTACATTAATCAATTAGATGATTAATTTAATGGTAACCAGTCCACAGACTCTGTGCATTAATATACAGGATCAAAACTTATGTTCAAGTTAATAATGTCATAGCTACCACCAATACATTACGAAGTGTATATTTAGCCGGTACCGGTTTCCAAACACTAACTGCTATTGTGCCGGCACTAGTAGGTTGCCCCGAGCATTCAACTTTAGGGCATGCATCTAGTAGGTTGCCCCGAACATTCAACTTTAGGGGATGCGAAAAGTAGTTCCTTAGCGTTAGGGGTAGGCTAGGGTTCAGCTTTGGTTTCTTCTTCACTCTTGTTCACTTCAGTCGGATGTTTATAACGTAGAAACTAAATAATGTGACTAGCTGCAGCACCGGTGGTATAATCGTTACAAACATTGCTTATGAATACGGATGCCCGGGTTCGAACCCTCGCTTAGACAATTTTTTTTTTCGCTTTCTTAGGTTTTTTGTACAAGTTTTTTTTTTAATGCACGTAACATTCTGCCGGCAAAATAGTGTAACCGAAATTTATATTATCTTAAGCATACGAGAGAGCTATGTAGATGCAAAGTCTTGAGTGTTTTAATCATTTTAAAGCACATACCATATCACCACTTGACAGTGTCTTAAAGGTATATACTTATTGACAGCAGAGGTGTAGCTAAGGTGGTGACTGGTAGGGAACAGGCTCAACCAATCAGTTTCAGTGCCCTACCAACTCAGTTTGCAGAAACTAGTCAAGTGAGATCGAAATACCCTAATAGAGCAGTCACCCTACAACAGTCAAGCATATATATTAGTGTGATAGTAAATGATTAACTGCTTAAATTGCTTTAAAATTCAACTTCAGCAAGTCTAACTTCAAAAATGTTCCTGGGGGGCATGCCCCCGATCCCCCTAGCATTAGCATGTAAAGCATGCTGTAGCTTTGCACATCATGATTGCTGTGGGTGCCCAACCTTTCCTTCAGGACTAGCTACGCCACTGAATTTTACAGCATAATTAGTGACACTTAACAAACCTGTTAGCATGCAATAGCACTATACCGTGTATACCTGTATACATATAATTGTAGGTTAGAACATTACACATGTATATAAATTATTTTCAAGTACAGTGAGCTGATCATGATTATTTATTTTATTTATTTAGTGATTTCTTTATGACAAATATGCCAAGGGTCTGCAAGCAACTGATGCTTACAGCCTGAAAACAAATGTAGTAACTATTAATTAACAACTTAACTAAAGTGTCTGAAAGTTTGATGTTGGTGGGAGATCATGATGTTTGCTGCATGGACAAAGAAAATGGTAGGTACAGTGATTGTCATCGTCAAAGTGATCCACAACATGATTCCACATAAATTTCTTCAGTTTAGCCTTGATGCATGGTTGCAATAGATAAATTGGTATCAATTACAGAAAGAGCATTCCACAAATGAGGAAGACGATGAAAATAAGAGTTTCTATTAATTTTTAAGTTGTTGGTGTAGAGATGATGTTTGAGTTTGTTATGTGTAGAGGATCTGAATAAATGTAATGTATCTGTTGATGTTGAAGTTTCTTGTAGGTGACTTGAATGACTTGATTGCAAAAAAAACATCCTGGATCTCAAAAATATACATTTATTTAATGGTAAAAGATGGAGTTCTAATAGCCTGGATTTATAACTGATATTATAATTACTCAAGATGTGTTTGGTTGTTCGATGTTGAATACGCTCAAAAGATAATGATTAGGTATGGTCGCCATAACTGTGAGCAATAGATGAGATGAGGACAAACTAAAGTAATAATTTATACAGATGTAGTTTGACTGATGGGCAGTGCTTGGAACATAATGTACACCGTATCAAAGCCAATGATTTATACGCTTTGAATTGTAATAATTTGACCACTTCGGGTCACTGGAGACAATCACTCCTAGGCCTTGACAACTGATTTCAGTGCTGGAAATAAGATATCTGATGTTGGAGGTTGACTTGAAGGGAACATGAACACATTTGGTATAATTGATAGTTAGATGGGAAAGAGATGTTTGATGAATAATAGAGTCAATATCTTGCTGGAGCTTAATGAGGTCCTCATCACATGAAATAATCATCTCTCTCAGCTCACTTGTACTGACTCAAATGAATGGATGTCATACATGACAAACTGAAACATTAAATGGATGACTGACCTTCCAGTTAAGGTAGACCTTCCAGTTAAGGTAGATCTTCCAGTTAAGGTAGGTTTAAAGTTTTTATTGAACACATTTTTGTACAAATTTGTATTCAGAAAAGCTATTAACAATTAAGGTATCCATGGTGACACATTAGTAACTTAGTGTTACATACAAAACTTCCATTATTCTTAATTATGCATGCATTTCCTGAAAGTACTAAATAATTAATCATCCTATAACACTCAAATGCACAAATATGCTTGGTCTCTTTCTAGAATGAACACTACATAAGTATCTAATTGCTAGTAATGATGAGTGAAGTTGAAAGAAGGCTTAGAAATCACATATCTGAGTCACCCAGTAATCTTGTGAGCCATATAGGGAGTTATAACTATATACTTCATTGATTATTATAAGAAGTACAAAAACTACATATCACTTACACAGTTGACAGTATAGATACAGTTGCAAAATCTATACAATCTACAAAATTACCACCTATAGCTGTATTTACAATTTGCTAAGAGCTACATATTCATGCAAGTTTTAAAAATTTTAATTTATTTATACTTTACAGCACAAGTGCTGAAATTCTGAAGGACATCTGGTCCTACAGCCACTCTCTAGAGTTTCTGTGGATACATATACGTACATGAAATTGAGAAGGAGAAAACATCCTGACTGCCAGGAAGACTCCTGTACATGCTGAAGACATGCCAGCAACTAGTGCTGATGTCCATGAGTGAAAAAAGAAAATAAAAAAATTATTTAAGTTTTTTAAAGTTTGGGTTCTTTGAAACATTAATAGCATGGACATAGAATGTGAAATGTGTAGGTTCTTTTATAGTTGAAATTGTAAGAAAAGTGGTTCGATAAATAATCAGTTATTCGGTGTTTGATTGTGTTGGTAGGTTATGAGATATCTATAGTCAGTATAGAGTCTTGCAATCCTATTAAAATAAAATAACGCTGTGTGCTACTGTTGAAATTCTTGGATGAATTAGCTTGTAGTGTGCTTCTAATCTTGTGGAATTACTTGTGTGACACCTTCCAAGAGTTACCGTACTTCTGGAAAATATCATGTGTGACTTGGCCTGCAAAAAAATGTTGGCATAACTGAACTACACTCCATCACATATCAACAAACAATAAATGTGACCAGGACTGCGAAAACAGGGCATGTAGGCACAAACTACACCCCATCACTCTACAGGTCATATCTCAGTATTGGAAAAGTATATTTCCATTCTGTATCTTACATCATGATGCCAATTATATGCTTACTAAGAGCTGAAAATTGCAATGCCATAGCATAATGGTACAAAAAGTTAAGAGTGATGAAAGTTTGAAAAAGTAGGCAAAAATTATGTGCCCACATGCCCTATTTTCGCAGGCCCGGTCACAAATAACATTATATACTCTGTTGTTAAACCTAACGATCCAAACAATTAAAAACAATGTAGTGCATAATCCAAACAATGCATGCTCTTCTTAATATACTGTTGTATATTCACTGAAAACACATTAATAGAGATACTATGAACACCAGCATTATTAATGTGACAGTACTAATGTACAAAATACAGTCTGGAATTTTTAATGTTATATGATCACTAGCAACATAAACATAAATGCAAACTGATCATTATAATCCAAAACAACTTAGCTGTGAAAAAAGTGGACAGACTTCCTAAAACAGGCTAGTATGAAAAAGATGTCATATCAAAGGTGGCAGCCAAGAAGTGACTGCAGTGATATTATGCTGTCACTTATTTATATGACAAATGACTGCATAAATTACAATAGGCTGCAAAAAAAAGTTTACGTTTCGTAATTGTAATTACGCTGAAGTAGCGTAATTACAAAGTGTAACTACGAATTATGCTCTATTGGTAACTACGAATATATTGTAAATATGGCTGGTGAAAAACTACTTTTTGCATCATTATGGATTACAGCCAAAATATAATTACAGTACAAACATGGTAATTACTTAGTAATCACAATGTAATTACATTTACAAAACGTAAACTGTTTTTTGCAACCTACTGTAGTCATACTTATACTGCAGTAATTTCACACTTAACATCACATCTTTTTCACCTTTCTCACAGTTGGGCAGTTTTATGATTATGCATGATTATGATTAAACACTTAGCTACAGCTGATAATATCCAGGAGGGTTGGATCCTCAAGAAAATATTCAAAATTGGTATTGGTTACTTGGTGAGGATAATTTGTATTATGGAGTAGTTTAGTTGTAGTTAAGGAAGAATTAATCAGTGAAATATATATACTAGCTTAAAATAATAGCTAGTTGCCTAATGGTTGGACAGCAGTTCTGAAGATTTCAAAGGGGTTTCTGGAAACCACACAAAACTGCCCTTAGAAATGATATCTAATCCAAAACAGATAGCTAGCTATATGCCACCCCAGTAACCAAAACATTTATCTGGATTTCTTCCCTGCACTATTGAACAATGGAACAGTCTCCCAGGTAACATTATTGAAGCAGAACAATTTAATAATTACATACTCAACATAGATATTAAGATAGCTCATGGCATAAGTAGATGTCCATTTGAGAAATTCTTTTCTATCAATAATTACATGTCCACAAGAAACAATGGATTTAAAATTTACAAACAGTATAGTCACCTTAATACCAGGAAACATTCTTTTTCTCAAAGAGTCCTCAATGATTGGAATGGCCTCCCAAGAGACATAATATTACAGTCATCCAATGTCTTTCTATTTAAGAAAAAACTTGATGAACACTGGCATCAGTTTTGTTTTGACTTTCTGTAATATGTACGTATCAGGAATTGGTATATAAGACATTTTGTCTTAAGCATTGTACTATTACCAAAATAATAATAATTATTATTATTATAGATTTGTCCAACTTAACTGAGGACCACAACCCAAGTTTTGAATTTCTAATTAATGCCCAATGTTAAGTGGTTTAATAGTTCAATAATTTGCAAGTAAGCCTTCCTAGACATGCCAAGTATATAGCTACTATGAAGAAGCAAAGAGTTGATAAATAGAATATATAATAAGTTAACCTTAAATTTAACAAAAAATAAATATAAGATTCCGTGGCAGTTGATAGGTAGGTAGCTAGCTAGATCTATCTAGCCTAGACATTGATATCCAACTAGCTTGGCGTATAAATATAGCCAGCAATAGCTATAGTAGTATAGCCTGGCTGTAATTGATTTTGTGGGTTCAGTGAGTAGCTATATACAAGGGTGGCAATTTCATAATTTTATTTGGAAAGTAGGCTTTAACCAGCTCAGCTTTAACTCATATGAAAAGAATTTTGGGTACTAAAGTCCCATTGTATTTTATGTATGGAAAGCATTGATCTTTAACCAAACATGGTAATGGATTGCATACTTACCGCACCTAGATAGAATGTATATACTGTAAGTATTATGCCTTTTGTATCCTAAGAGATTTTTAGAATTAATGATCTGATACTGAATCTGAGCTAGAGCATTTTAAGGTTGTGTTTGCAATTTTTAACCTGGGAAACTTTTACACATTAAACTGCGACACTCCAAGATTGAATCTGAGAGCATTTTTGATAAGTTTATATGCCATTTTAAAAACAAGCTTGACCTAAGTATTATGTAGTAGTTGCTCACAACTTTAGTGAGTGAGTCTGAGATTCTAGGGGGAAAGTTCCCCCCATCAGCCACAGAATAAACACTGGCTACATACCCAGGGGCGGATCCAGAGTCTGGAAAGAGGGGGGGCACCTTGCTGAAAAAAAAGTTGAAGAGCAAAAAAAAAAAAAAAAGGTCACAACAATAATAGCTAGTTATCCTTTACCAAATATATTATATCACGTATGTTATGTAAAATAAAATCCTATTTATAGCTTCCTAAGTAAGCTACACTTCCCCATGAACACTGTGACTGCTTTATTAGAGTGATTGGTGATTGACTGCTATACATTTTTTTAAGGGAGGGGGGGGGGCACGTGCCCCCTGTACCCCCCCCCCTCCCCCCCCGGATCCGCCACTGATACCAGTATGTCTACCATGCCAAACTATGGAAAAGTAAGCTTTATTAAGTTTATTTGTGTGTGTGTGTGTATGGATTGTTAGTATGTTGTGTGTAGTGCAGGTTAATTTAGGCACATGATATGAGTCATGTCAGTTGTATGCACCTATATACCACCACTCCCAGAGCTCGAATTGAGGGTACACAGGCCCGAGGGTATACAAAGTATACCTTGTTAAAGTTTTTCCAGAAATAGTATACCCCGTGATCTTCACTGTGAAAAAGGTGGGATATAATATGGTATTTCCAGTGGCTTATTGAATATAAATAAGCCTTAATTATTATACTTTAGTATAATCTATACTATTGCATATATGGTTTCAGTTTATTTACCACATTACCTGAAATAGCTTATATCTAATATAATGCCCACACTATACCAACACATATATGGTTTCAGTATGTTTAACACATTAACTAAAGCCTAACATGAGATTGTTAGTGTACTACAGGTTATATCAAGCTTTTTTGCATTTAATAAACCACTGGAAATACCATCCTCACTTTTCTCAGTGCTTATTGGCTGTTTGGCAAGTTGCAGCAGTTTAAAAATATAATGCAAAAACTCATGAAACAGATTTTCTGCAGTTGTAATATCACAGGTGAAAAGGTGAGAGCTATCTCAAACTATCCCAACAATGAGAATACAGGACCTAGTCCCAAATTGATTTACTTTAATAGAACAGTCATATATACATTCTAATAGAACAGTCAAGTGAAGCATACATGTATACTCTACTGTTATAGAACAGTAATAATTTTCAAGATAATCTGTTGTCACATTATCTACTACCTGCAGCATCCAAGGGCTAGAAGTGACATGAAACTGTTATTAAGTTGTGGCCAAAATACTACCTTTGGGCATAGGAATATGATATAATCTTTGCTTTGGGCTTGTAGCTAAGATGCTGAGCCAAATACCATAATTATATACGTACACATACCTAATATGTGACTAGATCTGCAAAAAGAGGTCTTATAGCCTTTCCAACCAATGGCAGATCCAGGATGGGGCATTTGAGGCAAATGCCCTCCCCCCTTTCAAGAAATTGCATACAAGATCGAGATACTCTAATAGAGCAGTCAATTACTCTAATAAAGCAGTCAAAATGCTGATGAGGCAGTATAGCTTACCTATGAAGCTATAAATAAAGATTTTATTTTACATAACATACATGATATAATATATTTGGTAAAGGATAACTAGCTATTATTGTTGTGACCTTTTTTTTTTTTTTTTGCTCTTCAACTGGTTTTCAGCAAGTTTTTTTGGTCTTCAACTGTTTTTCAGAAAGGTGCCCCCCCCCGCTCTTTCCAAACTCTGGATCCGCCCCTGCCAACTGCATGCACTTAGCAATCCATAACTTGACTTTGTGAGTATGGTACCAGCTTGACATTTGGTCACTTTACACTCCTAATATAGCACTTCCTGGATGTAATTTTAAGACAATAGGTTAAACACATGATGATTCATGACTCAGCAAACTTGGAATTTGGAAATCTATAAGACCCCTTTTCGAAGATCTGGTCACATATTTCAAATTGATGACTGAAAACTCTGATGGTTAAGAGTATAACCCTCACTACCCAATCACAATGCTGAGAAATTAGTATACCTTCATGCTATTTTACAATTCAAGCACTAACCCTCCTCCTCAGTCATCAGATTACAGAAGTTTACTGTTGATAAGCCCTTCAGCTTTACCTCAGGGTTTATCAACAGTATACTTCCTCTGACTTCGGAGTCAAGGCATATACAGGTTCAATATACACCTCGTAGCCATGTTTATATATATATTGCAATATTTGCATGTGCATAATATAATATTGTGCATAATTATTCCCATCTAGGTTTCTATTGCAGGTTGTACTTATTGACCGTGTAGCTATGTTCAGTCAACATGCGTATGTCTCCTTTTGAGGTGATCACCTGTTGTACGTACAATTGTCCTCATTTGATTTTTAGGGAAATAGAACTTACCCTGCTCTAAAACCCTTTCCTTCATGTAATAACCCATGGGCATTTTTATTCCTGTTTGAATCCGGGCAAGGAAGAACAGCTGTAGCCAATTGCTCTGAGGTTAAATGTATAAAGTAATCAACCAATCACTACAGAAAAAATTGTTAAAACTTGCTTCTTATTGTAGTTGAGGCGTTGTATATGCATCTACCAAACCACCTCCACAATTAATGAATTGTATATAGGAACTTTGTGACGTTTTGGAAGAGGAGTGTTATGCAAAAGTGCAGCTTATATTGCTTTTAGTAAGGATAATTTTGGTGAGCTATAGCTGTAAATACATAACCTCATGTATGTGCTATCATTGTGTCATTGTTACTTTGTTATTATTGTTGTGTATATTGTTATGTACATTTACTGGCTTGCATAAAATGTTGTGTGTTAGTGTTAGGGCAAAGTAGGCAATAGAGCTAGGTGTGGTGGAAGGGTGGTGTGTATAACTAGGCAAATATACTAGACTGTGTATATATATGCACATAAATGTGTATATGTATATATGCAGTGTTGGGCAAGTTACTTTGTAAAAGTAACTAGTTACATAATACATAATACTTGCAACTGAACTATTTAGTTACAGTTACATATTACTCATAAAATAAAGTAACTATAATAATATTACATATTATATTACTTTGTGTCCACAACCTTAAGCTGTCACGTGTGAAACTACCACTTTATCACGTGACATGATTGCGTTGTTGGACAATGTGCAAATCTTGGTTACAAGTAAGAAGCTGGTGAATAAGCTTCATTTAGTAGGCTTCGTTACTTCGTTCTGGCTAGGCGTTACTCAGAGGATAACTAACGAGATTAGTAACTTCGTTACTTGTAGTAATAATATTACGTAATATTAGACTCGTTACAGTAACTATATTACTTAGGAAACGCGTTACATTTGTAAGTAAAGTAACTTGAGTTATATTACCCGTTTTTATAGCGTATTTCGTTATATTACTTAGTTACCACAAAAGTCGTTACTCCCAACACTATATATGTAGAATGGAGTCCTGAATGGGCGGTGACGTTGCCATTGCCCTCTAGAGTATATACATCATGGCAACCAACAAATTAATGCAAATAACATATATTATATTTTATGGCTAAAAATTACTTTGGTTATGGAAATAGACTCAGCAATACATTTGCAATATAACATGCAGACTCCACATAATTATATTAATGTGTATAATGATTGCCTAGATAATTTCCTTCTCATTGTTGCATGCATACTGGCTATTGCATATGATGATAGACTGGAATGATGATATGCAAATAATTTGAGACTAACTAAGCATAATGGAAGAATATTATGTGATTAAAAGTACAGAATCAGTTCGGAGTCAGTACAATGTTGAGAGTAGCATTTGTCAGTATCTAGTGTAACATTGTCATTGTGGTGATGTAGCTATATACAGTTAATATACAGTTGATTACAGTAGCACGTATCAACAATGTAAGCTACTCTGTAGTGTGTTGCAGAAACCTCAATGCACATATGAAAGTGTGCGAATTTTATTTTATTTTGATACTGTTGTGAAAAAACAAACAAACGAAAAAATAAAAAAATAAAAATAATTGTGTCTATGCATATATATATTAGTGTATGCCACCAATACGGCTATGTATGAATATACAGCATATGATACAAAGTGTATGGGTCCATGCATAACTTCAGATTGTTATCAGTTGATAGCTAATTAAGTGATTGAGTTATGTATACTGAAAAGTTTCTGACTCCCTGTATTCACAGGCTTTAGCCTTCTCACAGGTCCCTAGTGGAATAGGATTTTCTAAAAACCCCTTGCTGGTGAGAAGTCAATGATTAAGTAGAGGTTGAATACAGAGAAGATCACAGATCCCGGCTGTTGTGGCTCCTCTGGTACATGCCTAGACTGCATGTTGCGGGGGATCAAGTCACCACTGGGTCTGGGATTTTTTTCTGCATTCTTCAACATTTCAGTTACATGTTTCTGACTTCCTGTATTTACAGGCTTTAGCCTTCTCTTTGAAATACAAATACATTGCAATACTTTTATCAGGACAGTATTTAAATACAAATGCACACTTTCCAAAGTACATAGTGGGATAGTATAAACTATTTACTGTGATAATCATGTGGTAATCATGTGGCCAATAATCAACTATCAATTCATGCATCGGCTTAGTTGCTAGGAGATTATTTATTGCACAGCAGTCACTATTGTATATACCACTTAAAGGCCATAATTGGCACTCATAAAGTGATCACTGATTATTTCTGTGTATGAGTTTGTGACCCACATGTTCTGATTTGAATGACTAAACAATTCTTGATAGTTCCTTTTTTTCCTGTACCACAAAAGTTTTTACTATATAGTAGGCAGTATTACACATCTGTTCCAAATAGTTATTCAACCTACCATTACTGCTACACTACTTCCATCATCAGTTGGATCTTCAAGCATAAACAATGTACCAACAGGTATTTCCAGTGATGATATTGTATACATTTTATACATTTTTATTGTATAGCTTCTTCCCCAACCCAATGTCTTTCACAGTGTTCAGACAGTTACTTTTTAAAGTAACTAGTCACATATTACATATTACTTGCAACAGAACTATTTAGTTACAGTTACATATTACCCAAGAATTAAAGTGACTATAATAATATTACATATTATATTACTTTGTGTCCACAGCCTTAAGCTGTCACGTGTAAAACTATCACCTTATCATGTGACATGATTGCGTTGTTGAACACTGTGAAATCTTGGTTATAAGTAAGAAGCTGATGAATAAACTTCATTCAGTAGGCTTCATTACTTCATTGTGGCTAGTCGTTACTCAGTGGATTACTAATGAGATTAGTAACTTCGTTACTTGTAGTAATAATATTACATAATATTAGACTCATTACAGTAATTATATTACTTAGGTAAAGCATTACATTTGTAAGTAAAGTAATTTGAGTTATATTACCTGTTTTTATAGCATATTTTGTTATATTACTTAGTCACCACAAAAGTAAAAATTATAATGTAACGCATTAGAACGTGTTACCCCCAACACTGATCTTTCATTATCTCCTTCATACACTTCTTCATATACAGGTTCAACAACCACTACAAGTATATTTACTACATTTGCTATAATACTTGCTATGAAATTGTACTTGCAGCAGGTGTAGCCATGATTGTTACAGTCCTCACAGTAGTGGTGTTATTAGCAATCATCATAACTTTATGCATTACGGGATCTCTAAGAAGGCAATATATATCTAATCCAAAACAGCCAAGCTGTAAAAAAAGAGTGCGGCCCTCAAAAAGACGTAAAATCCAAGGTGGCAGCCAAGAAATGGGCTATGATGGTAGGTTAATGGTAAAAATTTCAATAACGACAATTCAGGTGAATTTTGGTGCCGCTTGGTCAATTGGCACAAAATTCACCTGAATTGTCGTTATTAAACTTTTTACCATTAACCTACCATCATAGCCATTTCTTGGCCGCCACCTTGGATTTTACATCTTTTTTCACCATAGCCTTTTTGAGGGCCGCACTCTTTTTTTACAGCTTGGCTGTTTTGGATTAGATTTCACTTCTTTTTGTATTTGTATACCCCAAAGCCGGCGTACGGCCAGCTTTGGAACTTTTTAAACATATATATTTTTCTTACCACAGGAAGAAGAAAACATGAAGCAGATGTACTTTAACTATTTCTGATTTTATTAGTAAATGTACAAATTATATATATATAATACGTTACACATATATTTATTGCAGAACTCTCCATGGTGGTTTCTTTGTAACTGAACACTCTACAAGGTGACTTCTTCTAGCTTCTCTCTCTACAGGGTGAATTGTTTGTAGCTGAACAATCTACAAGGTAACTTCTTCTAGCTGATCTCTCTACAGAGTGAATTGTTTGTAGCTGAATGATCTACAAGGTAACTTCTTCTAGCTGATCTCTCTACAGGGTGAATCGTTTGTAGCTGAACAATCTACAAGGTAAATTCTTCTAACTGATCTCTCTACAGGGTGATTTGTTTGTAGCTGAACTCTCTACAAGGAAACCTCTTCTAACTGAGCTCTGTACAGGGTGAATTTTTTTAGCTGAACTATCTACAAGGTAACTTCTTCTAGCTGATCTCTCTACAGGGTGATTTGTTTGTAGCTGAATTCTGTATAGGTGATTTGTTTGCAGCTGAGCTCTTTACAGAATGGTTTCTTTGTAGCTGAACTCTCTACAAGGTAAATTCTTATAGCTGATGTATCTACAGGGTCACTAGTTTGTAACTGAATTCTCTACATGGTGGTTTCTTTGTAACTAAACTATCTACAAGGTGACTTCTTCTAGTTGATCTTTCTACAGGGTGATTTGTTTGTAACTGAACTCTCTACAAGAAAACTTCTAACTGATCTCTGAACAGGGTGAATTGTTTGTAGCTGAACTCTCTACAAGGTAACTTCTTCCAGCTGATGTCTCTACTAGGTCACTAGTTTGTAGCTGAACTCTCTACATGGTGGTTTCTTTGTAACTGAACTCCCTACAAGGTGACTTCTTCTAGCTGATCTCTCTACAGGACGATTTGTTTGTAGCTGAACTCTTTACATGATGGTTTCTTTGTAGCTGAACTCTCTACAAGGTGATTTCTTCTATAGCTGATCTTTCTACAGGGTGATTTGTTTGTAGCTGAACTCTCTACATGATGGTTTCTTTGTAGCTGAACTCTCTACAAGGTAGCTGATCTCTCTACGGGGCAATTTGTTTGTAGCTGAACTCTCACATCATTGTTTCTTTGTAGCTGAACTCTCTATAAGGTGATTTCTTCTAGCTGATCTTTCTACAGGGTGATTTGTTTGTAGCTGAACTCTCTACAAGGAAACTTCTTCTAGCTGATCTCTCTACAGGGAGATTTGTTTGTAGCTGAACTCTCTACAGGTGATTTGTTTGTGGCTGAATTCTCTACATGATGGTTTCTTTGTAACTGAACTCTACAAGGTGATTTCTTCTAGCTGAACTATCTCTTTCCGTAGTTGAGCTCCCTACAAGGTAACTTCTTCTAGCTGATCTCTCTACAGGGTGAATTGTTTGTAGCTGAACTCTCTACAGGGTGATTTGTTTGTAGCTGATCTCTATACAGGCTACTTGTTTCTAGCTGATCTCTTGAATTCTGTTCAGGTGACTGCTCTATTAGTCTAATTAGAGTATCTCGATCTCGCACTTGCTACACCAAGTTGGATTTCGTGGGACGGATTTCGTGTTATAACTCCGTGGCTCTACGTCTGATTCCTCTACACCATTGAAGAGCCTTTCTAAGATGTTTACTCCATCTGTACAGCGAATTTCAAAGCGTTACCCCAAGCGGTTTATCTGGTAGGCGTGGCATGTAGTCGATTTTTGGTTTACATTATTCCACGGAACGGCACGGAACGGAATGGCATATTCCGTGGCATTATTCTCCGGAACGGAACGCCTAAAGTGCCTAGATATATCCTCTAAATCACTTTCAAACACTGTACTATGTAACTTTTGTGACAAACAAAACGAGCCTGCTGTTTCTTGTAGCCGATAACTAGTCTTTCGGCTATAATTATGCCTCGAATCAGTATGCTATAGCTAATGTGGGATTTTATCACGTGACCTGCAGCTGTCATCAGAGGTGACAACACGAGGGAACACAAGATGAAGAAGATGAGTTGGTGACGAATGTAAAGAAGTCCTTTTGTGGAGAATTCAGTCTTTGCTGTAGTTATAGAAACGGTGTTTATAGCAGGAAGAACAAGAATGGAAGGCAATTCCGACGGCAGAACCAGAGTGGAAGACCACCTGGATGACGTGACAGAACCAGAGTGGAAAACAACCTGGACGGCAGAACCAGTGTGGTAGACCAGAGCTAAGAAGGACTGAGAATTACATTTTAGGGTACTATAGCAGATCTTCGTGATTTTGATGAGATTCAGAGTTTTATAAACAAAGGCCACTCAATTGAAAACTGAACTTTTGGCTTGATTTATGAAAGAGAAATTTAGTACTGTTGTATGTTGCAATAAGTATGGCCCTAACACAGAATTTGAAAACTTACGTGAGTGGACAAGAATCTTTTGGGTATCAGTAAAAGTGGTGAGTGTGTTTGTTTGACATGTTGTCTCTCAACGGAACAGCCTGACTGTTCCAAACCTAGCTACAATTTTATAATCTTCTTAAATGCAACAATTTTGTAACGATCAGGCTTTACAGGCTCCTTGAGCCTCCTTACTTGTAAACCTAATACTAATACTAACTTTAGAATGGATTTACCATCAATTGAGCAAAATGAACACTAATGGTGATAATTTTAGTGGCTGAAAGTTAAGTTAAAATTTTATCAAATCTCTTTCGTGCTGCATGGGTTTGCTAAGCCTGTGGTGGAGTTACTGAAGTGTTGGTAGCCTGTAGTTGTTTACTAGATAGAAAAAAAATGGCAAGGCCAACAAAAAAATGTCATTGCTTACTTTCTGGACAAGAATAGCATTGATAGTAGCTTTTTGATGCACTGCAGTATCACATTGTGGTGGTGATACACAAACATTTAATGGTAGTACCCATTTTGCCACTTTCTCTCAATACTTTTCTTTGACTGCTTGGTTCACACCAATGAAATTATATAGAACATGCTGACCAGGTTTCTACTCTATTTAGAGCTCATTTTAATATGGGCTCTGCTACTAACAATTAACCATACATTTTTTATGTTTTAGCGGGAAAAAAAGGATTACTATTTCCTTACTTGTTTTGTAGTTAATATCATTGTGTTAACAGTTATTATGTTTGCTCCAACATGCAGATCATCTAGTGTGCAGTGAGGAAGGCTCATCACACAGTGGATCACTCCTTTTGGACAGCTCTTCATCGAGTCAACCTGTCAATGAAGCTTCAAAAACTTGTTCAAAAGTATACGACTCAGTGAAAAGAAGCAGCATCCTCCTGCAAGATAAAAGACTGCTGATACATACAGAGAATCATCCAAAGATGAAGACACCCATTCCTGGATTGATGATTTACACTTCATGGATGGGAACAAAGCTGTGGTATTGTCGGGTGATTGGATTAATGTTGCAATTATCAATGCTAACCAATATAACATTGAACAAGTAGTTCAAACAAAATTCAAGATGTTGGCTATTGAATTATTTGATTGTTGAAAGTGCTTTCACTCAAGTTATACATGACAGTAACAGAAATCACTGGGTGACAATTAGTAACTCAACCAGAAAGATGTGTTGGTTTTGACAGTATGTTTTCTTATGACAACTAATACAAATGGCCTGTTTACTGCACACCAGCAAATCAGAATTTACCCTGAACTTTGTAGATGTTCATAAACAGACTGGAAGTAATGATTGTGGTTTGTTCAGCATTGCATATGCAGTGCTCCTGTGTTTAGGTGAAAATCCTGGCACATTAGTATTTGACTACCCTAAGATGTGTAGCCATCTCTCATCTCAACAATATTTTTCTCTGATACCAATCAGAGGCAAAAGAAGAAAAATCTGAAAGTTAAATAAACTGGACAAGCGAAGGCTTATATAATGCCACATCAACCTCCAATGACATGCTGTTTGGAGTGTTCAGTATGGTGCCATGGGGATGTATGCATTTCTCCAGTTTCAGTTGAAGCACCTTAGGCAAAGAATGTACACTGGAGTTGTAAAAGCTGTGTTGAAACTAGTTAGTGTTTAGTAATTGTTACCTTGTAGTCTATCGTTGTACCATTTATTTGCTGTATTTTAATTGTGTTAATTTACTGTATGTGCTATTACTTTGTCACTTATTTTACTCGATAATGTTGGTGTTATCAACATAGTTGTATTTAACTTTTGCTGTTAACTGTATTCTTAAGAATTTTTTTCACTGTGGCATCAATCTATGTAGCAAGGTTAAATTAGACATTGGCTGCTGTATATCTACGTACATAGTGGAGACTTAGGGACTAGTCCAACAACTTTAAGTTTATTAGTACTGTAATAAAACAGACATAGCTATAATACTGCGGCTACTAGTTTATATGTTATAGCTTTGCTGCCTGATAGCTATAGATTTAGAGCTGAATGTAGTCTATAGAACTTCCTTTATAGATCTAGCCGTTCCAGGACGCCATGGCCACCAAGTAGCTAATACTATAGTTGATGCGCTGGAGGACACGTATGTCTGCTCTGTTCCGTTCCGGAGAATAATGCCACGGAATATGCCATTCCGTTCCGTGCCGTTCCGTGGAATAATGGTAACCCGATTTTTTATTAGCTAATCTCGGTTGCGTAATTGTTACACACTGTTGGTTTTTTCGTTATATCTTCCTGGTTTTTAGCTCGATTTCTTTCAAACTACAAAAGGTTTGGGGTTCAATAGTGAACCTATTCACTCACCGATTTTCAGCTTCTTCCCATACGCGGTTTAACTTGTAGGCGTGACAACATATTAGTGTTATTTTTCGTGAATAATCGCTCATAACTCCTTGCCTGTTTATGGTAGTCCAGCCAAAGTTGGTACCGAGATGCGCCTCTATACCCCCTTCTGTGTGCCAAATTTCAAGGCAATCGGATAAGGCGTTCGTGTTTTATAGCAGTTTTTGTAAGTGTGCGACAAGAGGAAGAAAAAAAAACGAAGAAACTAAGCCAAGTTTTGAAGTCGCATATCTCGGGAACGCCATACGCGATTTCGCTCAAATTTGGAATGTGGAGTACTGACTTTGGAGGGAGTGTCCACAGCAAAAATTGTCTTGTTTCATCAAGGAAGCACTGAGCTACGGAGGTGCGAAAATTGCGTTTTCTTCCTGTCAGTACACTCACGGGTGTTGCGCACCGGGCACGACATACCGTGTGTCTTGATATATTTAGTTCAATTTTGTATGACTGTAAACTGGCAATGACGGTGTTGATAAGTTATAGTTTTCAATTAATACTGCAACTGAGCATGTTACAAACAGCGTATGTTCTATTAGAGTAATTGTGTGAACAATGTAACAGGAGAAATTATATTATTGTTATTATTAAAAAACTCAATCAATTTGAATAAGAAAAGAAGTTGTTTCTTTCTTTGTACATTTTACTGTCACTTTTGAAAGGCTTTTTAGGTTTATAACAGTTTTGTGCAATATATCATTATTCATTAAAACAATGTTTTGATGTGCGATCACTTTAGCTAATAGCTAGCATTTATAGCAGCAGACAGTATACTGTAGTAAATACATTACGATATCGTTATTTTAAAATATATTTAGACAACTAAAAGTTTCAACTGGACAAATGGAAGCTCCAAACATTGATGCTTTATTTGACAAAGTAAGTCCCATACAGATACTATTCCAGTCAAATCTTCTACAGCATCTGTGCATTGAACTACATTCATTTAGTCTCGTGCTTATGCTTTCTAAATACAATCCCTGTGCCTTATATGATATGTGGAAATCCTCTCTTACGTACCTCAGTAATAAAATAACTAATAATAAAATATTAACCATTTATAGTGGCAGTTCATCAGCCACTCACTTATAGCAATCAATGAATTCCTTCTGGCATGTTTGAGTGAATAGCGCAGTAGCTTGAACCTAAAGTTCTCAGCACAACTCGTCTTTCATTGATAGTATAAGACAGTCTGGTATTGCCACATTTACTTGGAATCTTAACTATCCAAACCTCTATTAATTTAATTATTTGCATGTGAAGGTAACATAATGTTTCATTGCTAGTGTGAATTAAACATATGTTCTATTAGAGTAACTAATGACATCTCTGTATAAATTACTGGGCTCAAGCAAATTCATGCACTTATTGCCCAATAAACATGTATAAGAACTACAGTGTTCAGAAAATTGAGAAATCCACTGTGCATGAATACTTTTAAATTGTCTGAATATGGTAGATTATACTTTCATACATTTTCTGTATCATTTAAGTTTTGTGCTGCACTGTCTTGTTAAAGGTGTCAATTGATTTTGATGACATGTGTAGCTACTTGGAAATTGGGAGAGATGCTGCAAGTACATGTGAAAACATTGAAATATTGCACACGGCATCAGACTGCGAAGACTGCAAATCAACTATATGTCATGTAATTTAACAGATATGGAAATATTAAACTATTTATTAAATCAAGCTAACAGAAGGTCATTGGACTCAGGAAATGATGGTTCCCCACCAGGTTCAGCAGAATTGTCAGCACAATTCGAAAAAACACATCATTAGCAACTGTGAAAATTTTAGCACCATACTTCCCTGTTGATATTGCAAGAGAAGCCAATAATGACCATCAAGAAATGCCATACTGTCAACATGACAATGATATTGACAGAGAACTTGCAAAACAAATATTTGTGAAGCAAATCACAATACATCATTTGTCCCAAATGAGAACCGTATAGTCTCAAAGGAGCCACCACATTTGAACCAACTATTACAACTGGAGTATACGTATATGTTGCTAGTGATATAGATACACAGCAAGATGATGACCAAGAATTACAGTCACAGGAAAAAGACACAAACCAATCATCAAGTTGTGATACCACCTTGCAGCTAACACTGTCATGTAACGGCAAAGATGAACAGGATAATGAGAGTGGTTACATGTCTGAATCAGCAATGAAAGCACTCTGACAACTGTAACTTGACTAGTCAATAAGCTATTGACCTAAAATTTTACACCACACTTTTATTAAAGTTGGGTGTTCGCAAACACTCAAGGCATGTTGCTGTACGTATTACCTAAACACCCACACCTGTTTTGGTGTGGTAGGAACACCCTTGGGTGTTTGCACTGCACTAATTCAATTTTGAACACTTCTTGGTGTTTGTCAACACCCTTTAGTGTTTATGTACATCTGGTTTAGTTAATAAATTATCACAATTCGGTCATACATTAAGTTTGTATGTCAATAAGAGCATACAGGCTAGCATTTACAAACAAAAATATCTTCCAGCTAGCATTGCACGTACATGAAATCATAAACAATGAAGAAGGCAAAACAATGGAAGACACATAGCATGTGACTCTACTACTGATGTATCTCATGCACATGCATAAGATGCACATGCAATAGATTTGTGTTGGTGCTAATTACAGTGAGATGACAGTGTGATGGCATTATCGTGTACCTGTACATATACACTGTTTTATTTCTTGTGACAACCATGCAGTAATTCACTTCAGAGCCTTTAAAATGAAACCCACAATCGAAAGTAATGCTTATTGGTTACATTATAAATACAAACTGAAAACCATAAGAGGTAGGAAGAGTTGATGATACTGAATGTATGTATTACTTTCACATATCCATGTTTCTTGTATGTTCTTTGTGTCAATGATATAATGTTTGAAATTGTTCGGTGAAAATGTGATTGGCTGTATGACAAAGAAAACACTCCATTTCCATTTTCTTTTAGAATATCTCCTACACCCCACGGGTGTAATTGAAGTACCCTATGGGTGTAACAGAACACCCTTAGAGGAGCTTGGTATAAATGGCAGCTATAGCACCCCAAAAGGTGTTTTATAAACACCTTTCCCAAAAGGTCCCAAAACACCTTTCCCAAAAGATAAAACACCTTTCCCAAAAAGTGTTTTATAAACACTTTTTTTCTTAACAGTGCATGCATGTACTTTTAAAATACAATTTTGTTCACCTATCAGTGATTATCAGAAAATTGCTAACTTTTGTTGGTTATTTATAAAATGAAATTGCACCTGTAGCTTATGCTAACTTTCTAGATAGTACACAGTACAACTTCAAAAAAGTGAGGATGCTTTAGCACCTCCCCCTAAAGATCCTCTGGCAAAATTAATGCAGATACCTAGAGCATAAAAATTCTGACATTAAATGAGTATAGTAGAATAGAATACTAGATTATGTATGCTGCATGCATTTGGTAACATTATTGCAATCAATTCATTTGCATTAAATGATCATGCGTTTATCCAGTTTACTGGTGTGGCTACTTTGTCTTCTTAATAATCATATAGCTTATTCTTATATTAATCATAACACACCTTGTTGCACATGGGCATACTGAGCAATATCAATTATATTAATTATAGCATGTGACTTTAAAAAATAAACTCTGCAGTTGCTAATGCACAAAATCATGGCTGCTCGGAGTTCACAAATTTAAGCATATAAATGGTCATTTAGTTGGTCATCACATTCTACTTAATCAAGTTTATAGTTTACTCGGAAGACAATGCTGTCATCTTTGAGGTACTGACATGTACTAGTAACTTTATAGATATCTTCATTTCTAATGAACTTGTTGTTACCCCACAAAGAAGATTCATTTCTCTCTCCACTGATGACCCTGTAGTGACCGTCATCATAATATACTCCAACACCACAATAATGTTCATTACTGTCAATCTGGTTCAACAACTCTACCTCACATTGTCCTTGTATTGGCCACTTTAGTTGATCATCATTTGAACCCTTCATGAGGTATAAATCAACTGACAAATGTGAACCCATGGCATCACCCCAAGAAGCAGGATAAACACACAAACACATTTTGTATCCCTGATGGTGAGTATAGAATGGCTCACTATACCATTCAATGTCCTCTTCCTTCTTCTTGCTGTACTCTGACATCTTTACAATCAATGGTAATCTTGCTAGCGTCTGAATGGGTGTGGCCATGTTCTGCTGCGAGTGCGTATTTAGCTTTTTCTTCAAGAGTAGTCTCCAGATGCAGTTACATATAAACACATATACCTCAAGCTTTAAATAAATCCCTACTTTCCTTAAACAGTAAGCCGATCTCGCCACTGATCCAGCAGCGTCTAGTTGCAAGCTCATGCGCGGTAATCAGGATGGCGATATTGACAGAACTTCTGAGCAAATTAACGCTTATTGCAAGACTCGTGTAGTGGCAAAACACTCGTCATTGTAGAGGCCTTAGCTGAATTGATAATTACTTTAGTGGCGTTTAATCCTCGTGAATATGCTACCTGGGATAGCAGTTTCAAGTGATTTTGCAGTTTATAAATGAGATAACTTTTTGGCAACCGCCCGCACCGAAATTTTCTTTTGCCCATTCGCACTCATTATTGCACGAGATTGCAACATGGCTTTTTGAGTGTTGTGGTAGTGGGTTTATCACGCAGACATTGAGATACAGACACCATTTATGAGAGTTTTTTTACATCTGTGTGAATTAGAGTGCTTTCTGCTTTTTGCAGCATCAGAAGGCATCAACAGTGAGTGCTACAGTGTACAATGGTAGAAGTAGTTGATATGAGGGCAGGGGCGGAAATGAACTGAGGCCGCACTACTATTCTCGCGTGGCCAGACAACTTTTCTCCGCACCGCGCTTATCGATTGGAAATTATAGGCGCTTATACTTTCCAATCATTAAGCGCCGTGCGGAGAAAAAGCGGTCTGGTCACGCGAGACTAAGGCACTACATTGTCTCTGGTTTGGTAAGCGAGACCAAAAAGGTCACAACGGTCTTGCAGAAATGTACCTAAAACGCAAAATTTACCATACCCATTTACGGGAACATTTTAAGTAAGCAGCACCCGCCGGCAGCGCCATCATACTTACGGAGTAACTTTAAGCAACCTATTATCTTAAGGTATAGTACACGTTGCGTTAGTATGGACCTCGGTATGGACTAACGGAGCTCTGGATTAGTGTACAGTAGGGGGATACGGAATAATTGGGTACCAGTATACCGGGAATTTCAGTTCCGTTTGAAAAAAGGCGTACGGGGGATTTCAGTTCCGTTTGAAAACAGTCGTTTTTCGTGATGATGTAATCACGTTGTTTTCCCCCGGTACGGGGATTTCAGTTCCGTTTGAAAACAGGCGTTTTGCGTGATGATGTAATTACGTTGTTTTGAACCGGTTGACGTCATCACGCAAACAGCATAATTTTCAAACGGAACTGAAATTCCCGGTACTAAGCTTTGCCTCGTTTTACAGCGCACCGTAGCCTAGCACCTAGCAGTCTGCCGAGATCGCGAGAGGTATGGGGGCCCGGGTGATTTCTTCTTGTGTGAGTAGCTACGTGTTTTGTACTTGGTTTTGTAATTCACCACCAGACACACTAGACATCATCATCCGTTTCACTTGATTGTACCACCAACAAACACCACCACCTACATGACAAGCTACTTTCCAAGAACCATCAGGGAATGGAATGCACTGCCACCGCACCTAATTGAACTGAACACTCTAGCTACATTTTCAAACTTGATTGAACAGCACTTATAATTTGTAATTGTTTGGGCTTAATCAGCTTTGCTGTCTGCCCTTTCCCCCAAATAATAATAAGTGATAAGGGCTATTGTAAGCACACCGAGGGCCTGAAGGTAACACGTTCCTGATCAGGCCTTGTCCTTTTGTGTGTGCCTGCCCTCCTACTGAAAGAGAGAGACTAGGAGCGAAATGACAAGCTATAGGGCCAAATTGTGTAATTGTTTATCCCACTAAATAGGGACCTGCAGAAATTCTACTGAAGCCTGACTAAAATTATACAGATGAAACCCTCAAAAAGCACACCCTAAAAATGTGGACACTTTGATGATCCAAGGGGGTGGCACTCCAGTATATCTTGTACTCTGATCTTTGTCCTTGGCCAAAACGAAAGTCAAACCAGTAGTCGAAAGACAAGTTTCATTCGTAAAGTGTATACCACAAATGATACTTTAAGAGTTACAGTAGCTGTACTTTTACAAAAAAATATGCAAGAATTTGGTCAAGAGTCAAGTGTGGATTTTAGTGTAGGTCAAGGCTTATTTTTCTATTTTGACCAAAGACGAAGATCAAAGTACGGGTATACATAATCCCAAGTGCATCAGTGTACGCTGTACGCATATCAAGACTACATGCCAGTTAGAACACTAAGCATGATTTTGAGGTGACTGGAATAGGCAGGTAGTGGAAATCATCAAAATTTCCCCATTAAACTTTTGCACTATATAAAGTACGTGAGGTAGTTACAGTAGTTGCACCGTCTAAGTAGTGCCAGCAGCTAGGAGTACTGCAAATTTGGTCCAACGTTTTGCTCCACAGCAATAGCAATGACCTCATCAAATAATCCAGTCAGTGTGGCCCTTCTCTTCCCCTTCACAATAACCGCTTGAGAAATTGAATTCACTTAGATTTTTCTTGTGTCAGCTACTTTTTAGGCCTGGCTCATGGGCTATGAAGTCTGAGGGTTTTCTATAACAAACATGAATACTAAACAGTCATGATGATACAAGGAGGAGTGACTTAGCTGTTTCATGATCAAGCTAAGTAGCCTTATATGCGATTTAAGCACGTAGCACTAAATCCTTTGTGTATTAACCCAAAGTAATTTTGTAACATGAAAACTTTGTCCATATAACTTTCCAACTGTAGCCTGTACATCAAACAACCACCATTGCAACTATACTTTTTATTTTGCACAGTATATACAAACCTGGTAATAAGCGAAGGTGTTCACTGTTCTGATTGGTCAGCATCCGTGCACACTATTGTGTTTTTATGCATTCTGCCACAGATAGATCACAATGACTGAAAGACTATATTTAGTGTCAAGGTGTTAATTACTTGATTAAAGCAACCTAGCTCGTTTAAGTAGGGGTGCATGCCCAAAGCTGGCTGCAGAGTTTGTTTATCTTTCGTGTTTTGTTAGAATAGCGTGTCTAATGCTGTGTAGTGGGCTTACAGGGTTCTGAGTCATGTTGATAACTAAAATGCAAGTGCAATTGTATGCATATAATATGTACTTGAGTAAAATAGTTAACTGAAATTTTGCAGATCATTGTTTATGGATATGTGTTGTAATTCTATCCAAAGTGGTATTCGGTAGCAGCTATTTAATCAATCGATTCAAAAATGTTATTGATGTGTAGCGTCCTGAGTGGACTTCTGTCAAGGCTGTGTTAGAATTTCAATTTTTGTAATTATTTGAAGTCAGATACTACACTGTATGGCTGGTAGAACCTGATGCATGAATGGTATAATGATGACATACCAATGTAATAAAGTGTCCCTTCAAGCCCCATCCCCTCCCCCACTTGCAGTCTATATGCAATGTAAACCATATGTGTGCACGTAAATTATGATTGCTTGCTTTCATTGCATATAAGTGCACAAGTTATATTCTGTGTGTCTTAATTACAGCCTGTTGGGATACCCTTATTCACACATGCTGTAGATGCAGAGTGACTGTTAAGGTACAAAATATATGCTGGACGCTAAGTGTATTGTGTGTGATTAGCAAAAAGTATGTAGAATTTAAATACTGAGTGTGGGTTTGTACATGCATACAAACAGAAGGCTTTATATCATGCATACACCATGTTTTGTACGAGGTAGACCAAGTCTCTGTCCTGAGTCACTATTGTCTATGGCCTATCCACATCCTCTCACCTGTTGTAAATTTCAAAATAGGTTAATTAACATCCCCTGACTAGGTGAGTCCTCTCTCCTGACCTGGCTTGTAAATGAGTTATTTAGCATCCCCCGGCTGAATGTGTGTACCTTCCATGAAGGGTCGGGGCAGACATGATAATATCAAGAGGTAAAAGTGTGTGTGCGTGCGTGCGTGCGTGCGTGCGTGCGTGCGTGCGTGCGTGCGTGCGTGCGTGCGTGCGTGCGTGCGTGCGTGCGTGCGTGCGTGCGTGCGTGCGTGCGTGCGTGCGTGCGTGCGTGCGTGTCCTTGTCTTGCTAGTGGTGTTGGGGTAGTGGAACTTGAATTCTGTGACCTTGGTCCAACTACATTTTAAAGTTATCCAAGTGAAGTATTTTTCAAGTACAGGTATGCTCTAGTTTAAATCAAGGGTAAAGCACTCTCAGCACTTAAGTCAAGTGCAAGTACTTTTTTACTATACCAACATATTACAGTACCTAAGTGTTATTTGCTTGTAAAAAGCAGACAAAAATCTATGCTTTAGTTCATAAGACCATATAGTAAATAAGAGGTTAGCTACTTGTTCAAATATTCTACACTATTCTTATGTATCTATCTATAATCTTTTCTGACAATATCGAATTTAAATATTTGACTAAAACCTTCAAGTGATGCTTGAACACATTCGAAACCTACGAAATAAAATCATACTGTTGACCAGCAGGCACTTATTTTCTTAAACAAATATGCTACTGTAGCATTTTCATTATTACAGTGTGATCATGATGGGAGAACCCAGAATCAAACCGTTCTTGTGTGTAGTGTAGAACCTAGAAATTACTAATCTTATTTCATTAAAGTACAGTCTGTGTTTACATTAAGCATTAAGAATACACGATACTTAAAAGTACTTAAAATACTTTAATTACTCGAGTATGTAGTAAGAGCTTACAAGTACATGGGGCGTACGTTAGGAAAATTGAGCAAGTGTTTAAATAAAATTATTCAAGTAGTTTCAAATATGTACTAAAGTGGACTTATTTGTGTACTTGGACCCATGTCTGGTTTTTGTATGCATGTGTGCGTGTGTGTTATCTACTGTTATGTGAGGCAGCATAGCCAAGTGGTTAGGGTGTTGGCCTAGTAATCGAATGGTTGCAGCTTTGATTCTAGGTTATGCCAAATTGGCATTACTGAGCAATAAATTTTACTCACATTGCTTCAGTATACCAGCTGTTTACGTAGGAACCTGGTGACCTAATGTAAACTGTGGAAGCAAATGCCAAATGTCCATGTCTCACGCAATGGGTGTGGGACTTCAGGTGTCCACACCTTCATCTGTGAGACACAGTACAGTCTCCTACAGGTTACTAGTCCTGCCCACGAAGATTTGAGTAGCTTACTGTGTGTGTGTGTGTGTGTGTGTGTGTGTGTGTGTGTGTGTGTGTGTGTGTGTGTGTGTGTGTGTGTGTGTGTGTGTGTGTGTGTGTGTGTGTCCAGTGTGCTTAGTGTTGTATGTACAATATGTGCAGTGTATCTATGTCCATGGTGTGGACACACTAAACAAAGAGTATTTATGTATATTCACGTATACACATATTAGCACTGGTACCTGCCCTACAGTGCAGGACTGCTTGCAATGTCATGTACTTTACACCTTGTAGCTGTCTAGTGACACAATTTCCTACACAGCATTGGAAACCCAAGTTTAAAACATCACTTGTCTATACTTTTACTTAATTAAACATGATTATGCTTCAAGGCACACATTCAGAAAATGTTACACCAATAATGTTCAGAATCAAACTGTAGTGTATTGTGTTTACCCCATAGTGTTTACCATGCAGGTACAAATGGTGCTAGTAGTAGTACCTGTCATATTATGCATGCTTATGCAAAATCATTAATGATGTTTAAAATTCTGACAACAAAAGACATGAATTTGTACATACTGTTGTAGTAACTGCTTCACAGTGCAGTACTTGCCTTGCTGTGTATTTTATGTGCTAAATGTGCAGAGCCATCTCCGTATTAACTAGATAATACAGTTACTATCGTACTGTATAATACACTGGCAGATAATATGTGTATAGTGAATAATTAGCTATAATGTGTGTTACTACAATATAGCAAAGTACTTTTAGTTTTAGTTATAAACAATCAACAACTCTTATACTTGTAGGTGGTAAGTACATACTTTTAGTTTTAGTTTTAATTATTTGTATACTTGGCATGTACTTTTGGTTTTAGTTTCAGTTATTTGTAAACATTAAATAATATTTTATTTTGATAAGTTTCAGTGTAAAGATTGAGGCACTTTTAGTTTTAGTTTTTGTCTTTTGACAAATCAGAAAAACTTAAGTTTTAGTTTTCATACATGTAGTTTCAGATAACTAAAAGTAAAAGCCCTAACTAAACCAGTTTCAGTTTTAGTTTTAGTTAACTGAAACAACACTAGTGAAGACAGACTCAAAGCAGTTGTTTAACACAATGGCTCTACTCTTATTATCTGAGATAGATTCAACGTCTACTATGATTGTCCTTATGCTTTGCGCTAACACATTTCCAGAATTGTCTACAGTTACTGTTAAATGAATTGCCAAACATTCTACCGAAATCAATAATTCTATTTGCTTCTAGAATTTCTTTTATTCTGTGGAGGCTTCCCAGTCAATATTACATTTCTTCTTTTAGCAGTACTGTAAACTTTTGTGTTTCTTCATGTCCTTTTTTATTTCTTTGTTTGTCCATGGTGGTTTTTACAAGAAATGTAAATTATACAATAAAAGCTAGCAACCGACAACAACCATAAGTAGCATCTGAAATATTTGGTTTAGATAATAACAACTTGTGGTGAGACCATGTATGCATAGTTAACCAAAATCATAACTGCAGGAAGCCACACATGACAACACAGAGAGGAACTGTTGGTTTTTTTTTTGCTGTATCATTTGTTTACCTAACAGGCTAGCACCATTCAACCAAAACAGCAGGTCAGTGTGATCATAATTGAATGTAACTTATAATAACATCATTGATCAGGGAGTTTTGTGGTTCTGTACTTTAAGTAAAGTGACTTTGATTTTCAGTGTGTTACTGTTCCTATACAGCCGGTCCCATTCATAATGGTTATTACAACCACTGTAGAATAGAGGACATTTCCTGGCCACAACTAGCTTCTTATTAGCCTAGCTACTACATGTAGTTGGTACTGCACTACCCCACTTTACACCCATCTCATATGCATATGGTCACTAGTCGTAATTTTCAATATATGCATTATACGTACATGTGTAGATGAACACTTCTAATTGAAAATAGAGTTTACAAGTATAAAATTGTATTTAATGTGCTGTATATATGCAGTTAGTTGTATACTTAAGTGCTTTTCTGCTAATACTGTGATAGCATCATATCATATTTGACAAGTTGCAGTGTTGTTAACTACTATAGAAGAAACAGTTGAATAATTAGTTACATACCATAATATAGCTATAACGATTACACAAAATTCAACAATGTATTGCATAAAACATGAATGCACATGCTCTAACAGCAATAGTGTATAATACTCTTAACTTATGTTAAAATACATGCACAAGCTGTAAGTGCTTTGCATCATTGTGTCACGTCACTGACTGAATTTTGAGCTTAACACTGTGTGTATTCTTATATACATGCCAATTCTATCAATTGCAACTGCATCCATGTGAACTTTTGTATACCTCACCTACACCAGACACAGCTGGTTGTATTTCACTTATGGACATATTAACATACACACACATACACACATATGCATGCACTGCCATACAGTTTTGTCAAAATTAATGGTAACACTTACCAGTGAATGTGCGCTCACTAGTCAATGGACTTGAAAATGGATCATTGAAATCTACAAATGTAACTGCCACAGTGCAATTACTTATATCACCTAAAACAAGTTCCCATTTCCATCCACCATTCAAACCAGTTGGGGTAAAATATGGACATCCATCCTGTATATAAAATTGAGAAAGTAAAACTGTAACTAGATGATTTAGACTATGCACATACCTGATCCCTGAACACCTCCTTTTCATCTTGAGTGCAGTTAATAGTAGCTTGGCAATTTTGTAATCGATCTTGTATGCTTTCTGGTGTATCACCTTCAGTTGGTCCCCATGTCACATTAACAAGCAGCTTGGTACATGTCTCATTAAAAAACAATTCTGAGCAACTCAAATTGACAACAGGTGGGGCCGTGAATCTTTCTGAAATGTTAAAGTGACATAAGTGGTGCAGGAAACATCTACTAGTAGTTTTACCAACCATTAGTCAATGAATGTTTTATGGCTTTTTTAAGATTGTTAACTATAGCTACATACTAGAGAAGAATTTGAATATTAAAGAAAAACTGAATAATTATATCCTTTGTCTAGTCAATGTATTTTTATTAGTCTAGAACTAAAGCCAGCTAGCTACATGCAATTTTGACTGTTTTAAATGTCTCCTTATAATAGCTATAATAGTATAAGTGACCGGATTTCATATAACAAGGCTTCCACACACACAAAATCAAACTTACGATTTTACCAGAAATGGATTGCTGGTCTAATACACTATCATATTTCACACTGTGCTTCCTTCAGCACTGGCAAGTCTGGTTTCTGTAGCAGCTTTCTTCCGACCCTGTCAAAGCCACGAGTGTGAGATTGGCACCATTAAATGGCCATGGCTTTGTGATAATGGTGTGTAGTGAGCTGGGACTTCACAGAGAGCTCGCCAATAGTGTTCTCAGTCAATTTGGAGTAATTTGAGGGCCATGGAGGGCCATGGAGAGCCCAAACTTGGCCTCTGGACTCCAATCGTCTTCTTACTCCATCTTATACCCGTATATTAAGACCACCGTCCACCCCCACCCTCCCACCCTTAGTACTACCACCCTTAGTACTACCACCCTTAGTACTACCACCCTTAGTACTACCACCCTTAGTACTACCACCCTTAGTACTACCATCTGTGATATTATTACCCGCTCGAAAAAAGCTGCTCAAAACAGGGCAAATTTTGGGTATCAGAAATGTATACACCCACTCAGTGATAGCTAGTGAACAGATGAACAATTGGTGCAAATTTTGTTTGCACAGCTGTAGGCACTGGGAAGTTATTACACAATGATTCCTTAAAATCGCCATATCTCCTAACAAAGCTTTGTGCGTCGAAGCCTTGTTTTGTCAAATCCAGTCACATATTATCTTGGATCAAATTTAAAGCACCTTCAAGTATTCTGTGCTCAAGTATATAAATTATGGACATCCATAAAACTTTCAGGCAGTGTTATATTGGAGCACACCAAGTCCATCTGAGAAGGAAAACATATTATGTATTTGCAATAGGTAATAAAAATCCTTGCTAAAGTTGTATCAAGACTTTATAATGTAGGCCCTCCCACATTGTAAACTCTTGGTGGATTTAGTGATGTGTTATACAGGTATATAGCATATTCCTATACCTTCTGTCTCTGTGTCTCTTTGGTAATCTCTTTTTTCTATAGAAAAGGTAACATCTATTAAACACAAACATATACACATATCTGTGTGAACAGCAAGCTTCCAGCATACAGTGTGTGCAATAAAATTACTGTAATACACACCTGAAACTGGTAGACTGGTGACAAAAACAAGAAGAAAAGAGGCAGTCAGTGCAACTAGTAACTTCTCCCTGTAAAAATGCATGCTGTATAATAACATTATTATGGCATATAATGGCAATATGTTGCCATGCAAAGCCAATGTGGAACTGCTGAAGTATATGTGTGCATGTAGCTATAATTTTATAAAATTACTTACATATCCTGATTACAGAAAGATCTCTGCTTTTATCTTTTGCAATGCTTCAGTTTCACTTGTTACTGTTTCAAAGTCTTTGTACATGTTGCTTTTATAGATAGAGAGCTGTTTGAGTACATACAGTGGAAGCATGATGATTATAAAAACATAGCCTAGCAACTTAACCACACTAAAAAAAAACCATATATGGTTTTGGGAAACATTCCACAGGAAATGTACAGGAACCAATGAACTTTTATATAAACATCACCTAGCAATGTGTAATCAAAGATGAAATGTGACAATTCTGTTTCTAAAAAAAAGAACTAGATAAAGGTGATACGTAAATTTTTCCTATGTGATCATAGTTGCTAAATAAATAAAAATGTGTAGCTACTAGCAACATACAGCTAATCCCTTAAACCACAACAAAGTGTTTCTTATGTAGCTACTAGTTATGTAGAATAATTTTATCTCACCTGTGACCAAAAGTACTGTATAATGCTTATTTATTTTGCATGCATTTTTGTGCTCAAGATCGCATCTTTAAACACTGTAATTATAAGGTTGCATTTTAGTTTGGCTTGACCACACCTACATTAACAGCACTGAACTGAGCATTATATATAGCAAATGCTCAATCCATGGAGTGTTATTTATATATAGTCAATCCAAAACTAAAATGCAAACTTGGATCCTTGGCTGGATGGATGTCTATATATAATTATATGATAGTCCACATAATAGAAAATGCAATCTTGAAAAACAAATACAATGAAATGTAGTATGCCTCCTGCAGTCACATAATCAATGTTCATATACTTAAATTTGCTGTGACCAGATTTGCGAAAAGGGGTCTTCCACACACATCCATTTCTATGAGCTTTGAAGACCATAACTTAGTGTTCAAGAAAGATACAAACCTGAAAGTTTTTCCATCCATTAATCTATGTTGGTGCTCACCACTGACCAAATTTCAAGTCAATAACAGTTTGTAATCTCAAGTTAATAATTGTCAAAGTTTGTAAATTGGATGTGTGTGGAAGACCCCTTTTCTCAAATCTATCCACAATTATAGCTAGCCAGCTAACAGTCATGCCCAAACTGATTGTTCAGTGCACTGAATGCCTGTGTAGCCACTGAAGGAAACTGGTAAGACACTTGTGCAGATATTATTTAACCTGGATTGGTTATTTATCCTAGCAGGACAACATGCAGACAGGAATGCCTAATTTTTCCCCAGGCTAGATGTATTGCCGCCACCCCCAGCACCAGTAGTCATAAGTACTCGACAACTAAAGGTTGAAGTCCCTGTGCCCATCAAAGCAATTCAATGATCTCTGGAGAGATGGCAGCTGATTGAACATAAGATGGACCTGCTACCACAGATGCACACTACTGCAGAGCACAAAGAGAGAAGGACAGTGTGCATCTCATCCATACAGCTGCATACTATGCAGTTGAACCTTGGTGGAACAATATAGGTCTGCCTGATATCTATAGAAAACTATATATGACTTATTTTCCCATTCACCCAGTATTTGTAAAGACAAGAGGGTATCTCTACCCAGATGTGGTTTCCATATTCCTATTTCTCAGTTCTGTAGTTCATGTACATGGTGCATGCTGATTCTGCATGTGATGGGATACTGGATTTGCAGTAATTCTGTGCATTAGGGTGGAAGACCCTTACGCAAAACGGTCTTCTTTACTGAAAGCTAGCTAAGCAAAATTGCACTAGCTATACTCACTCCAGACCCAAGAAAAAAATAACAATAGAAAAAATATGTGTAGCTATATTCTCTATGCCTGAGCACCCTATCACATCACTAGGAACCATGGCCTGTGACTCAGCAGTGACTAACACTGAGGAAGTCCTTAAGTAAACACTGATTTCCTGAAAGTCAGATCTTCATCATTGATATAATGAGCTAATGAAGCTCCAGCAGGTCTGTGATGTATTAGGCTAGCTATATGGACTTTATCCACAATGACATCATGAGCACAAGATGACTGGTCAATATTACCATATATAGCCGTTAATATTTTGAGGAGCAAATTTTCAAGGTTGAGCAATGCTACCTAGTTAAAATTTTCATGGATTTGCAAACACTCCCAAAATGTAGTATGATTATTATGATTATGATTAAATATGGGTAAAGGCAAAGCTTGTATACCAGATCAATGTGTTATACAAAAGTAAATCTAAAATCTAAAAAAATAATTATCTTAACAGCAATTTAAAAGTGTTAATTGAAAAACTTTCTACAACAGAGGTAGGTAAACTGTTCCACCATTAATCACTCTGTTCATAAAATAATTAGATCTGCATAACAATCTTGAATGTTGCTTGAACAATTTAAACTGGTGTCCCCTGGTAGTAGTAGTGGAGTAGGTGTATAGATTAGTAAAGTCAGAGCTGAAGTAGTTGTTAAGAATTTTGTGTAGAAAAATTAAATCACCCCTCTAGATCTGGCGTCTATACAACAGTGATGGTAAGGATAGCATTGACAGCCTCTCAGCATAGGATTTGTCATGTAACGATGGGAGGAGACGGGTAGCTCGACGTTGTACCTTTTCAACCTTTCTCTGATCAAGGGTAAATAGTGGCCATTTCCATATTCCAAGATGGGTCAAACTATAGCTAGTGTAGTAAACAACTTAGACAACATACCCAAGTCAAGATATTCAAAAGATTTCTTGATCATGCCAAGTATTCGATTAGCTTTGGTTGTAACTTTAGCAGTATGATCATGAAACTTAAGTTTGTCATCAAAGAGAATTCCGAGATCATCATGGGATGTAACTGTATCAATTGGAGTTCCATTAAGATAAAAGAAGCCATGATGGTGAGCTGGGCCAAAATGGAGATGTTTACATTTGGAGATGTTAAACTTCAATTGCCAGAGTTGTGACCATCTGTAAAGGCAACTTAAGTCATTCTGTAATGTAACATAGTCTTCATCATTTCTTATCACACAGAAAATCTTTGTATCACCTGCAAACATGAACACAGGGTTAGACACAATTGATGGAATGTCAATATATTGGAGGTATATTAGTATATTGGATGTCTAGATGTTTCAAGGATGAAATTTTCGCTGGTAACCTCCAAAACCTCGTAATCTCTGTTCCTGATCATGTTGTAGAAGCCGACAACATTAACACTTTTAAATCTTACCTAAATTTAGCTGGTAGCTAATCATGTACAATATACTCGTTATTGAGGTCTTATACATTATAATAATCAGCGACAAAAAATCATGTGACAAAAGTCTTCCTCTCCTTATCCAGAAGAGTCACTTTTTTTGCTAGCCAAAAAAAGACTGAAAAATTAATTGGATTAAGGGAAAGGCACCTGATCTTTTATCAGAACAAGGTCAAGAGCCTTATGGCTGGCCAGGCAGCCACTATGGGAGCGTGCTCCCCTGAGACAAACAATTGCTGGATGCAGCAGCGAAAAGCTAAGGCAACAGCGCAGCCAGGCCATAACACTAGTGTAAGGAACACCCCTTCTCAAAGACAAAAAATAGGCTAGACGTTTGTAAACAACATTAGTACAACCACTCATTCCACCAAATGTGAAAAACACTAACGGTACAAAAGAGCCCATCTCAACTTCTCTGATCCTTTGCTCATATTTTCTGCATTTCTCCTTCTCAAAGTGCTGATACAGTGAAGACACTGGAGTGGTGTGGTACAATGAAGCAGTTGGGTTGAAAACCTTGACATCAAAAAAGTCCTCTGGTGTTGGCCACCCCAGAACCCATCAGCCGAGACGTCCAAATGAGCCCCATCCTCAGCAATTTCCGTTGGGTCAGTATGTGAGTGTTTCACCTGAAAGGGTATGTAATGAAGGTTACAGACACACACACACACACACAGACACACACAGACACACAGACACACACAGACACACAGACACACACAGACACACACACAGACACACACAGACACACACAGACACACAGACACACACAGACACACAGACACACACAGACACACACACAGACACACACACAGACACAGACACACACACAGACACACACACACAGACACAGACACACACAGACACACAGACACACACAGACACACACAGACACACACAGACACACAGACACACAGACACACAGACACACACAGACACACACAGACACACACAGACACACACACACACACACACACACACACACACACACACACACACACACACACACACACACACACACTTCTGATAGGGCATCAGCAGTAAAGTCCCTTAATTCATTATGTCTAAGGGTGGGATAACCACCAGTGGAACAATTCATAACATGTTCCAATGAGAATCCCTTACCAATCGCACTGTGTAGGCAATCCAGATGGAAGCCACCCATAGCACAAGCAAAGGGCATCACGAAAAGCGCTCTTATGCAAAAAGCCAAAGCGAAGCCAAGCTCGTTAACAGGCAAAGCTGGTCATGAAAGCCAAGATGAAGCCCCCTTCTCACTAGACAGTGCCATGATTCTCTGTAGATCAGCAGATATGATTGGTGGCAAACTGGCAGCAAAATCAGCTTGTCTGGGATCTGCGTCTTTTTCATGTTATTTGTGAGGCTATACCCGTGTCACCTGAGTTATCTAATGGTGAAGTCGTCCGCCATGCCAGAGAAACGAGGCAGAGGAAATAGCAATTCGCCTCCACTGCTCCCCCCCAGGGCCTCCCACAAAATGAGGCTGCGAGTGAGTCGGTCGACGATTGACACAACCAACCAAGCAGAACGACGACCTTAATGTACCACCAGTACCACCAAGTTAAATGTATTCCACTTGAACCACCAATAGTATATTTTGCGAACAGAACATACCTATGTTCCATTTATGCTTTACTCAAGGTTTTTTTCGTTATAAAACCATTCAATGGTGGAATGCATTACCATCATCTGTAACTGACTGTATTAATTCTCCATTTTATGAGTACATGGATGTCCTTAAGTGGCACTGTGACTCACTCCTTTGATAACATTAACAATGATTGTAATTATATGCATGTTTTTTTTTTGTTTTTTTGTTTTAGTGTGAGTGTGCCAGTGTGTGTTGTAAGTTGTTTACCATGGTTGTCTTTGTATCGGTTATACCTTGCTTTGTTTAGTTTTATGCGTATTATCCATGTATTGTAATGTGTCCCTCCGGGCAAGGAAGAACGGCTGTAACCGATTGCTCGGAGGTTAAATATATAAATCAAATCAAATGTGGTAGGTAGTACGTTCCGATGGTGTGACAACTAGCTATGAACGGTGTAGTAACTGGGAACACAGAGCCGACTGTGCTGGCTTGTCCAAAAGTTTGTATAAAGCTCTTAGCTACTGGTTCCCCAGGTAGTGTTATGTGTTTTTGCTCTCGTTGTGATGCCAAAGGTCAAATCAGTACTGAAAATTTTCGACGAAATTGAAGAAAAACACAAGTCTCTTGTGAACAAACTGCAACAACTTGAAGGAAGAATATTGTAAGGCCACTCCAAATAAAACTGTAGTTTCCCGTCCTGATGTTTTCGTTATGCTGTGCGGGCGGGAGGCTATTACTCTCATTGGGGATCGATTTATTCACCCAACCTGTTGTCGCACGTGATTATTCTTATTGTACAGGCGCTTATATATTTCTTTACCATGGTCAACCGCGGGGTCAACCGTGTTTGCGTGTTTTTCAACAAAACATTACTGGCGAGTGATTGGTGACTGTTTTAACCATGGCCAGGACTTGTATCTAGTCTAACACGATCACAGCGAGATGGCATCTGTTTTGAGATCAGCAAAGTAACCAGATTGAGATAGCCGCTGAGCTGGCTTGATAGCTTCAATATGGAAGGTACATAACTGGTTTATGCGAGGGTTTATGTCACTGGCACAATATATGTGTGTACCAAGTATAACCTCATGTATGTGTAGGGCTGAGGCAATCACTTTCTGAGTTATTTAACTCCACTGTAGTTTTAGCAGCAATTCTGTCCTCCAAGCAAGAGTAAAACAATGTCCTAAGTAATGCAGTGTCACACTCAACCTATGCAGGTCGGGCAATGGTGGGGAATTGCAATTATAGTTATTAGCAGTGTTGGGAGTAACGCGTTACTTATGTAAGGCCAATGAAACTTGATTAGCAGTTTCGCGTCATCGCCCGCATGCTTTTGATACACCCGCATGGAATTTCATTATTGGTATTTCAGATCGAAATACCCTAATAGAACGGTCACTTTTACTCTAATAGAGCAATCAGCTATACTCTAATGGAAAAAATCACTTGTTATAGATTAGTAACGTACCTTAGCTATTTAATGCAAGAGTAATCAGTATAGATCTCACTGTTTTTTGGCAGAAATCTTCATGTTTGGATGTGTGTTGTGCTTTTGGAAAAATAATGAATAATGAATAATAACCGCCCGCCCGCATCAAATTTTCAAAAATCTGAGCGAGAAACTGGTAATCAAGTTTCATTGGCCTAACGCGTTACGTAATAGTATTACTTCTAAGTAATATAACGAAATACGCTATGTAATATAGCTCAAGTTACTTTACTTGCAAATGTAACGTGTTACCTAAGTAATATTTACTGTAACGAATCTAATATTACGTAATACTACCGTATAGTGGGTTATTTTCGAAACAGAAAATTTCGTATAAGAAGCAAAATATGAATTTCGAAGGATTTTAATTTCGAAGAGTGCATATTTCGAAGTCCGGATGGATTTCAAATAAACGAAAATTCATGTCACTAATTAACTGTAACTAAATAGTTCAGCTGCAAGTATTATGTAATATGTAACTAGTTGCTTTTAAAAAGTAACTTGCCCAACTCTGGTTATTAGACAATTCTTCACAAGTTCACTCTAGCTACCATAAATAATATTGTACAAGTAGAGATTCGCAACAGTGACGTCATTTCCGTAGGAACTAATAGTTTTATGTATGGGCAATCCTCGTTACGGGTTTGATGGTCTTGGTTACGGGCTCAGAATCAGCCTCGGTTCACAAAATATAACCTGCATACAAATCTTCAGTTATTGGGGACTTAGATGATGCTTAAAAAATTCTTGTACCTTGTCACAATCCTTAGTAATAGTGCCACAAAAATTATTGGTGCCACCATAGCGAAGAAGTTCCAAGACAAACTGGCTGCAAACTGCAGTGAATTGATAACACTTACTTAATCTAATAGTGAAGAGGAAACTGTCAAGGTAAATTCAAGAAGAAATAAAGTATAGTTAGTGAGATATGGCCACTCAAAGTCCCTACCCGTAACGAGGATTGTCTGCAGTGATGTCACCGTTGCAAATCCCCACTTGTACTATATTATCTATGACTACAAATCCTGCCTGGAAATCTGATTACATGCATGTGCCTCTACCTTGAGGATGACTTAGGGTAGAAATATCCATGGTCCAACCAGAAGTATGTGAGGTGTGACAATGTGTGTCCACTCTCTACTCACGTACAATTAAGCATACACCTTACACTGTTATAGCCTAATTGAGTACACTTGACCATTCTTTGTATTGTAGGTCCTAAATACCTTTAGTCCCTCCAAGCTACGTGTTTGTATAGTATTATATAATTGTACACTACTCATACCATGATGCACAGCTCACACACTTCTTAGTTACAAATTTTAATCCAACAGGTTTCACCATGCAGCAAAGAGGCCTGACGATGGAGTCATTCTTAATGATGACTATCACCTACCGGCATTAGTTCACCACCGTACAATCCATGCTGGACTCCTTCTTTGCTGAGAGAAGAGCAGACAAAGTTTTCAGCCACTTTGTATGGTTGGTGAGTTTGCTAGTATGCAGTAATTGCAGTGTAATATAGACACTTTAGGATCAACCACCAATGGTGACTTTTGGGCTAGTTTTATGAACTAGGATACCTCTACATTATGAAGGTGTCCCATTTACAGATTCCACTACACACTAGCAGACACGACATATAGTAGACGTACACACACTACACAAGCCATTCATACATGCCCGCATGCATGCATACACACATTACACACGCACACAAACTACAAAGCAAAGCACCTATTTCCACACACTGGGATGCCTGTGCACCTCTCAGGCACTTGCATCTTGTACATCAAATCCTCCTGGGGCAGGACATACAAGATGTTAACAGTGCTGCTATTTATTACTATGATGATGATGTTACTGCCGCCCTCACAACAAAACGGCTAATGTAGTGACGCAATCGATCAATTCAGTATACAGGAATCTGTCCAGCCGTATTGCCAAGCAATACAGCATAGATTTATAAATGACCCCACTTACAGGATTAATTTTCTACAAACAGAGGTTGATCAGATTTGTAACGATGTTGTTTGCGTGGGCGTGCTCCAGCAATTAGTAATCCAGGTCTCACAGAGAGGTCACAAAACCTGTAGTTCTACAATGACCTGACTACCATTAACTGAGTTGCCACTAACTGAGGCATGTTTCCCTGTAATACCAGGTACCCATTGATGTTACTAGAGTATCGGCCTGGTAATCGAAAGATTCGTGACTCAATGTCCGCTTATGCCTAGTTGGTGCTGCAACTGCCACCCAGCTGTAGCCACTTGGCTATGCTGCCTCACAACACACACGCACTTGCATACTATATGCTAACACCATGTAGATTGTAGATGATACCTCAGTATAATTTAATTTTTATATTCAATAATGTAAGTCATGAACTGTGTTGTTTCCTTTGATCAACAGAGAGCGTGTAAGATGACTGTACGCTACCCTACAACATGAGATCTTTCTCTAGAACAATGACAGTGGTCAAATCAAACTGCCAAGCAAGTGATCGTGTTAGAAGAATATACAAAGCTTCGAGGTAACAACCAGTGATGATTACTATTTATCAACTGCATGTGTAGCACAAGTATGGATAGCCTTATTGGAATGAGACACACTGGACAACAATAGTAACAGAACAATCATGTGTGACCAATGAGGCCCAAACAGACTAACAGAGTGAGATTAGCAAGAGTCTCTGGCCTGAACTGGTTGAAAAATAGGCAGGACTGATATCAATGGCATTTTCATGCACAAGTGGAAACCGTCACATAATATAGTAGTCACCTGTATAAGGTTATTCTGATGGAAACTGAAAGCCAACCTTAATAATGCTAACAATTCGGCTCTTTAGTAAAAATGGAGTTTGTGTGTAGCTGTTTATTATCTATTTGTCAATCTGGTGTCTTTGTACACGAAATGAATTTACTGAAATATGTACATTCTTTTGTGCAAAACAAACTGCTGTGTAAGTAAGGTTGTGAGGGAACATTTAGAGCTACAACAGAATTTTGTGATACCTTTTGTCCCACAATCATTTGTTTCAAAATTTCCATAGTATGGAGAAAATCTGTTCATAGTGGCACCATTGACTTTGGTCTGCCAAACACTTAAATAATTAACTGTTAATCACCCTGTATACCTATATTTGGGAAGTGTTATATATTATTATTATTATTATTATTATTGTTTACTGTGCAAAACCTCTTACAAAGAGTATATACAAGCACAGATAATAAATCAGCAAAATTAATTATGTGGTTAATTGATGTTCAGCTAGCCTTGCTTTAAATTGGTCTAAACTTGAACAGGTGATGAGGTCGTTGGGTAAGTTATTCCAAATCTTTATACTTGAAAGGAATTTGAAGAATGAGTTAAGGTATGAGTTTACTCTTGTGTTTGGCTGTAACAGCCTCATTGAATGACCTCGTAGAGAGTAGTTAGATAGAGCTGGTATGAGTATGGTATCAGCCGGTATATCTATTAATTGGTGCATGATCTTAAACATTGTGATCGCTTTCAGCTGGTTTCTGCAGTGAGCCAGAGGTGGCCAATTCAAATTTTGTAACATGTTTGTGACACTTGCATATGAGGAATAATTATTATACACAAACCTCACACACCGTCTTTGAACTGATTCAATAGCTAAGATATCCTTTTGTGTATAAGGGTCCCAGACCACACAGGCATATTATATCATGGGTTGCAAATTTACACTGCTAGCTTTGATTACTATCAATTCTTGCTGTACGGGGATTTAGAAAACCCGGACCGGACCGGACCAGGTCAACTTCTTCAAGTAAGCCAATTCACACAATAGCTGTAACATACAATTCACACAGTAGCTAGCTATAACATACACTCTTCACCTTGTAGCCACTCTGCCAAGAACATAATTAGCTAGTTACGATGGCTGACTGCAACAGCGATCGCGCACGAAACTTCATCCACGATAAACAACCTAACCAAGCTATTATTTTATTTATATTTTATTTAAAACTTTATGGTGTAAACACACCAAAGGCCTGAAGGTAACTTGCACCAACAGCCTTGTACATTACCCTATGTTACTTATTTACATATTTATTTACATACATACATACATACATACGTACAGTTGCTAAGGAGAGTTTAGATTGAAGGTGGGTGGCTGTAACTGATAAATTCTTGAGAAAGAAGTTAAGTAACATGTACAGTTGCTCTTATCGTCAAAGTTAATAACTTAATGATCATTGGTAGTAATTATAATAGGAGTCATTACATATGATTCTGTGCTGCTGGACCTTTCAATTGTGCCAAAGAGACTCTTGTTGACATAAATGTTGTTTCCTCTCAGCTTGACAAAATTCTTGTCAGTGCCATTCTGAGCTAATTGCCACCTTGTTCTCAGATAGACTGCTTCGATTGCTCTTTCTTCTCTGGTCATGACAGGTTTGATTAGAATTGGTCTTGGTACTGAGGATCTTTTAGATAAGACAGATGTTGCATCAAAAGTATGAAGAAATTTAATTAATATAGGTCTGGGTTGTGGATTGGAGGTATTGTATTTTCCTAGTCGATGGAAATCCCTAATAGATGACTTAGAGAGAGCAGGATCAATATTAGTAAGCACATTTTGCATGGCTTCCATGTCATGTTTTAGTCTAGTGGCTTGTGAACTGTTTGGTTTGGATTCTTTAATTCCATACATGACCACATTAAACAGTTTATCAGATTTTGCTTTGGGAGGTTCAACAAGACCTGAGGAAGGAGTATGAAGGTGATTATGATTAGTTTCAGAAGTTGTGATGGAGTGGTTAGCTTCTATTAAATTTGGAGTTTTGGAAGTTGAGTTGGACGTGATAGAGTTGTTGGATTCCAAGCTAGAAATTTTTTCAGTCAAAGACTCAACAAGTTGTTTTAGGATGTTAATTTCATCTCTTTGATGTGTAAAAATGCAGTGACAATAGCGGTAAGGTTCTTTCGATTCATTACTAAGGATATCAAATAAGGTTGAAGATAGTCCACTGCATTTACGGTGCATCCATCGCAAAATATAGCCTCCTGTCCATCACTAGTTTCTGACCATTCTAAGATTGGCTCGTCACACACAGCACATCACAGACAATAATGAAGACAGCCAATCCCACAATCGAATTATTATTAAAATACTTTTTACTACATTACACTACACAATCGCTACAAAGCTACAAGCTCTTTCTGTTGTAGCTACTCAACTGTTACACACACTAGTAACCGCCCGAATTTGTTAGAATCGTGATATACAAAGTGAAAGGAACTAAGATAACAGCAAACCTCTGAATTTATTTCGGTAGTGATGAATGAGTAATGGAGTATTTATAGCTACATGTCAAGGTAAGCTTTAATTAGAACAAAACTTACTACTCCAGAAATTTTCATTATAGCTACCCTGCATGGGCACTAGCTTACCTTTCTTAGTTTAGCCAGTCATCCATGACCATTCCTTTACATAAGTTCGAAGGTTTGCTGTTATCTTAGTTTGTATATCACGATCTGTAACAAAATATTTGGTCCGGGTGCATAAACGGTCCGGCCGGACCGCATATGTCCGACATAAATGGTCCGGCCGGACCAACTATGACAGCAAAAATGGTCCTACCCAAGCAAAACTGGTCCGGGTTATAAATGTCAAAGCTATTAAAGCTAAGCCACTACTTGTTGTGATTAGCTATACTGAGTGACAAAATAATTACCTAACTGAGGCTACTACCAACTTAACCAAAGTCGAAGTCTGGAGACAGTTTGTCCTCAGCACTGAGTTAGCGAATACTGGCGGAGTACCATCTTCGCACTGTAGGTCACTTCGCAAAATCCATCACTATGGTAGTGCAGTGGTGGATCTAGATGGGTTTCTGGGGTTTCGACAGAAACCCCCATTTAAATTTAGCTCAGCGGAAGTCTAAATACATAAACATTGTTGTACTGACAATTTGTAATATCATACAAATTTTCAGAAACCCCCTTTTAAAATTTCTAGATCCGCTGTCACAGTGATATATGTTCAGGGGCGGATCCAGGAGTTGGCAAGGGGAGGGGCACAAACAGGCTAAGTTGTAATTGGTTGGGGAGAGCCAAATTCTCTAGTTCAGTGCTGCATTTTTGAAGTAGCAAATAATCACCTCTTAGTAGTGTCTCACTGTTGATTTTTGCCATTTTGGCCTTTTCAGATAGTTGTAAAGTCTTAAAAGTTGTTTTAAAGGCCCTGAATGTCTTAAACAACTGCGACGCGATAATTATTTTTAGAGGCGCTTAGTACGTACGAAGGTGCTGAAAGACAATTTCACGGCTAGTTTGACTTTGGTTCGCTTTGGTTTCAGGTGAATTTGTAATAAATGCTAGTAAAATGTGCATATTTTCATGAGTTTCTTGGCCTGACAAAGTTTAGTAGCTATTTTAATCAGAAGTATGGCTGGCTCCTCCACAAGGTTAGGGAGGGGGGGGGGGGGCATTTGCCCCAAATGCCCCATCCTGGATCCGCCATTGATGTTTCCCCGGGTAACGTGTTTCCCGCACACATATCCCTAGGGATCCGTGTTTCCCCGCACACATATCACTAGGGATCCGTGTTTCCCACCAAAAGCTGTCAGTGATATGTGTTTCCCGTAGCGATTTTTTAATATTTCACCGCACACACATATCCCTAGGGATTCGTGTTTCCCCGCACATATATCACCAGGGATCCGTGTTTCCCACTAAGATATAGCCATCGTGCAGTAACTCCAAGGTCCTATGGCTAGTTGCAAACAGTACGCGATCCAACCATTCAGTAGATATATTACTATATCTAGCTAATAGACACCCATGCATATTGCATGTATATAGCTATAGTTAGCTAACTAGCTATATAGCTACTATATAAGCTAATACAATAATTATACTAGCTAGCTATACTAATAATCAGAACTATAGTCATTTAAAATAAACTTTGTTGCTCTTCTCTGGACCTGCTCAATAAGTGTGATGTCCTTGACAGGGGCGGATCTAGGATTTATAAAAGGGGGGCTAACTTAAGGTACTAATCTCTTGGGTAGAGGTGTGCAAGCACACTTCCCAGCAAAAGCATACTGGAACTAGAGGGGCCTGGGGGCATGTCCCCCCCAGGAAATTTTGAAAATAGATGCTAAAATATTGCAATTTGGAGACATTCCCACATAAAATTCATAATATTTTCTGCCTGTAGATTATATATACTGCCTTTAGATTATAGGTATGGCTCTCTGAAGCATTTTGCTAATGGAAAAGTTTGGGTAGGTACAGACAACCAAGTACATGATGCACCCCTCTCTCAATTGCACAACACTGAATAGGTGCATGTTAGAATAATAATGTTGAAAGTGGAAAATTTTGAAATTTGAACAATACAAGATAGAATCTAAGAGCATTTTCAATGGAAATTGTGTACCTGAATTAAGTATTGTCATACATATTAACTACACAAGTGGATGAATGAAGCCCTTTAAACAGACCAATACACTTCATTGTATGTATAGGTGTAGGCAGATTTGGAAAAATTCCATAAGAGAACCAACTACATGTTTCCAGTGAATGTTCTATTAGAGTAGTTAGCTGACTGCTCTATTAGAGTATCTCGATCTTGTACACCTCCAATGCTGATACAGGTTCTTGTCAGGGGCGGATCCAGAGTCTGGAAAGAGGGGGGCACCTTGCTGAAAAAGTTGAAGAGCAAAAAAAAAAAAAAAAAAGGTCACAACAATAATAGCTAGTTATCCTTTACCAAATATATTATATCACGTATGTTATGTAAAATGAAATCCTATTTATAGCTTCATAAGTAAGTTGCACTGCCTCATAAACATTGTGACTGCTTTATTAGAGTAATTGACTGCTCTATTAGAGTATCTTGATCTTGTATGCAATTTCTTGAAGGAGGGGGGGGGGGCATTTGCCCCAAATGCCCTATCCTGGATCCGCCATTGCTTGTTGCATAAACTTTAGCATAAATCCACTGATAATACCTTGGAAAGATGTTTATAAGGTGGTTTTATGAGTATTTGTATTATTAGTGATCATATAATTATGCTAAGACAAAACAAAGTCTTTGAGCAGGCTGTTTTTAAAGTCTTTGAGCAGGCTGTAGGGCCAGGTGTCCTACAGACCTTCATCACTTGTGCTGTAAAGCATTAATAAATAAACTAGTGTCCATTTGGTTCTATTTGGGGTACTTAGAGATAATGAGTTACTCTCTAGAATTCCTATTCCTATGGATATAATTACATGAAAATAACAAAGAGAAGACATCCTGACCACCTGGTAGACTCCTGTAAGAGTTTGAGCGTAAACCGGATGGCTGCAGGTTCGAGGCCACCTAGGTTCAGTCATGGATTTTTTCTCCTTTCTCCAACTTTTCAAACACACCTTAAGTAGCTAAAGTCTTTGAGCAGGCTGTAGGACCAGGTGTCCTACAGACCTTCAGCACTTGTGCTGTATAAAGCATTAATAAATAAATAAACAAGTTGATGTTGTGCTACTTCTAAAAACCAGGCGCCAAGCAGCTAGCTAACTCATCTGGAATAACTATAGACAGTATATACTACTATGAATTAACCAACTATGTATTACTACTTTACAATAGGGTAGTTTGATAATATAATTAGCTATTTCTCGTATTTCGTAATTCGTTCAATTACGTTGCTATGCACTGCTAAGGAAGCGTTTGTTAAATAAACCGCGCTAACCAACATATTACGCACAAAACTATCTTCTAAACTGTTTTATAGTGTGACTAACGTGTTTTTTCCCACAAATTCTCTCGACAAAGTCTCGAAGCTGCTCTTCATTTTCGTTCGCGTACGTAAGGGATACGCCCCCTTTCAACTCGAAGCGATAGGCTATTCCTGGCAGTGTACGAGGCCTGCACCGTTGTTTTTCAGTTGCTAAATGCCTGAAAACCTCAAGGGGAAGGTAGTCTGAGGAAAGTCACCACACCCGTATTTCAGTCCGCCGAAAAGAAACCACCTCAGAGCAAAGTTCACCTGTGCAGAAGTTTAATACAGACTTCATTTCATTTTTACTTCTTACGTAAAAGCTGCTTTTACCGTTATTAAACGATTTTGCTCACGTGGGTGCGTACGGACAAACATAGGTACATAGGTACATAGGTAGATAGATAGGTACACACACACACTTTTGCGGAAACAATTACAGTAAACCAGGCGCACGCCCACAGCCGGCCTTCGGCCGCCGGGGGGCGTGCGCCTGGTTTAAAAATAAATTAATAAATTTCATTATAATTCTCAGCATATTGATCAAGTAAAGCCTAAATATGAAGGGGGGCTTCAGCCCCCAAAGCCCCCCCTCCTCCCCCCCCTGGATCCGCCCCTGCTTGATATGGTTAGATTTCCAAATCACTGAACCGTATATAACTTGCGATCTCACTAAGGAAATATACAAAGCTCTCTTGGCTGTCACTGTTTGATGCTTGTTAAAGCTGCGATGGAGCAGTCCTAGCATTCTGTAGGTCTTAGGGATTATGTTTTTGTAGTGTTGATCCCAAGATAGGTGTGATGATATTATAATTCCGAGATTTTTATGTGAACTATTTGTTAAAACCTGTGTGTCAGCTATTTTGTAATTAGTGATGACTTTTGCATTAATATAAGTGGACACTCTTTTTTGGATTAAAGGACATATTATATCTCGTACTCCACAAAGTTGCTGAGTCTAAATCATTTTGAAACAGTGAAATATCTCCAGGACTACAAACAGTATTATAAATCGTGGTGTCGTCAATGAATAGTAAAGTTTTACTGATGGTAACACAAGATGGTAAATCATTCATGTAAATAATGAAGAGTAGGGGTCCCAAAATACTCCCTTGGGGAACCCCAGATAGAACCGGCAAGGGGGTAGATAATGACTGACTGCATGCCAAAGCTGTAGCTACATTGATTAGTTATACATAGCTGCAATCACATGATTTACTCTATATAGCTAGAGATAGTATTTTATTGTATATACATGTATATACTTGTAGCTACTGTTTTATTAAACTGATGCTATAGCTACATAGCCAAATCACAGCACAGTTTAGCAGTTATAGTTGAATGCCAGTGAATGGCTTGATTTCCTCCATCAACATGTATAATTATAGTATTAGTTGTATAGGTATGGCTAGCTATGATTATTAAAAGTGCATGCGCGCCTATATGCTATAACACTACGTACGTTGCACATGACTTTATAAAGGGGAAACATATTACCCGGGGAAACACATATCACTGTGACTTGTAGGTCGCTAGCGAGTTAGTGATATGTGTGCGGGGAAACACGGATTCCTAGGGATATGTGTGCGGGAAACACGTTACCCGGGGAAACATATATCACTGTGACACCGCCACTGTAGTGACCATCACTTCGATGACCAAGTGATGGTATAGTGACCATCACTTCAAAGATGGTCACTGCCATCTTCGTACTTCGCAAAATCCTTACATTGGTCACTACACACTACTCTAATACTGTGACTGCTTTATTAGAGTGATTGCTCTATTAGAGTATCTAGATCTTAGTACACTCAAATTTTTGGAGGGGTCAAGAGCCGTATACCGGCATGTACTAGCTTTCAGGAACTACGTCGTGAGCAAGGGATTAATATTTACGTTGTAGCATCAACCATATTGCTTCAAATATGTTAATTTAGCTGAAAAATTCACGCCAGCATAATTATCGGGTGCATGCATGACAAACTGGAGGCGGACCGTTTATGTTCAGCCCGGACCATTTATGCACTGGCATGGTTGGTCCGGGGGGACCAAGTATGTAGGCACAAGCGGTCCGGCCGGACCTTTTATGACAGCATAACTGAATGGTCCCCCCGGACCTTACTTGCCCAGACCATTGGTACGTTGACAGATCCTAATAAATTTGGGCGATCGCTAGTGTGTGTAGCAGTTGAGTACAGCAGAAAGAGCTTGTAGCTTTGTAGCGATTGGGTAGTGAAATGTAGTAGAAAGTATTTTAATAGCTTAGTTAAGTTGTTTTATCGTGGATGAAGTTTCGTGCGCGATCACTGTTGCAGTCTGAGCATAGAGGCTATAGTATCTATGGTTTGAGCCATCGCAGCTAGCTAATTATGTTCTTGGCAGAGTGGCTACAAGGTGAAGAGTGTATGTTATAGCTAGCTATTGTGTGAATTGTATGTTATAGCTAGCTATTGTGTGAATTGTATGTTATAGCTATTGTGTGAATTGGCTTACTTGAAGAAGTTGACCTGGTCCGGTCCAGGTTTTCTAAATCCCCTTGCTGTACATGTGCACTAGTAATTCTGCTGTGTTAGCTATTTAATTTGTCCCATTACACTGATGTTGCTGTAATCTTGTAAGCCTGGTGTCGATGTTTCTTCCTGTCATTGAGCATGGTGAATTTTCTCTCCATTTGTCAAACACCAACACAGTTAGGCATGCTACTGGTAGAGTTACCCTTTCCTCAATACATACCTAAAAATTTAATCAGGAATACACAAACTTAATACTAAATCGAAATACTACATAAAATGTTACATAATATGTTAGAACTTTGCAGGTTTGGCCAGTTTGTAATTTTTATAAGTACTATGAATGGGTGTAACTAATCACGAACTGGACCACTGAACTGAATCTGACTGACATATTTTTTTGTTTTTACATAATATGCTATAGTTGGATTTATTGAGTGTCAGTAGCTAAGGGCCTTCAGGGGACCTTCAGCCTGCTGAACTGAGCAGTGGAATACAGCTAAACTTAAGTAAAATTTAAAAGCGTCAATATTAGTTTCTACAACATGAACATTTGGGTGTACACAGTATAGTAGTGTATGTGTTTAGCGTGTGGAGTACAGTGTGTGTACACCTACTATGTCATGTCTGCCAGCTAGTGTACAGTGGAATCCATAAATAGGACACCTTCAGAATGTAGAGGTATTCTAGTTCATAAACTACAGGGGCGGATCCAGACTATTAAAAAGGGGGGTTCCATTTTGGAATTGCAACTTCAGCCTAGCTATAAGTTTAAGACAAAAAAAAAAAAGGTCGTCACTTGCTGACAACAGCTACCGCTCACCATAGATACCCTTACCAACTATATTTACTTATTTATATCTAGATACATAACTTGCTACACTGCTCCTCAAAAGACTACTGTGATTGCTCTATTAGAGTATATCGATTTGACTGCTCTATTAGAGTATCTCGAGTAAGAGAGGCTCTTTCAAAAGGGGGGTTCCATGGAACCCTTGGAACCCCCCTGGATCTGTCCCTGAACTAGCCCAAAAGACACCATTGGTGATTGATCCTAAAGTGTCTATGTCACTGCAATGACTGCATACTGGCAAACTCACCAACCATACAAGGTGGCTGAAAAGCTGAAAACTTTGTCTGCTCTTCTCTCAGCAAAGAAGTGGATTGTACGGTGGTGAACTAATGTTGGTAGATGGTAGTTATCATTAAGAATGACTCCATCGTCAGGCCTCTTTGCTACATGGTGAAACTTGTTGGATTAAAACTTGTAACTAAGAAGTGTGTGAGTTGTGCATCATTGTATGAGTGGTGTATGTGTAGTATTGTATACAAACATATAGCTTGGAGGGACTAAAGGTATTTATGACCTAGATAGCAATATCCACACAGCCTTACACAATGACACCATACTAAACAGCCAACCAGCTACAATATCAAATGGACACACTGATCAGAGTTGAAAACGGGTCAGTACTGCTGACTCGAATGACGTTCTATCTGGTGGATTAACTGAAACTAAGGCATGCACCAAGAGCTACACTATCGGTGTTCCACTGGTAAGATAAATACATTGGTAACTAAACAGGTAAGCTTTTATAATTAAACATCAGTTACTAAGCATGGCTCTTTGTAAGTTTATACATGACAGCAAGGTTGTGGCTCACAAAAGAAGCTGGCCTGATACACCATGACTGGTACATTCCTACAGATTGCAATGTACAAATGAACATGACTCCATGTATAATCCTGATCGGTGGATATGGCTCACAAATAATGCTGGGACGAGGCTATTGTACATGTTAATGTTAATATACACTTCTACGTCATCAAACTAAATAATTCATTTTACATGCAATCTAGTCCAAGTTAAACCCAAACATTCCATAAGTCCAGATGACCTGACCTGGTTTCAACCCTGGCATGGACCCACATATACATAGCAGTCATCCCGAACTTAAATGCACACACACTATTAACTAGACAGATGCTAAACAGTGTCATTGAGGTGTGAGGCTTTTTCCATGTTGGATATGTAAACTTTGTGGAACAGTCAGACTGACTGTTGAAGTGAGGAAGCCTGTACACACATACAATCAAGAAAAAGGCGATACTAGGACATGTACAGTTCTTTGATTATCACATTAGTTGAATATGTGTGGTTTGTACAGTACAAAGAATGATCAAGTGTACTCAATTAGGCTATAACAGTGTAAGGTGTACACTTAATTGAACGTGTATAGAGAGTGGACACACATTGTTACACCCACATACTTCTGGTGGGCCATGGATATTTCTACTTAAGTCGTCATCAAGGTAGAGGCACATGCATGTATTTCCAGGTAGGATTTGTAGTCATAGATAATATAGTACAAGTGGGGATTTGCAATGGTGACATCACTGCAGACAATCCTCGTTACAGGTAGGGACTTTGAGTGGCCATATCTCACTAACTATACTTTATTTCTTCTTGAATTTACCTTGACAGTTTCCTATTCGCTATTAGATTACGTAAGTGTTATCAAATCATTGTAGTTTGCAGCCAGAACTTCTTCGCTATGGTGGCACCAATAATTTTTGTGGCGCTATTACTAAGGATTGTGACAAGGTACAAGAATTTTTTAAGCATCAACTAAGTCCCCAATAACTGAAGATTTGTATGAAGGTTATATTTTGTGAACCGAGGCTGATTCTGAGCCCATAACCAAGACCATTAAACCCTTGCCCATACATAAACTATTACTTCCTACGGAAATGACGCCACTGTTGCGAATTCCTACTTGTACAATATTATCTATGGTAGCTAGAGTGAACTTGTGAAGAACTGTCTAATAACTATAATTGCAATTCCCCACCACTGCCTGACCTGCATAGGTTGAGTGTGACACTGCATTACTTAGGACATTATTTTACTCTTGCTTGGGGGACAGATTTGCTGCTAAAACTACGGTGGAGTTAAATAACTCAGAAAGTGATTGCCTCAGCCCTACACATACATGAGGTTATACTTGGTACACACATATATTGTGCCAGTGACATAAACCCTCGCATAAACTAGTTATGTACCATATTGAAGCTATCAAGCCAGCTCAGCGGCTATCTCAATCTGGTTACTTTGCTGATCTCAAAACAGATGTCATCTCGCTGTGATCATGTCGTTTTAGACTAGATACAAGTCCTGGCCATGGTTAAAACAGTCACCAATCACTCGCCAGTAATGTTTTGCTGAAAAACACGCCAACATGATTGACCTCGCGGTTGACCATGGTAAAGAAATATATAAGTGCCTGCACAATAAAAATAATCAGGTGCTGACATCAGGTTGGGTGAATAAATAGATTCCCATTATCATTATTCTTTATTGTTATTGTTATTAGTGCTTTACAGTGACCAGCACTGAAGGTCTGACAGCAACATGTGCTGCAGCCTTGGGATTACCTAACCTAATTTCAAGGACATAGACTTGGTGACTTATAGCTTTAATTAAATAAATAAATAAATTTCACCCATCGAAATATTTAAGCTAGGCTAAAACGGCCGTAATTTTAGGGGGACTATTAGATATAATGTACAGGCACCTATGGAGAAATTATTCTGATAAACAACTGATCGATCGGCATACCGACCCGAGGGGCCCGACACGAAGACCTTAGATTCAACATAGTGGCTATTTGTCCGGTTCCGGATGCCGATTTCACCAGGCTATTCGTCCGGTTCAGATCGCGTGGTCCTGTTCGTCCGGTACTATTCGTCCGACAGTGTCACCCATAACTCGAGTATCAAACACACTAGTTGTATGAAGGTAAGTTTTGGGGTGAGTTCGAGGCGTGCTAGGGTTGGAGCGAGCGAAGCGAGCATCCCGGCAAAGCCGGGCCAACCCTAGCTCGCCTCGAACTCACCCCAAAACTTACCTTCATACAGACAGTGAAAGTCATCATTGTGCTTAACAGGCAAACATCGCGTTAGGGTTAGGGTAGGGTTCAGCTTTGGTTTCTTCTTCACTGGGTATTCTTCTTATATAGGTTTCTTCTTGAATGACGTATATAAGATAGAAACTAAGAGAAGTGGGTAGCTGGGAGCCACGTAACACAGTGGTTACGATCCTTGCCTCATACACTGGAGGTCCCGGGTTCAATTCCCGGACAGGTCATAACTTTTTTTTTCGCTTGAGGACTCTTTTTTGTCTAAGTTTTTATTCACGTGAACTGAGCCGGACGAATAGCCTCTACCTAGATTCAATATTTGCAAAATTTTAGCAGAGATTTGGGATTTTGACCAGGATTTAATGTATTTCAAATAGTTTGAAATACATTGAAATAAACCACTAGAATTGTGCAAAGTATTTAAATACAGATTAGCAGTGCAAGATCTACTAAATTCGAAGAATTCTGAATTATATTTTGGCTTTTCTTCAATATCTGTTTAACATAATGAATATTCTATTAGAATAGTTTTAACTGCTGCAGTTGACTCCTCTATTAGAGTATCTCGATCTTGTACTAAGAGTAAACGGAGAATTTAGGAATAGAATACTAAAATTTATGGACTATCAGGAAATTTAAGGATTTAAAGATTCGTTCAGCCTTCAGCCTTAGAGATTTAAAGGATTTTATCCAAGTTTTAAGGATTTGAATCCTGCTAATGCTAGATTCCATACGTGTCGGACCCCTCGTACCGACCAGTAGTCAACAGTTAGGACTACTGCTAACGAACGTTACCTCGAAACATTTCCAGCATGCTAGGCAAATGAGTGTCTTGTAACCATGCATACCATCAGTATTGTTAGTAGCTAATATGTGACCAGACCTGCAAAAATAGGGCATGTGGGCACAAACTACACCCTGTCACATAACATGTCATATCTCAATATTGGAAAAGAATATTTTCATTCTGTAACTTTTACTGTAATGCTAACTAAGTGTTTAATAAATTTTAATACTGAAAATTTTATGACCAAACAATAATGGAATACAAAGTTATGACACATCAAAGTTTGAAAAGTTGGCAATTTTTATGTACCCACACGCCCTATTTTTGCAAGCCCGGTCACATATTTTCTTTTATGCAATTTGTGTAATGGCCGCTATAGCTGATCGAGCCCAGAGCCAGCTAGTCTGGCCCTTTTAGTACAGTCATTATGTGAGTCAACCTCACACTAATTGCAACAAAAGCAAACTCAACATATTTTTTTCCTTATTATGTCCTCAATGACAGAAAAAAAAAGTCCTAAGGAATCCTCGTGGGGAAACAGTGTGAAAATCACTGAAATAAAAATCTACTTTTTTGCCCCATAACGGTTTGATGTTTTAACAGTGTTTATAGTCACAGGATACTACTTATATCAAAACATATTACACCATTAAAAAAGCTCTCGCAAAGACGAATCTTTTGGTACTAAAATTATCACCTTAGGAAAAAATGTGATAACGAGTTATAATCAAATATAATTAATAATATACAGTGCTATCAAAGAGACTAGCAAATGCCCTTGTATGACTACTCAAGTGTGTCAATACCATTGTCATGAGATATGTTTGTGCAGCCAGTTCCCTTGCAGTTACCACAAGCGGGAGTACACTCATTATTGTGCTTCTTGCATGGGTATCTTAGTGTACTGCAGTCAGTCTGGCAGTTGCATCCGATCACCTGTAGCAGATGTTCAAGACCAGGAGATAGTGATGTTTGAAGTAACACAAACCCCTCTTCACACTCTTGCCATCCCCAGTCTCTGGGATGAAGTTCTACAGTTGATCCTTTCCATTCTTGAACTTGAAGGTGCACATGAAGGATGTGGTACCTTTGCTGCTGCTGAAGTGGGTGGTAAGGATTGTGGTTATACGTGGGATGTTTTTGAAGCCACCTTTTCACGGAACCAATTATGTCGGAGGGAATCTAGTGTGTCAGTTAGCATTCCATTGAGACTATAGCTAGTACTCTCCTGCATCTATTACATCATGTGTGGAGGCTGAATCAGAATGGAACACCTTTGCTTGCTCATGGAACATACTGCTTGCTTTGAACTTACTAAGGGATGTCCCTTTTCCAATCCCATAGAGACGTGATGTTCCCAAGAATAGCATTGGATGAAGGGGATACTGTTACAGATGTCTTGACTAAGCTTTTCTTTTGCAGCTCTGATGTTCCAGACGTGAAACTTTTTTTCTTTGGCTCAAGACAAAAGAAGATGTCATGGTAGTCGAGACTTGTGTGGTAGCAGAGCAGAACAATGAGGCTAGTGTCTTTAACAACTAGCACAGTAGTACTGGTGGTAGCAGATTGAACAGCCTTCTGAACAATCAAAAGATCAGCATCTCCTGGTGCATGGTAAGCCTTGCAGTAACTCTTGTACTCAGCGTGAAAATAAATTGCTGCTGATTTGTTCAGTTGGACAAAAACTGGTCCTTCTTCATTGTGGTGGTCATGTTAGCAGCAACTGTCACAGCCTTTCCTTTTGACTACCTCTGATGTGTCATATCTTTTGTGATCATATTTTCTGTGATCATATTTTCATAGCTATCAAATACAACTATGACATCCTTGTACTTTCTTGCTACACATTCTGTGTACTGATGGCAGATGTCTCCATATGTAGAACCACGGAACCATGCATAGGATGCATTGTAGAAGTGTTCCACCATCCAGGAAATACTGAATGCCATCATCTGGGATATCTGCTAGGACACCACTTTCACAAATCTTCTATATTGCATCAGCAAGTGCTGGCTTGTCTGTTTCATGGAGCAAAAGAGAGGAATCAAAGAAAGCAGGTAGATAGCTACACAGCTCGTGTTTGAAGGCTAACTCCAGATCATCTGATGATTACATGACAGTAGTAAGTCTCTGATCAGAAAGAGGAGCAGTGGATCAACCTGGATCCCTCTGAAGATGACCAAAGATGACTAAAAATCTCTCCTCAGATGACAAAACTACAAGTCTGCCATTGCTTGATGTGCTTGGCATTGGCTCCTCTTGGTTTGTGTCTTTTGCTATTTGATGTGGGTTGCAGTATTTGCAGAAACATTGCTGATGTATTGCTTCCCCAGGCATTGTAGAAATGCTGTCATTCCTTGAAACACTGACCTGGTTGATGGTTGAACTACCCTTTGCTGTTAGAGTAGAAGATGGGACACCTGTATCTGCAGAAGTCTTGTATGGTACACAATACAGGTTGTACATTCATTGCAGGAAGAAGAATTGAGAATATTTGAGTGAGCTGGAATACTGAATGATCAACTTACCTTTATCTATGGTCCCAGGTTCATTCCTGAGTTTCAGCACCTAAGGTCAAGATTGACAAAGTTTGCCCTGGTTCAAGCCTTGTTAGTAAGTACTCTTCTCATGCTATCACCAGGATTAAAAAACCGCTACAGCTACTCTGCCTTATATACCATACAATGTTGGGCCTGATCACTCTCATTGGTAAATGTGATATTTTGCTCATATACAACATAACCTTTCTCCAGCTGGTTGAAAACTCTCAAGCTCACTATAGTACTCCAGGGGCGGATCCAGGGGGGGGGGGGGGGGGGGGGCTTTAGGGGCTGAAGCCCCCTCCCCCCCCCCTTCATATTTAGGCTTTACTAGATCAATATGCTGAGTATTATGAAATTTTGTCTTAGCATAATTATATGATCACTAATAAGGCCACTGCAAGTCATACCTTAGTTTCTGGTCACTCCCAAGCCTACAAATGGATGCGGGCGGGCGGATGATCAGGACTTCAGGACTATAGACTCTACTGTGACAATATACTGTATGGTATTATTATTTGCTCAATTTAGCAAATTCATGTTGATTTTGTTATTAGTCAAACTTAACCAACAACATAAGTAGTTGTGCTTCGGCAAAAAATGCACTAGGAAAGTTGTTGATGGATCATGGCTAGCTATACACTGATGTATAGCATTTAAGTATATTTATTTATTTATTTAGAATATACTATAGGAAATGTTTTGCTCATGTAGCTACTTATGCTTTCCAAGTGAAATAAATGTCTCATTAGCTATGTCAGGAAAGTATTACTATGACTTATAGCTAAGTTGTTCAAATGATCATGATCCAAAATGAAATTTAACTTCTATTTTCACATCAGAAATTCTTCATTCAAATGTGAAGTTTTAGCCCACTAGCTATGTGTTTCCAGCCTTCTATTCAGTAACCTTGAGAAAAGTAACTGTCAAAGTTTTGAGTCATTGAGTGCTCCAGACTAGTGTTTTTTAGTGATCATCTGGGAATGTTTAAACTATAAAGGTTTCTACTTGCCAATCTAATTTTAGTTATGGAAAAGTTTAAGTTTAAGCTCACTGAATGTTGCCGGCTTTCCATGCCCCTGTAGTGTTCAGTGATAAGGAATTTGAAGTTACTAGACTAATCATTAGAGGACTACATTTGAATTATAAAGTTAAAGCTATGGTCCATCTGCATGGACTAGTAGTTAATGCTACTGAAATTACTTTGGTTACAGAAGCATTAGTAACAGTTATAATCTGAACAGCTATATAATCAAGGACAAAACTAGCTATAGTTAGAAACATTTTATTAGTGTGGCATATATACCTAATATTAGAGTTAAGAGTAGTGTGACTACTCTATTGGAATCCCTGACTGCTCTATTAGAGTATATCGATCTTTTGCAGTAAAAAATAAGTGTCTTGCTGGGTCACGTGCACTTAAGCACCTGTAATATTAATAATAGTCCTCATAAACTAGGGTTTCAGGTTTACCATGCGGGCGGGTGACCAGAAACTAAGGTTTGACTTGGTGTGGCCTAAATACAAATACTCATAAAACCACCTTATAAACATCTTTCCAAGGTATTATCAGTGGATTTATGCTAAAGTTTATGTAACAAGGACCCGGATCAGCATTGGAGGTGTACAAGATCGAGATACTCTAATAGAGCAGTCAGCTAACTACTCTAATAGAACATACACTGGAAGCATATAGTTGGTTCTGTAAAACTTCTGTTATGGAATTTTTCCAAATCTGCCTGCACCTATACATACAATGAAGTGCATTGGTCTGTTTAAAGGGCTTCATTTATCTACTTGTGTAGTTAATATGTATGGCAATCGTTAATTCAGATACACAATTTCCATTGGAAATGCTCTCAGATTCAATCTTGTATTGTTCAAATTTCAAAATTTTCCACTTTCAACATTATTATTATAACATGCACCTATTCAGTGTTGTGCTATTGTGAGAGGGGTGCATCATGTACTTGGTTGTCTGTGCCTACCCAAACTTTTCCATTAACAAAATGATTCAGATAGCCATACCTATAATCTAAAGGCAGTATATAAAATATCTACAGGCAGAAAATATTATGAATTTTATGTGGAAATGTCTCCAAATTGCAGTATTTTAGCATCTATTTTTCAAAAATTTCCTGGGAGGGCATGCCCCCAGACCCCCTAGTTCCAGCATGTTTCGCACACCTCTACCCAAGAGATTAATACCTTGAGTTAGCCCCCCCCCCCCTTTTATAAATCCTAGATCCGCCCCTGTACTCTGTATGCATGCAAAAACATGCCAAAAGGCATTACTACAATAGTTACACATGTACGTACATGTACAAAGAGTAAGCAAATCCAGGATATATTTGAGTATAACTCATTAATACCTTTTCCTAAGGTGATAATTTTGGTACCAAAAGATTCATCTTTGCGAGAGCTTTTTAATGGTGTAATAAGTTTTGATATAAGTAGTGTCCTAGCTGAGATATGACTACAAACACTGTAAAAACATCAAATCATTAAGGAGCAAAAAAGTGGGCTTTTATTTCAGTGATTTTCACGGTGTTCCCCCATGAGGATTCCTTAGGACTTTTTTTCTGTCACTGAGGACATAATAAGGAAACAAAATCTGTTGAGTTTGCTTTTGTTGCAATTAGTCTGAGGTTGACCCAATATTCTTGGTAAAATTCCTGTACTATTTGTAAAAAGAGGAAGGGTCTGGTCACTCTAGCATTCAAAATTTGTATTACAGTGTAACACTACTGAATCAGATTGTGTTATTGGTAGAGTAACTCACCTAATATCGGATGGGCTCCAAAATCGGACAGGATTACTTGAACAACTTATATGTCTTTAGATAGTTCAAGGCTGTGGGACTTTGGACACCAAATATCAGCTTTCTCGGCTTTTGTCTGGTGGCAGCAGCCCTGCAAAGTCATTTCCGATTAATACATAGCTATATCCCAGAAAAAAAGCCAATTCACGGACACCTACAGTTTACAAATAACACTTACATCCAATCAACAGTTTTACATGTTCACTTGTTAGATCAACTCATCTACTTTCTAAATATCACCAGTTTATTTAATAAATGTAACCGACCTGTGAAAATAGGGCATGTGGGCACAAACTACACCCTGCCACATAACATCTCATATCTCAGTATTGGGATAGAATAGTTTCATTCTGTGACTTATATACTTACAATGCCTTACATAGTGTTAAATTGATATCCAGTTGCATCATTATTGCGTAGTGAGCATGACGATCATTTGTGTCAATATGTGACTGAATTTGTCTTTTTCTACGTTTTTACATACCAGCAAACAAATAGTATAATAATACACAATTGTCAAAAACTAGAGCATGGATTTAGAATCTCATTGACTATACAATTATTGCAATGCAAGAAATATACCAACCAGTGTGATAACTTGAACATTAGTGGCAACATGTAGTCTAGGAAGTTTTCAAAAGAGCCACATAATATAGGACTCAATTTCTTTTTTAAATTAAAATCGCACGCATTGAACTTGTAATAAACTTCTAAGCAATACAATAATATCACTGTGACCAGGACGTGCACTTTCACATACCCAATTTGTTACACACTTTAACATAGTGATTCGATGTGTTGCAGAGCAACGGCATTATATTATACAGTATCATAAAAGTTTGAAGCATTACATGATATTGAAACATTTGATCGATGGTATCATGCAGAACATTATTGGCTACTAGTTTGATTTCTCCTAGAAATGCTATTAATTAGTTATGGCAACTATATTGCGAATGGTTGCGATGATGACCATAAGATTTTATTGAAGGTGTAATAATGACTAACTTTACTCTGACCATCATTCTCACACCATACCATCATTCTCACTCCATGGCAGCATGTGAATTTTGAAGAGTATAGTCTATTAAAATTATATAGATAGCATTAATTAATTTAACCTATACCTTTGTGGATTCGCCTGAATAGCACCTCAAATGCATGCAATCTTACATGGGAACATTGAAGTGATTTTGTCTATTCATATGCTTGTATTGACAATGGTTGCACTAGTACACTGCACTTTTCCTACCTTACTGAAGATGACAATGGCTTGTACACTTGTGTTGTAAAAATGCCAGGAACTAATCCAGAGACTGTATCACAATCAATAGAATTAAGAGACTTCAACAGTAAGTTAGGCCATATTTTGATGTGTGTTTATAATAGAGACCATGCCATTAGCTTGCAATCTATATAATTTTTACTATCATACTTGTCATGAAACTGCAAGCTTTGAAATGTATATGCATGTAGGGTAATTGTGTGATACATGTTTATGGATGTATTTTCCAAGAATAGTCCACAACAATTCTTACCATAGTTTCTTTGTGAAAGGTAGCTGTGTTACTGTATACGTTTCATCTTGTTATTGTCTTCAGTTCCCAGGCCTACAGTACATGTGACAGCTAAAGATCAGCCAGTCCATGTACTTGAATGCAATGCAACTACTGTGAGAGGTGTCACTAGCAGTGCGACTTTTGTATGGAAAAGCAATGACAATGAAATTGATAGAGATGATGTATCTGGAACTCCTATGGACAACTTAATGGTGTTCACACATATTCATAATAATACACTTCGGGAAGTACTTAATAGTACTAGTACTGTGTACAAGTGTTATGTTGAGATCAACACAAAGTCTAAAGTCAATGCTACTGGTGAAATAGTTATTAGTAAGTCTTTTGATAGATGCAATAAGTTTAAAGCTATAATACTGTATATTTACTGTATATCACTCACTATGATTTACAATTTACATGTACCTTTGCAAACCATTTTCAGATATGATGTCCACTAAAAGTCCCATCACATCATCCATGGACAATAACACATCAACAAATGACAGTACAATAGCCAGCAATTCATCAATGACATCACCATTTTGTACTACACCAGATGACAAAAAACCACTACCTGGTATGCATTTACTATCATTTAACACATCTGTTCTATTATATTTAAACAGGAGTATTCAATGATCCACCAATTGTAAATATAACCTGTACATCACAATATATTAATGTGACATGGATCCCAATGGAATGCTATAGACCTAAGGAAGTGATAAATCGTTTACAAAACTGTCATGCCTCCATTAAATTTGGCAGTGGAAAATGGATAAAAGTATGTAGCTACTAATAAATTGTATGACTTGTATTATTTCTATACTTTTACAGAGTGGGTGCCCATATTTCTCACCTACTGGTTTGAATGGTGGATGGCAGTGGAAATTAGAGCAACCTGTAGCTGAAACATCATGCACTGTGGAGGTTACATTTGTGGACTTCTATGACCCATTTTCATCCCCTCTCACACAAACAGTATCTTGCACGATTCCACGTAAGCATTCTATGTAAATGTATACAGTCATGTGTGTGTGTCTGTAGAGTGGAACCTGCATGTCTAATCACGTCACTACATATTGAGGTCATCTGTTTACACAACAGATACTGGTATCTCAAATGTGTTATTTGTGTACAAAGTGACCTATCTATTTGCTTAATAAGGGGAATGTTTGGCTTGAAGGTGGCCGGAATACACAGACTTGACTATGCATGGATACATTTATCCACTATACATACTGTGCACATTGCAGAGAAATCTCTAGTAAGAATTGTTCAATTTATCTATGGATCATAATAATTACGCATAGGCGTTAAGTGATCTTCTAAGATTCTCATCAAATCCTAAGTACAACATGCAGATTCTATTCAATGCATTCACTGATTTAACCAACACAACTATCTACTTAAGGTTTACTGGTTATACATAACAGATTTATTCATATGTCTTTGCATGTGAAGTTACTAATTTGATCAAGTGATAGATTTATGGACTAACTGACCAGTACAGCAGCCCTACCAGTTCAGTACATTTGTTTGCATGTATTCTGCGAACTGTGTCCTAAATAACTTGTTAAGCATTTCTGTAACTTATTGTTAAAAGCAAAGACTAGCTTTGTATATATTTACACTCAATGTGTGTAGTAGTATTGGCTAAATTAGATGTTGCTAGGTTATAGAATCTACATGCAATGACAGCTAGCAGGTTGCATCAAATTTAACAACCCTACATTTGGAGAATTGGCAATTATTATACATTCTTGCCTCCCTTTCATATGCAGCTATATTAGGATGTAAATAGAAATACATGTGGTTATTAATAATTAATACTGCTCACATTGTTTCTTCCAGGTAAGATTGCAGATATGAAAAGAAGTGTTCTGATAAAGAATGTGCTAGTGAATTATTAAACACTTTGACTCTTCCAAATGTGTTGTACACAAATATAAAATTAATGGAGTACAGTTTATGAATTTGCTATAAAGGATTTTATTTATTTATTTATGTATTTGTGTACTAGTTTGAGGATGTGTACATTGGCTACACATACATATTTTCGCAGTGCAGTTTTATAGTACATAAATGTCGTTCTCAGCAATATAAGGCCTTTATCAACAAAATTTTGGGACCACCACACTATAAATTCAGACAGCAAATCATGGCAGGGAATGCTACTAGAGAATCTATTGTGACATGATTTGCTGTCTGAATTTATAGTGTGGTAGTCCCGAAATGTTGATGATAAAGGCCTTTATATTGCTGAGAACGACATTTTGGCAGTATAAGTACAGCACAATTTAAAGTTTGAATGTTGGTTAACATTATACAGATATCAACTTTTCATTGAGAGTATATACCTGTGAAAATTGATAGCATCTACGTGTAAGTATTAAACATTTCTTAATAATAATTATTATATCAATCATGTTTTTGACCATGTACAAATCAGATTTAAATCATTGCTGCTGGTAATCCTCCTTTAATGAATTAATGACTCTAGATCTGTATCACAATAAGATCATCAGAAAGCAGACATAGTGATGAAGATAATAGAACATTACAGGATTTAATACAGTTTCTTAAATTGTGGAGCACTGCATCTGCATATCATTTTTATTGACTATTTTTTTTGTTGCCTTTTAGTAAACCAGACAGTCAGTCAAGTTAATGGCTTTTCATGTATTGTGTAACAGTTTTGATGAGGGAATTTTCTTTCCAGTGTCATACTATTAGTAGGTTGAGTATAGATATTAATAAAGTAGCTATGTGGTGATCTTGACACATTCCATAGAATTATGTAGCATGAAATTGGAATGCTACATCATTGATGGTGTCACAACAAGTTACTGTGATATTAGCATCATATGGTATAGCTAGCTGAAAGCCTACATAAGCATTCATGCATGCATGGGCTGGCTGTATGCATGGCTGAAAACTAAACATACCTATGAGTAGTTTTTCTTCATTATAATAATGTTATCATTGTGACTGTTAACTTTACTTTAGTCTAACTCGCTCTCCTCACCCACACATGTACAGTTTCTGGATATAACACCAATATTTAGAAATGTGTTAGCTAGTATATAGCCATGCAATGACATAGGCTATAAAGCTTCCTTGTTTCGCTTCACTTTTTATTGCAATTGACCTTATTAGCTAATTACTTACCTAGTATAGTAGCTCATGAAAATCTTAATTTTCCCTTTAGTAGAGCGGCTAAGGAAAAAAAATCGTTCACTTTTTGATAAAAGCATCAAACTCGGTACCACATTTGCTTATTTCATATTAAATATTGTTCCATTAAAATTACCAATCATATCATGCTCAAAGAACCCGAAAAAGAAAATCAATGGAAAATTTACTAGGGAAACCATAAAGGTGCTCAATAGTAAATAATTATACTGAAACATAGACAAGCAAGGAATGGTCATATCCAAAAGCTGATCAAGGGATGTGTCCATCCAGGTCATTAGATAAGAAGCAAGGGATTCTACTGCGCAGCTTCCGGATTGTTGTTTGGTGCAAATGACGTGATCTGCTGCATTTGCGTACTATTACCATATATTATATATTTCAGTATTAGCTATGGTAACAGGATGCAGATGACGCAAATATTAACAAATCACGCCATTCGTGCCAATCAACAATCCGGAAGCTGCGCAGTAGAATCCCCACAATCTCGGGATAGTCCATGTAACGGCGATGCTATATATACTATGTTCACCAGACCCTTTTCTTTCCCCGGCCCCACACACAAAAGAAAGAAAATCAGTGGTCTGGCTACGCGAGACTAATGTGTATAAACTATAAACTGAAACATTTCACGATTATATTTTCACGAAGCTATCATCACTCGCGAAAGTTTCGTCCCTTGAAAATTTCCAGCTATACGGTATATGAAGCCATAGATGTACTGTGTATTTATTCTATTGGATTGTGCCTGTACTTTTAATACTGCATGAAATATTAGCTCCATTAGAAACAGATTATCATTTTGAAAGATTTTCTGATTGCACTGGCCTGTGATTAATTTGAAATACACTCATGTGATTTAAGCAAAAACAAAATTTTGAATGCACTTGTATGGTTTCCCGAGCAACTAGAAATGGGCTTATAACTTAGTTTAAAGTTTCAAAACATGCCATAAGGCAATGATTTTGATGTAGAACTGTATCTCAAATGATTTAGTATACCTCACTCAACTTCCACAGAAAACTTAATGCTTTTATCACAAAGTGAACAATTTCATCAAAATTTGTTGTTTAGCCGCTCTACTATACACTTGCATGTATTACAATCATATGTATGACAATCTATCATGGTGCTAGATATACAAAAAGGCACACTCGAAAATTTCGGAAAGTATAGTTATATAATACAGTTACAAGTAGAGGTGTGCAATGACTGACATATCTCGATATTTCCTTTGAACTTAACTCGACTATCTAACATATCTCGATAACTGAAACAATTATTTATTTTATAAACTGCCGATATTGTAATTATAACCAGTAAAGTGAGCAAATTGCAATTTGAAGATTATGTAAAAGTGAAAAATGTTAGTCTTAACATTATTTCCAAGTGGTATGAAAGTTAGAGCCCCCCGCACTGACACCATCAGGTATACAAATAATTTATGGAAGTTACTATTATCTAAATTAATAAACCTATCATCCTTATCTTGATAAGTCTTATGATATCTCAATAATCAAATACATCTAGATAATTGCGCACCTCTAGTTACAAGTGGGGATGCATGTTCATTAAAAATTATAGAGCTACACTATTAAAACATGTAGGAGAGAGTGTTGTTTATATACCAATGCTTGAGTCTTCTAGCAACATTCATGCTCATTCATGTTATACACTATGATATTAGTATACCATAAATTCAGAAGTATGAAGTTCATACTAATATAGCCACCTGTGGTCACTCAGTATGATGTGTATACTTCAGTATGTACATCATACTCAGTGAATGAAGGTAGTATACCATTAGTGTGAGCTTCATACTTCTGATAATATAGGACTATATACTGTAGATCATAGAGTGGATTAGATGCCACACATAATTGTGTTATTGAATATTCCGTCAGTGTGTGCATGGTCATCAATTATGTGTGCCTTTGTAAAAGGTATACTCGTCTATACATTAATCAAAATTCTCACTTACAATTGCAGCAGGCTCTGACCTATAATCAATTATTATAATTTTAATTAAACACATGCACAGATTTTTTTTCAATCAACGCCTTCACTGTTTTTCCAAGAAATGATTTCAGACATGTATACCAACTAAACTCACTAACTTTGAATTATAGATATCAGTTACAGTCTGTTACCTGTTTGCATACTGAATAGGTGCAGATCCAGGATTTTGCAAGGAAGGGAAGGGAGGGCACACAGGTAGAAGTCACTCCACAGTGTGCAAAGCACACTCCGTGAAATGCTAAGCATGAGCTTTCTAGGGGGTCTGGGGGCATACCCCTCTCCCCCCAGGAAATTTGATGTTCTGAGATTGAATTTAGTGACAATTTTGACTGAAATTTGTTATAGTTCAAACACTGGAAGATATTGAGTTAAAAAAACCAGAGTTGGTGTAAAGGCCTATAGACTGCTCCCTAAGGAAATTTTAAAAATTTAACATTCTGAAATTAAATTTAGTGGCAATAATTTTGACTGAAATTTGTTAATAGTTCAAACACTGGAAGCTACTGAGCTAAAAATTAGGATTAGTGCATGTAAAGGCCTGGACTGCTCCCTAAGGAAAATTTGAAAAATTAACATTCTAAGATTGAATTTGGTGACAATTTTGACTAAAATTTGTTGATAGTTCAAACACTGGAAGACACTGAGTTAAAAATCATGCAGAATTAGTTTAAACTGCTCGCTAATGAAATTTTGAAAACTTAAAATTGTGAGATAATTTTGGCTAAAATTTGTAAATGCTTATGAAAATTCAATGCTAGTGGAAGCATGAATACTACTGAGCTGTAGTAGCTATAAAGTCTATAAAGCAATTTTGAAAATTTGACTTTGAGAATGATTTTTGTGCTGAATTAAAGTTGAAATTCTTAGAATTAGCATAAGGTCCCCTGCATAAAGCATCACAAAAATTTTTTAGCATATAGATAATCCTGGCATTTGGTGTGCAGCTGCATCTCCAGAGAATTTCTATAGCTACTAGGGTGTGGATAGAGTCATTAACTCGATTTAGAATAGGTGCTTTAGTTGTTTAAAATGACAAACAGTGTTCTATAATTATGTTACTCTTGACTGCTTTATTAGAGAAAATGACTTTTCTATTAGTCCAAGAGTATCTCGATTTCTTAACGTAGAGGGCACTCTATCCCACCTAGTTCCCCTTGTGCTATGTCAATATGGGTAAAAATTTGCTACAGACACATTTAATAGTATATTACACATGGTCATAAACTGCATAAAAAATATTTGAATTATGTCTATAAGGTGCCTGCCTATACCTATATGTTCAATGAGCAACACTATATAAAACAATCATGAAGAAGGGGGGGGGGGGGGGGGGGGGGCACTGGCCCCCCTGGATCCACCCCTGCTACATGATCTACTCCCTTTCAATAGCCCTCTCCATTCTGAATTTATCAATTGTTAAAGTTAGTAACTAAAATGTGCATAACATATCCCTTCTCATATGTATACGATTTTATGCTGCCAAAGATGTTCTATTGTAATTTATTCATCAGCAGCTCATATGAACATAATCATTAAGTAGTAGTACAGTAGCATTGCTAATTTCACCTCAAATCACGAACCCATGCCAATAGTTGGATTCGTCAATCTTTTCTCTTTAGAAATATTTTTATGGGATAAGATGTTATTATGTGATAATTGCATTAATGAATTATGGTATGTGTTAAGGTGTTAAGGTACATAGTCATGGTGATAAACTACTTATCAAAATCATGTGATGATTGACTAGATATACCTACAAGATTAGTCATGATTTTCACTATGTATATAATGTGATGCATACTTGAAGTATGTACTACGTGTATGTGGTGTTTGAAGTATGTACTATGCAGTGCATACTAATTCTAATAGTGACATGAACTAGACCCTAGGAATGATATTTAGCAATGCTATGATGCTGTGAAAGGCACACAGCTTGAATTAGTGGGGGAAGGTACATGTGAATACTCTATTAGAGCTGTCCAGAGGGTCTCAACCTTTTGTGGAACTAAATTTGCTCATTCAAGATCAGTGAATTATTTAACCATGCAGGGGTAATTAACTGTCTTGCATGAACTTGGATGCATCAATGCTAGCTCAGATGATGATGCATGGGCTCATAACTCTTCGAATGAGTTAACAAAACAATTTAAAGTATATTATCAGTTATCAGTAGCACTGTAGAAATTAACTTAGAAAAGAAAATCTTCTACCATTTTTTAAAACTCATATTACAGATATAGTGACATCACTTTCTACATGATTGTACAGACACAGATGTGCTGAATATAACTCCTTAAGTATAGGAGCAGAATATGCTACAATGCCTGAAAGGAGGCACACTAAGAATAACACACCAATGAACATCCTGCTACTTTGTAGTTCTTAGTAATAACAAGTGCAGACCATACACTGCTGCTTATAATACATATTGTATATGGATGAGCAGATCATGTTTTTACATCCACAAATAATAATCATTCTACCTTGAAAGGAAATTGAGAATTCAATCAAACACTTCATGGCATGTAGCAGCACAAATGCATGCACACACTAATAGATTTCTATAAGCAGCTATATAACATATACCATGTAGCATAATTATATTAAAGAGAACATCTTTTTCAGTCCTAGGCCTTTTTATTGGCATCTAGCCAGCTAACCATACTATGACAGAAATACGGCATACCTTCTCTGGCATACCTTCTCTGGCATACCTTCTCTGGCATACCTTCTCTGGCATACAGAAATATGGCATACCTTCATGAGTTACCTTCTCTTCATTACCATCACCAATTTTAGTAACATTATAGAATGTAACTATTTTACCAGTGACCCGAGTTTTGACAGGGGCGTAGGGAGGGGGGGTTCCGGGGGGTTCAGGAACCCCCCTGTAAGATTTAGACTTCTGCAAGCAGGATCCTAACACACCATTTAGTGTGGCAGGACAAAATGAGTGAGCAATATAGTGTAATGGCACAGCACAACAATTGATAAAACTTACATTCATCTCTCAGGGAAGGATTTACAGAGGTAACATGAGCCCTCTTCAAAACTTGTTTAAAAGATCGATATACTCTAATAGAGCAGTCAGGTATACTCTAATAGAACATGCATGTAAATATCCATGTCCATATGAAGTTTTTCAGACATTCCAACATTAAATGCAAAACTTAGCATGACCTTATACTGCTATAGCTTTGGTATGCAGTGTTTAAAGATATAGAGCTCCAGTAATTTATCACTTGTGTTATGCAAAATGAATTCATGCTATGCATATTTGTATAGTTATATTGTTTGATCGTCATTTGTATCAGTGGATTCATGGCTCCTATACCACAGTGAGATATAACCATCACTTACAGATTACTAGCTATATGTGTCTCTATGTGTTATGCTGTCTGCTTCCACTAGGTGACTTTATCTAGTACTACAGTACCTTCATCCCAGGGCCACTTAATGCATCATAATTAATGTACTTTTTGCATAAAATATAGCGATTTGCTGAGTTTTGATTTATTAAAATATTGAAAGTCTCTCAGCGGCTGGGGGCTGTGCCCCCAGACCCCTGCTTCTAGTAACTCAATGCTGGTGCTGGAACCCCCCTTCAAAAAATCCTGGCTACGCCCCTGTTTGAACTCATGTACATAATGTTTGTAAAGCTTTCAGTAGTTGGTAAAATTTAACTTCAGTGTGTGCCCTGAGAACATAGAGCAAACTCAGAATACATCCCTTAAAAATTCAGTATTATACTCATACATTAAACTTTAATATTTAAAATATAAATTGCAACACTATAGCATGTCATGTACATATCATGACTCATTATTATTATTACTACACTTTATGCACTATTCTGTGGTTTCGTGTTTACCTTTCTGATACTCCACACATTTGCAAATGGTATGTGCACTGTTGCAGGAACTTATATACATATAAAAACCCAACATGAAAGTTTAGGTTTTCACCATTTTAAGCTTCACATAATATGTGCAGGTTACTGGTGTGACACAAGATGTAGAGGTTGGGGTTTCACCTTAGAAATACTTCATTATCTGAACAAGTTGTGTTGTATAACTTTCCATTCATCATTTACATCTTATATGGTTACTGTTGTTAGGCTTATACATAAATGCTTAGTAACACGTATATATACAAGTATATGCTAATATTAAATCTCATTATAATCACAAATGTGGGTTAAATGATTATATACTTCTGAATTAATGTACATAGCTAAATCTCAGAAATGTCATGCATGGTAGCACTTAAGAGGTGCTAAATTTTGACTGAAGCAATCAAAAATTAGCATTTAGGTGCTACCATAATATCATAGGTGCTATGATATGCACAGCTAGCTCTTTAACAGTGTACATAATTTTATAGCGAAGTGTCATGTTACTAACAAGCCTATCTATATTAAAATTTTATCCTGGAATATACGTTCAGTATAAATGTGTACCAGCATGTATGTTTTCTGTGCAATGTCAGTTGTAATTACAAGTGTGCATCTATTTATCTTATGCATGAAGACATATGAGCACCTGCTGCAGAACTGCATATATCTTGCATCACATTTTGGTTCATTAATCATGCTGAAGTATTATAGTCTCTAAAGCTTTCTGTAAACACCAATCTTAGCAACTTGTGAACATAGACATTGTACTAAACATAATATATGATTTGGGTTGGTTTTGCTGGGCTACATATTGACAGTGGTCATTCTACTTAAGTTTTGAGTTGATAATGATAAGATACTTCATCTTATGAGACCACACAACTGGATGGGATCCAATGTAATAATCAAAGTTGATGGAGGAACACCGATAATAATAGCCTCACACTTCTTAGGGTTTAGTGTGAGCTACCACCTGAGGCAACATTAAAAACACATAACTAACAAATCATTAAGTGAAATGACACCAACAGAAATTTGAATAGATGATGTTTAACAACATGCCTAACATCATCAATGTATAAGACAAACAGCAATGGATCCAAAATGAGGCCCTGAGGGACTCCAGAGGCAACAGGCAGCCAGCCACCCAGAATACTGACCATTCGCAACAACTTAACCTGCTGAGATCATGTGCTGAAGAATTAATTGAGCTAGTACTTCCTACAGGTGGCAACCAGACTGAGTGTAATATGCACTATACTGTAAAAACCTCTTGTGTTACCAAGAGTAACCTTGTGTGCATCATGCATAAAGTTGCTACAGAATACATGTATGTCCATAGCAGGAAACATAATGTTTTATCTCTGAACATGCAATTGTTCATGACTTCAGAATCTAACTTTTACAACAAGTCTACAGATATCAATCTCCCCATAGTTACTAATACATTATGCAATACTAGTGTGTATGTGACCAACTGTATTATTACAAGACATGCCTATCTCATGTATATATATATATATATACAAAAATGGTTTACATGCCAAAGTATCAATTTTGACATTTTAAACGTTAACTCAATGCACTGTTATGGTATGCATGTCACACACATATCAGTCCACAATGGACTCCACATCACAGACTATACTGTTGTATATAGTACTATTGTGTGGTGAGGTTTGTATTTTACAATGCTGAAGTTACTTGATACAATGCATACATAGCTAGCACTTTTAAATACAATAGAAAAATTGTCAGGGGAATTAAAACATAATGTGACATCTGCATGATGACCTAAAACAGAATAGGTAGCTACAACACTTTGACCAACAATTTAGCAGATTTGCTATTATAGTAACTTATGATCAATTTCTATAAGTTTCTTTAATGTGCATGCTTAGCAACATTAACATAAACATGACAATTATAACCTTATCTTTTTAAATTTTTGGTTGCACAGGACAATTGGTTACTTAGCAGCTCTAAATGCTGCCATTATGTGTTAAGCGTACCACATACATGACAAAGTTCAACTATTTACTTTATCACTGTAGTGTATACATCACATGATTGTTACACTCTGTTGTAGTTATATACTTACAATTCCTTACATAGTGTTAAATTGATATCCAGTTGCAACATTATTTCATGGTGAGCATGAAAATCATTTGTGTCAATATGTGACTGAATTTGTCTTTTTGTACATTTTACATACCAGCAAACAAAATAGTATAATAATAATACACAATTGTCAAAAATTAGAGCATGGATTTAGAATCTCATTGACTATATAATTATTGCAATGCAAGAAATATACCAACCAGTGTGATAACTTGAACATTAGTGGCAACATGTAGTCTAGGAAGTTTTCAAAAGAGCCACATAATATAGAACTCAATTTCTTTTTAAAATTAAATTTGCACACATTGAACTTGTAATAAACTTCTAAGCAATACAATAATATCATTGTGACCAGGACATGCACTTTCACATACCCTATTTGTTACACAGTTTAACATAGTGATTCGATGTGTTGCAGAGCAACAGCATTATAATTATTATACAGTATCATAAAAGTTTGAAGCATTACATGATATTGAAACATTTGATCGATGGTATCATGCAGAACATTATTGGCTACTAGTTTGTTTTCTCCTAGAAATGCTATTAATTGGTTATGGCAACTATTGCGAATGGTTGCGATGATGACCATAAGGTTTTATTGAAGGTGTAATAATGACTAACTTTACTCTGATCATCATTCTCACTCCATACCATCATTCTCACTACATAGCAGCATGTGAATTTTGAAGAGTATAGTTTATTAAAATTATATAGATAGCATTAATTAATTTAACCTATACATTTGTGGATTCGCTTGAATAGCACCTCAAATGCATGCAATCTTACATGGGAACATTGAAGTGATTCTGTCTATTCATATGCTTGTATTGTTACAGCAGTTATGATATAATACATATGTACTGTATGTGGTGTATTTGGAATAGATCTGAGATCAGTATACATACTAACGTAATATGCAAAAGTTAGTTATCATCCAGTACAGCCTTTTACTATATTATTAGTGTTATAAGCTTCATGGTCATTAAAGTAACAGTGAATAATGTCTGGATCATTGTTTGTTAACTACTAAATTTTTGGTTTTGTAATGTAATTTAGGTATGTCAGATGTCTCAGGAGAGTTTTCTAAGGAGGCACACCAATGACAAGTTTGTTATCTGGTGAGCTTGAGTAAACAGTTAAAGTGTGTAATTATATTACACTTAATGTTGACAATTTATTGCACAGGCAGCAGCTTATGCTGATTTTTCCAGGGAACCAGGGAATATGATTCAATATTTCTAGTAGGGAGATTGCAGTTCCAATCATAGATTGTACAAAGAAAAATGACTTTCCATGAATTTGTGGTGGATGGAGAGGATAAATGTAATGCATGTTGCCAAGTGTCATTTCCTAGTGGATTACATAGCAGTATAAGTACATGAAGTTATCATTTTTTAAATGTTTAATCATGTCACAATAGATTCTCTAGTAGCATTCCCTGCCATGATTTGCTGTCTGAATTTATAGTGTGGTGGTCCCAAAATTTTGATGATAAAGGCCTTATATTGCTGAGAACAACATTTGTGTACTATAAAACTGCACTGCGAAAATATGTGTGTAGCCAATGTACGCATCCTCAAACTAGTACACAAATACATAAATAAATAAATAAATAAAATCCTTTATAGAAAATTCATAAGCTGTACTCCATTAATTTTATATTTGTGTACAACACATTTGGAAGAGTCAAAGTGTTTAATAATTCACTAGCACATTCTTTATCAGAACACTTCTTTTCATATCTGCAATCTTACCTGGAAGAAACAATGTGAGCAGTATAGTGATTATTAATAACCACATGTATTTCTATTTACATCCTAATATAGCTGCATATGAAAGGGAGGCAAGAATGTATAATAATTGCCAATTCTCCAAATGTAGGGTTGTTAAATTTGATGCAACCTGTCATTGCATATAGATTCTATAACCTAGCAACATCTAATTTAGCCAATACTACTACACACATTGGGTGTAAATATATACAAAGCTAGTCTTTGCTATTAATAATAAGTTACAGAAATGCTTAACAAGTTGTTTAGGTCACAGTTCGCAGAATACATGCAAACAAATGTACTGAACTGGTAGGGCTGCTGTACTGGTCAGTTAGTCCATAAATCTATCACTTGATCAAATTAGTAACTTCACATGCAAAGACATATGAATAAATCTGTTATGTATAACCAGTAACCTTAAGTAGATGGTTGTGTTGGTTAAATCAGTGAATGCATTGAGTAGAGTCTGCATGTTGTACTTAGGACTTGATGAGAATCTTAGAAGATCACTTAACGCCTATGCGTAATTATTATGATCCATAGATAAATTGAACAATTCTTACTAGCAATTTCTCTGCAATGTGCACAGTATGTATAGTGGATAAATGTATCCATGTATAGTCAAGTCTGTCTATTCCGGCCACCTTCAAGCCAATCATTCCCCTTATTAAGTAAATAGATAGGTCACTTTGTACACAAATAACACATTTGAGATACCAGTATCTGTAGTGTAAACAGATGACCTCAATATGTAGTGACTTGATTAGACATGTAGGTTCCACTCTACAGACACACACAAATGACTGTACATTTACATAGAATGCTTACGTGGAATCTCGCAAAATACTGTTTGTGTGAGAGAGGATGAAAATGGGTCATAGAAGTCCACAAATGTAACCTCCACAGTGCATGATGTTTCAGCTACAGGTTGCTCTAATTTCCACTGCCATCCACCGTTTAAACCAGTACGTGAGAAATATGGGCACCCACTCTGTAGAAGTATAGAAATAATACAAGTCATACAATTTATTAGTAGCTACATACTCTTATCCGTTTTCCACTGCCAAATTTAATGGAGGCATGACAGTTTTGCAAACGATTTATCACTTCCGTAGGTCTATAGCATTCCATTGGGATCCATGTCACATTAATATATTGTGATGTACAGGTTATATTTACAATTGGTGGGTCCTTGAATATTCCTGTTTAAATATAATAGAACAGATGTGTTAAATGATAGTAAATGCATACCAGGTAGTGGTTTTTTGTCATCTGGTGTAGTACAAAATGGTGATGTCATTGATGAATTGCTGGCTATTGTACTGTCATTTGTTGATGTGTTATTGTCCATGGATGATGTGATGGGACTTTTAGTGGACATCATATCTGAAAATGGTTTACAAAGGTACATGTAAATTGTAAACCATAGTGAGTGATATACAGTAAATATACAGTATTATAGCTTTAAACTTAATGCATCTATCAAAAGACTTACTAATAACTATTTCACCAGTAGCATTTACTTTAGACTTTGTGTTGATCTCAACATAACACTTGTACACAGTACTAGTACTAGTACTATTAAGTACTTCCTGAAGTGTATTATTATGAATATGTGTGAACACCATTAAGTTGTCCATAGGAGTTCCGGATACATCATCTCTATCAATTTCATTGTCATTGCTTTTCCATACAAAAGTCGCACTGCTAGTGACACCTCTCACAGTAGTTGCATTGCATTCAAGTACATGGACTGGCTGATCTTTAGCTGTCACATGTACTGTAGGCCTGGGAACTGAAGACAATAACAAGATGAAACGTATACAGTAACACAGCTACCTTTCACAAAGAAACTATGGTAAGAATTGTTGTGGACTATTCTTGGAAAATACATGTATCACACGATTACCCTACATGCATATACATTTCAAAGCTTGCAGTTTCATGACAAGTATGATAGTAAAAATTATATAGATTGCAAGCTAATGGTCTCTATTATAAACACACATCAAAATATGGCCTAACTTACTGTTGAAGTCTCTTAATTCTATTGATTGTGATACAGTCTCTGGATTAGTTCCTGGAATTTTTACAACACAAGTGTACAAGCCATTGTCATCTTCAGTAAGGTAGGAAAAGTGCAGTGTACTAGTGCAACCATTGTCATTAGTAGTGTTGGTCACATTTCTCCTATCATCATTCACAATTGTTGTGTCATTTATCATCCACTCTATCTGCACTTTACTGGGTATGCCACTCACGGTAGTTGTGTTACATTGTAGTGACAGTGGATTACCCACTATCTTCTGATCATCAAGGACTGCTGCACTTACATTAGGAGCAGGAACTAAAGAAGAATAATATACAGAGATGATCATAAGGATTCTTAGATATAATACCGGTGCACATAATATATGTGTGTGTGTGTGTGTGTTTGTGTGTGTGTGTGTGTGTGTGTGCATGTGTGTGTGTGTGTTCATACTGTAAAGAACTTTTGGTCATGTAATAAGGTCCAATTAAGTACGTTCTGTTAAGAAGAGACTTACAATACTATGCATTTTGAATGAGTGCATGATCTGCACAGGAAATTGATATCTTCCCCATATAGCTACAGGGATGTATAACAATGTTACAGTAGAAAGTAACTTTAGTTGTATGCATCATTGTGCTTTGGGGATTAAAACTGATACCCTCTACCTGATTCTGTACTGATTCTTTATTTGCTGAGCATCGGAGCCAAATACACTGTGCATGTATAAGCAACCTATCATGACATAGAACCTGGGAATTTTGAGTGTGATTGCACTTATATAACTTATAGCAATAGTAAATAATGGAAGAGAGAGTATCTCACTGTGATATGGGTTATCATTATTTACTCTTGCTTATAGGTAATAGCTTCGTATTAAGGAAATTTGATATAATAAAATAGTTACCTGTGAAAAAGACCACAATTGCTTACTTGAAAAGGTACAACTTTCTGTGGCACTCAGAGGTCTTGAAAATGGATCATAAAAGTCAACAATAGTAACTGTCACAGAGCATGACATCTCACTGACTGGAACTAGAAACTTCCACCCACCATTTAAGCCAGTACTGGCGAAGTATGGACATCCACTCTGTAGAATCACAATGCAATAACATTCATTACACATGGTTAGCACATACATTTCTTCTGTATCCATTGGAGCAACTAATAGAAGCTTGGCAATTTTGAAGGCGGAAGATGATATCATCTGGTGATTTATCTTTTGTTGGTTGCCATGTTACATTCACAAGATGATCAGACATTGCAGAACCACTTTCACACCTCAGATTGACAAGTGGTTTTGTGAATGCTTCTGTAAAGAGTATAACCATGCAATAATATTATTATATTCACAGGCAAGTGGTATATACTATATTGTGAATACTTCTGTAATGAGCAATTATATATATATATATATATATAGAAGAATTGCGTTACAATTATGTAAAGGAGAAAGACATGCAGACTCACAAACAGCAATGCTTGTAGTAGGATGCACTATTAGATTGTGACAGTAAAATAGATAGTTCTAACTAGGACTATGAGTGACTATTTGAGATATCACCATGCATGTAGGCACCTAAGCATCAGAAAGGGTATTTATCCATTAATCTCAAGTCACGAAACTGAGGAATCTGGCACCCTTATATTATATACTTAATATAAATGGATGCAGTATGCTATACATTGTAACATACCGACATAATTATGCAAAGTACATAAATGCATTAATATTGGTGCATTTACTTACCTGCTGTACTAAAGGCATACACAAGGACAAGTATTCCTGTTAATAATGTATTTGTCATTTTCCTATATACAAATAAGAGATAGCATTAGTAACTGTTATAATATCTTATACAGTCACACTGTAGCTAACTACATATAATACACTAGCATCTGCACACTTACAAACAGCACATGTTCTTTAGATGAGTAGCTCACTGAATCACTTTGCAAACCAAACTACTATAGTTCAGATTTATGTGCTTGTGCAAAATTTCTTGCTTCTTTATATAGTCAGTGACTGCATGCATCCTAGCAACTGGGTATATGTTAAATGGTATTGGTTACTAGTTACCCAGCAACTTGTAAAATTCTTTTATGGTGTAGCTAGATAGCTACAACAGGATGGTGTAACTAGATAGCTAAACAGGAATCTTTATACTTCTTAAAATCAGCTTTTAATTATAAAAAAAATTAGAAGCTATTAATCATTTGGTCTTTTGATGAGTAGCTAGTATCGTATACCTCAAGGACTCGCATTTACATTTCAGGTGTATAATTTCCCTGGACTAAATGGAATTCTCTTAACACCATCCCAGCAGTGATTGTCAAATGATACTGCATTCCTGGATAACACCAATAATACTGCTGTAAACCAGCAACTTATTTATAAATCATGGTATACAGCAGATGGACCAATACTACAAACACCAGAAGAGAAACATATACATTAGGGTTCCAACACCTTTGTAAGGTCTAATTCATGACAATTTTTGTCTTAGTGTTGACTGTTGTCATACCCATGACCAGAATTCCAAGTACTACAGTACTGAGATACAAATGTTTCTTTAAATGGATTATATAGCTAACCAACTAAAGCATAAATGGTTATGACATAAAATATTTATGAACACATGATAGGTATTGGCATATACATCATAAATATTAATATGAACCTATCAATATAGATATGTTATTAAATCAGAAGGATTTGACTATAAATGATGCACGTATTGATGTCCTTGCTATTAAATGATTGCCTTCAGCTTCCTTAATATTGGAATGATTGCCATAGAGAGACATTATTGTATAGAACAGCACTACAGGAATATGCAAACGTTACTCTTATCTCACCTAAAAAGTTACTCTGAACTTCCTAAATCACTTTGTGGTCTCATACTCAGTTTTTAACCTCAGTATGTATTAGTGATAACTACTAAGGTTGAAAAGATTTACCCAGAGGTGACAGGCCAAATATATGTGATGTGACCTGTCACATCAAAAATGACAGAACTACCTTTAGTCATATTAATAAACTCACTACTTTAAGAAATTTTGCTTTCTAAAGAAGCTAAACTATACCTATAGTCATATTTCAGTATATATTTGTTGTGTCAACTGCATATAGCTATCCTCTATGATCAAAGAGCTTGGTGAGCATGTTAATTGCAACTTATAGGCATGTCACATCTAATACGGAACCTGTCTGATGCTTGTAAAAGTGTATGCAGTAGTGCTGTTAAGTCCAATCTGCATGTTTGTGCATTGAGGTATTGTAACTAACACTAAACTACTAAACTATATTCAGTTTTATTGTTTTATTTGAATGGACCGATATGCACAATATATGTAGCTGTGATTATATTGATTTGTCTTCACATACACCCAAGAAACTACATGACACTAGAAAATGTTGATTTTGATCTGCTACGTGCTTGTGCTAGTAGGAACTAGTCACATTCATGTATTGCTACATATGTATAGCTGTATATCAATTTGTCGAGATCAATTAAACAGGAACTGAATGAAAAGACTACATGTAGTTATACAGTTTGATATTATTCATACATTCTGTTCAATGGATACTTCAGCATGTCTTGACCATTCTAATGCCTAGGTGAGAGATTATATCAATTCTAGAACCACTACAATTTCAATAAAGAATTATTGTACCCAACTGATCATGAGGTCAGATGTGCATGTCTATACATGGTTAAGTGGGCCTGGTATTTACATCGCATTATTATCAAGGCCTTCAGTGACTTTGATGATTTACCTATAGTATAATTCATATACCAAAAGGATAATGAATGATACACACAGACAGATGAAATTTAAAATTTTTTGTAATAACTATATTATTGTGCAGCACTTGAGAACTTATTTTGTGACATAGTAGTTACTGGCACTTTCTGAAGTAAACCAACACCATGCTGATATGTGTATTGATGTACAGACCCACTGCACATAAATTCAAGTACATAAGCTCCTGTGTAGACATATAGCTTACATGCTACCTGAAGGCTTTAAAATGATATTCATGTTTGTAGTTATTGTATATACCCACACTTGACCATATTATAATATTATAGCAGAAACACCAAGTAGCCATAGTTGCTAGGTAATGAATATTGAAAAGTGGTCTATGAAATTCCCCCAAAGTGCTGTATCCAATGTGGTACTATGGTAATATTTGCTGAAGAGTTAATTGAGTTAGTACTTCCTGCATGTGGCAACCAGACTGAGTAATATGATACTATACTCAGTTACCAGAAGTAATAAGTACATCATGTCTACATAGTACATGTATATGCATTTTCCATATGTAGCAGGAAACATAATGTTATATCTCTGAACATACAATTATTCGTGACTTCACAATTACATTTTTACAAACAAGTCTACAGATATCAATCTCCTCATAGTTACTAATACATGTAATACTGTGTATGTACTGCAAGACAGCTGCAATATGCGTGAAAACACACATCAAATTTAGATCACACATGTATATCTCATGTATATAAAAATGGTTTAGCTACATGCCAAAGTATCAATTTAGACATTTTAAGTGTTGGCAGCAAGAGTACAATTATAGTATGTTAACTCAATACACTGTTATAATGGTGTGTATGTTACACACATATCAGTCCGCAATGGACCACATCACAGACTATACTGTTTTATATAGTACTATTGTGTGGTGAGGTTTGTATTTTACAATGCTGAAGTTACTCGATACAATATGTACATAGCTAGCACTTTTAAATACACTAGAAAAATTACCAGGGTAATCAAGACATAATGTGACATCTGCATGATGACCTAAAATAGAATAGGTAGCTACAACACTTTGACCAACAATTTAGCAGATTTGCTATTATAGTAACTTATGATCAATTCGTAACTATCACACTCTTTGTTGTTGTAGCAATAACCTGCTTCTTTAATGTGCATGCTTAGCAACGTTAACATAAACATGACAATTAGAACAGAATTTGTTTATCTTTTTAAATTTTTGGTTTCACAGGACAATTGGTTACTTAGCAACTCTAAATGCTGCCATTATGTGTTAAGTGTGCCACACACATGACAAAGTTCAACTATTTACTTTGTCACTGTAGTGTATACATCACATGATTGTTACACTCTGTTGTAGTTATGTACTTATAATGCCTTACATGGGGTTAAATTGATATCCAGTTGCACCATTATTGCATAGTGAGCATGACAATCATCTGTGTCACTATGTGACTAAATTTGAAAAGGTACCTTTTTGTACATTTTAAATGCCAGCAAATAAAATAGTATAAACAATGTTTATTGTGAATTGGGAAAATCTATTTTGGGTGAATGTTGCAAAATATTGCACTACTTCATCAATTTTGCAGACCTTAGTTGCAAGTATTGTATAAATTCCCAACAATTTGCAAGCAACTAATGCAAATATTGCATATTTTTGCTAGATTTTGACATTATCATAGTGTTTCAAAATTAGGACATTCTTGATGTAAAATGTTCAGCAATTGCAAAAACAGCCTAAAACAAAATGTTGATATCAGTAGTGCATAGACATTACATACATTCAGCAGAATAGTATTTATTGTGCATGCGTAGCAACGTTCACATAAATATGACAATTAGAACAGAATTTGTTTATCTTTTTATATTTTTGGTTTCACAGGACAATTGGTTACTTAGCATTAGTTAGCAACTCTAAATGTGTTAGGCGTGCCGCATACATGACATTCAACTATTTACTTTGTTCACTGTAGTGTATACATCACATGATTGTTACACTCTGTTGTGGTTATATACTTACAATGCCTTACATGGTGTTAAATTGATATCCAGTTGCATCATTATTTCATGGTGAGCATGACAATCGTTTGTGTCAATATGTGACTGAATTTGTCTTTTTGTACATTTTACATACCAGCAAACAAATAGAATAATAATAATACACAATTGTCAAAAACTAGAGCATGGATTTAGAATCTCATTGACTATATAATTATTGCAATGCAGAAAATATATCAACCAGTGTGATAACTTGAACCTTAGTGGCAACATGTAGGCAGTCTTCATAGGAGCCACATAATATAGAACTCAAATTCTTTTTTAAATTACGTTCACACATTTTAAAACAACATTGAACTTGTAATAAACTTCTAAGCAATACAATAATATCACTGTGACCAGGACATGAACCTTCACATACCCTAATTGTTACACACTTCAACATAGTGATTCAATGCATTGCAGAGCAATGGAATTATATTATACAGCATCATAAAAAATTTGAAGCATTACATGATATTGAAACATTTGATCGATAGTAGCTACCCTGCATGAAATCAGAACATTATTGGCTACTATAGTTTGTTTTCTCCTAGAAATGCTATTAATTGTGATGGAAACTATTGCGAATGGTTGCAATGATGACCATAAGGTTTTATTGAAGATGTAATAGTGACTAACTTTACTCTAACCATCATTCTCACTCCATAGCAGCATGCAGTTTATACTATGTATATTGACATAATGGAATTTTGAAGAGTATAGTCTATTAAAATTGTATAGTTAGCATTAATTAATTTAACCTATACATGTGTGTACTCACATGAATATAACCTCAAATGCATGCAATCTTACATGGGAACATTGAAGTGATTTTGTCTATTCATAAATATTATGCTTATATTATTACAGCAGTTGTGATATAAAGCATATGTACTGTATGTGGTGTATTTGGAATAAATCTGAGCAGGGGCAGATCTAGGATTTATAAAAGGGGGGGGGGGGCTAATTCAAGGTACTAATCTCTTGGGTAGAGGTGTGAGAAGAACACTTCCCAGCATGCAAGGCATGCTGGAACTAGGGGGATCTGGGGGCATGCCCCCCCAGGAAAATTTTGAAAAATAGATGCTAAAATACTGCAATTTGGAGACAATTCCACATAAAAATTCATCTGCCTGCATGTAGATATTTTATATACTGCCTTTAGATTATAGGTATGGCTCTCTGAAGCATTTTGCTAATGGAAACGTTTGGGTAGGTACAGACAACCAAGTCCATGATGCACCCCTCTCACAATTGCACAGCACTAAATATGTGCATGTTAGAATAAGAATGTTAAAAGTGGAAAATTTTGAAATTTGAACAATACAAGATTGAATCTCAGAGCATTTTCAATGGTAATTGTGTACCTGAATTAAGTATTGCCATGCATATTAACTACACAAGTAGATGAATGAAGCCCTTTAAACAGACCAATGCACTTCATTGTATGCATAGACGCAGGCAGATTTGGAAAAATTCCATAACAGAATCAACTACATGTTTCCAGTGAATGTTCTATTAGAGTAGTTAGTTGACTACTCTATTAGAGTATCTCGATCTTGTATACCTCCAATGCTGATCCAGGTCCTTGTTGCATAAACTTTAGCATAAATCCACTGATAATACCTTGGAAAGATGTTTATAAGGTGGTTTTATGAGTATTTGTATTATTAGTGATCATATAATTATGCTAAGATAAAATTTCATTATAATATTCAGCATATTGATCAAGTAAAGCCTAAATATTAAGGGGGGGGCTTCAGCCCCCAAAGCCCCCCTCCCCCCTGGATCCGCCCCTGCTGAGATCAGTATATCAAGACACACGGTAGTGTGTCGTGCGGCCCAAGAAGCCGGCGCGCCACACCCTGAGTATATTTACAGGAAGAAAGTAAACGCGATTTTCACACCTTTGTAGCTCCGTGATTCCTTATCCGATTGAAACCAACGTTGCTACAGAAGTGCCGACTAGGTAGGGGAGTCCACATTCCAAATTTAAAGAAAATCACTCCAGCCATTTCCGAAATACGAGCGGCCAAAGTAGGGGTTTTTTTCTTCGTTTTTTTCTTCTTTTTCCACACTTCGCAAAATCCGCCATAAAACACGAATGCGTGCTCCAATCGGGCTGAAATTTGGCATACGTAAAGGGCGAATCTCAGTACCAAGTTTGGTAGGAATCCGATGCCTTCGGAACATTCACGGAGTTATTACCGATTATTTGTGTAAAATAAGGTCGAAGGTCTGTCACGCCCACAGGGTAAACTGCTTGAAGGAATGAGCTGAAAATTGCTATGTATATGGAGTAACTATCGTAGGAGTGCCTGCAGGTAAGGGCCATCGAGATATGACACAAAATCCAACCTGTGTAACAATTACACGATCGATTTTTATGAATAAAAAGCTATTAGTTTTCACGCCTACCAGTAACAGAATAATCAATGACTGGAATTCATTACCCAAATCTATTGTTGATTCTCCCTCTGTCAATGATTTTAAAACACTGCTGGACAGACACTACAGTAATTGCTTATTTGATTTTGTATAGTAATTAGAATAGCTAAGTACGTAATTAATTTTATTTATGGATGTACAGGCATAAGCCTTTATCCTTAAAATACAAATACAAACCGCTTAGAGCAATGAGCTGAAAATCGGTGTGTAGCTGGAATAATTATCATAGAAAGTCCTTGCAGTAGTACAGAAGAATCGGATTACATACTACTGAGTTATGATTCCAAAGCCAACTACGTGTAGCATATGCGAGATCGAGATACTCTAATAGAACAGTCACCCTAATAGAGCATTCAGCTACGTTTATAACTTAGTCCATTATAGAATTATATCACATTGCAAATTATTCTGTAGGGAGTTCAGCTACAACAGTTAATCTTATAGACAATTCACTACAAGCAAGTCACCCGGTAGAGAGTTCAGCTACAAATATGTAACATCGCTGTAGAAATTCAGAACATTATAAGTCACAATGAAGAGAATTCAGTTATAAACAAGTCATCTTGTATAGAATTCAGCTACACGCAAGTCACTGCATAGAGGATTCAGCTACAAAAAAAGCTACCCAGTAGAGAGTTCATCTTAGACTAGATCAGCTACAAACAAGTTACTTTATACAATGTTCAGCTACAAGTAAGTCACTCTGTAGAGAGTTCAGCTACAACCAAGTCACTCTGTAGTGCAAACAAGTCACCATGTAGCTGGAGAGTTCAGCAACCAATCAAAAAAACCACTCTGTAAAGAGTTCAGCTATACAAACATGTTATAACTCTATAGAGAAAGTTATGACTCCATAGAGAGATCAGCTACAAGACATCACCTTATAGAGAGTTCAGTTACAAAGAAACCACCATGTAGAGAGTTCATCTGCAACCAAATCACCCTGTAGAGAGTTCAGCTATGAATAGATCACCCTATAGAGAGTTCAGTTGGTTAAAGTCGTCCTGTAGAGAGATCAGCTAGAAGGATCACCTTGTAGAGAGTTCAACTGCAAATAAATCACCCTGCAGATAGTTCAGCTACAAACAAGTCACCCTGTAGAGAGATCAGCTACAAGAAGTTACCTTGTAGAGAGTTCAGCTACAAAAAAACCATCATATAAAGAGCTTAGATACAAACAAATCACCCTGTAGAGAGTTAAGCTATGAACAGATCATCCTGTAGAGAGTTCAGCTAGAAGAAGTCATCCTGTAGAGAGATCTGCTAGAAGGATCACCTTGTAGAGAGTTCAACTGCAAATAAATCACCCTGTAGAAAGTTCAGCTACAAACAGATCAACCTGTAGAGAGATCAGCTAGAAGAAATCACCTTGTAGAGAGTTCAGCTACAAAGAAACCACCATGTAGAGAGTTCAGCTGCAAACAAATCATCTGTAGAGAGTTCAGCCAGAAACAAGTTCACCCTGTAGAGAGATCAGCTAGAAACAAGTCACCCTGTAGAGAGATTAGCTATAAAAAAAAAACCATCCTGTAGAGAATTCACCCACCCTGTAGAGAGTTCAGCTAGAACAAGTCACCTTGTAGAGAGTTCAGCTACAAAGAAACCACCATGTAGAGAGTTCAGCTACAAACAAATCATCTGTAGAGAGTTCAGCCAGAAACTAGTTCACCCTGTAGAGAGATCAGCTAGAAACAAGTCACCCTGTAGAGAGATCAGCTATAAAGAAACCATCCTGTAGAGAGTTCAGCCACCCTGTAGAGAGTTCAGCTAGAACAAGTCACTTTGTAGAGAGTTCAGCTACAAAGAAACCACCATGTAGAGAGTTCGGCTACAAACAAATCATCTGTAGAGAGTTCAGCCAGAAACAAGTTTACCCTGTAGAGAGATCAGCTAGAAATAAGTCACTCTGTAGAGAGATCAGCTACAAAGAAACCATCCTGTAGAGAGTTCAATTACAAACAGATAACCCTATAGAGAGTTCAGCTAGAAACAAGTCACCGTGTAGAGAGATCAGCTAGAAACAAGTCATCCAGAGATCAGTTAGAAACAAGTCACTCTCTAGAGAGATCAGCTACAAAGAAACCATCCTGTAGAGAGTTCAATTACAAACAGATAACCTTATAGAGAGAAACAAGTCACCGTGTAGAGAGATCAGCTAGAAACAAGTCATCCAGAGATCAGCTAGAAATAAGTCACCCTGTAGAGTGATCAACTACAAAGAAACCATCCTGTAGAGAGTTCAATTACAAACAGATAACCCTATAGATAGTTCAGCTAGAAACAAGTCACCGCGTAGAGAGATCAGCTAGAATCAAGTCACCCTGTAGAGAAATCAGCTAGAAACAAGTCACAGTGTAGAAAGATCAGCTACAAAGAAACCATCTTGTAGAGAGTTCAATTACAAACAGATGACCTTATAGAGAGTACAGCTAGAAACAAGTCACCGTGTAGAGAGATCAGCTAGAAACAAGTTACACTAGCTGTAGAGAGATCAGCTAGAAACAAAGTCACCCTGTAGAGAGATCAGCTACAAAGAAACCATTCTGTAGAGAGTTCAGCTACAATCAAGTTACACTACAGAGAGATCAGCTAGAAACAAATCATCTTGCAGAGAGTTCAGTTGCGAACAAATCACCCTGTAGAGAGTTCAGCCACCCTGTAGAGAGTTCAGCCACCCTGTAGAGAGTTCAGCTAGAAACAAATCATCCTGTAGAGAGTTCAGCAAGAAATAAATCACCCTGAAAAGAGTTCAGCTACAAACAATGAGAGTTTCAGCTATAGTTCAGTTATGTAAGAAGTCACCTTATTAACTACAGTATCTAATCCAAAACAGCCAAACTGTAAAAAAAGTGTGCGGCCCTCAGAAAGGCTATGGTGAAAAAAGATGTGAAATCCAAGGTGGCGGCCAAGAAATGGCTGTGATGGTAGGTTAATGGTAAAAATTTTAATAACGACAATTCAGGTGAATTTTTGTGCCGCTTCACGAAATTTACCTGAATTGTCATTATTAAAATTTTTACCATTAACCTACCATCACAGCCATTTCTTGGCCGCCACCTTGGATTTCACATCTTTTTTCACCATAGCCTTTCTGAGGGCCGCACACTTTTTTTTACAGCTTGGCTGTTTTGGATTAGATTTCATTTCTTTTTGTATTTGTATACCCCAAAGCCGGCCTATGGCCAGCTTTGGGACTTTTTTAACCTATGTTTTTTTCTTTACTACAGGAAGAAGAAAAGATGAAGTAGATGTACTTTAAATATTTTATCAGTAAATGTACAAATTATATATACTGTATAATACATATGTGACCGGATTTGCGAAAAGGGGTCTTCCACACACATCCAATTTGCCAACTTTGACAATTGATAACTTCAGATTGGAAAGAGCTATTGCCTTGATATTTGGGCAGTGGTGAGCACCACTATAGCTGAATACATGGTGAAATTTTCAGGTTAATATGTACTTGAACACTGAGTTATGGTCTCCAACGTTTACGGAATTGGATGTGTGTGGAAGACCGCTTTTCGCAAATCCGGTCACATATATTGATTACAGAAATCTCCATGATGGTTTCTTTGTAACTGAACACTCTACAAGGTGACTTCTTCTAATTGCTCTCTCTACAGGGTGAATTGTTTGTAGCTGAACGATCTACAAGGTAACTTCTTCTAGCTGATCTCTCTACAGGGTGATGTGTTTGTAGCTGAATTTTGTATGGGTGATTTGTTTGCAGCTGAGCTCTTTACAGAATGGTTTCTTTGTAGCTGAACTCTCTAAAAGGTAACTTCTTCTAACTGATCTTTCTACAGGGCTATTTGTTTCTGGCAGAATTTTCTACAGGGTGATTTCTTTGCAGCTGAACTCTCTACATGGTGGTTTCTTTGTAGCTGAACTCTCTACAAGGTAATTTCTTCTAGCTGATCTCTCTACAGGGAGATTTGTTTGTAGCTGAACTATCTACAAGGTAATTTCTTCTAGCTGATCTCTCTACAGGGTGATTTGTTTGTAGCTGAATTCTGTACAAGTGATTTGTTTGCAGCTGAGCTCTTTACAGAATGGTTTCTTTGTAGCTGAACTCTCTACAGGGTGATTTGTTTGTAGCTGAAATCCCTACAAGGTAACTTCTTCTAGCTGATCTCTCTACAGGGTGATTTGTTTGTAGCTGAACTCTCTACAGGTGATTTGTTTGTAGCTGAACTCTCTACAAGGCGATACTTCTAGGTGATCTCTCTACAGGATTCCTTGTTTCTAACTGAACTCTCAACAGGGTGATCTGTTCATAGCTGAACTTTCTACTGGGTGATTTGTTTGCAGCTGAACTCTCTAAATGGTGGTTTCTTTGTAGCTGAACTCTCTACAATGTGACTTCTTCTAGCTGAACTCTCTACAAGGTGACTTGTTTCTAGCTGATCTCTCTACAGGGTGACTTGTTTCTAGCTGAACTCTCTACAGGTGATTTGTTTGTAGCTGAACTCTCTACATGGTGGTTTCGTTGTAGCTGAACTCTCTACAAGTTAACTTCTTCTAGCTGATCTTTTTACACTGCATATTTGTTTGTAGCTGAGTTCTCTACAGGGTGATTTGTTTGCAGCTGAACTCTCTACATGGGAATTTCATTGTAGCTGAACTCTCTACAATGTGACTTCTTCTAGCTGAACTCTCTACAGGGTGACTTGTTTCTAGCTGAACTCTCTACAGGTGATTTGTTTGCAGCTGAACTCTCTACATGGTGGTTTCTTTGTAGCTGAACTCTCTACAAGGTAACTTCTTCTAGCCGATCTTTCTACAAGGTGATTGAGTTTTTTGCAGCTGAACTCTTTACATGGTGGTTGCTTTGTAGCTGAACTCTTAAAAAGGTGACTTCTTCTAGCTGAACTCTCTACAGTATGATTTGTTTGCAGCTGAACTCTCTACGTGGTAGTTTCTTTGTAGCTGAGCTCTCTACAATGTGACTTCTTCTAGCTGAACTCTCTACAGGGTGACTTGTTTTTAGCTGATCTCTCTACAGGGTGACTTGTTTCTAGCTGAACTCTCTACAGGTGATTTGTTTGCAGCTGAACTCTCTACAAGGTAACTTCTTCTAGCTGATCTTTCTACAGGGTGATTTGTTTGTAGCTGAATTCTCTACAAGGTGATTTATTTGCAGCTGAACTCTCTACAAGGTGACTTCTTCTAGCTGAACTCTCTACAGAGTGATTGATTTTTTTTGCAGCTGAACTCTCTACATGGTGGTTTCTTTGTAACTTAACTCTCTACAGGGTGATTTGTTTGTAGCTGAACTCTCTACAGGGTGATCTGTTCATAGCTGAATTCCCTATAAGGTAACTTCTTCTAGCTAATCTCTCTACAGGGCGATTTGTTTGTAGCTAAGTTCTCTACAGGGTGATTTGTTTGCAGCTGAACTCTACATGGTAGTTTCTTTGTAGCTCTACAATGTGACTTCTTCTAGCTGAACTCTCTACAAGGTGACTTGTTTCTAGCTGATCTCTCTACAGGGTGACTTGTTTCTAGCTGAACTCTCTACAGGTGATTTGTTTGCAGCTGAACTCTCTACATGGTTTATTTCTTTGTAACTGAACTCCCTGCAAGGTGACTTCTTCTAGCTGATCTCTCTACAGGGAGATTTGTTTGTAGCTTAACTCTCTACAGGTGATTTGTTTGCAGCTGAACTCTCTACATGATGGTTTCTTTGTAGCTGAACTCTCTACAAGGTAATTTCTTCTAGCTGATCTCTCTACAGGCCGATTTGTTTGTAGCTGAACTCTCTACATGATGGTTTCTTTGTAGCTGAACTCTCTACAAGGTGATTTCTTCTATAGCTGATCTTTCTACAGGGTGATTTGTTTGTAGTTGAACTCTCTACATGATAGATTCTTTGTAGCTGAACTCTCTACAAGGTGATTTCTTCTATAGCTGATCTTTCTACAGGGTAATTTGTTTGTACCTGAACTATCTATATGATGGTTTCTTTGTAGCTGAACTCTCTACAAGGAAACTTCTTCTAGCTGATCTCTCTACAGGGAGATTTGTTTGTAGCTGAACTCTCTATACATGATTTGTTTGCGGCTGAATTCTCTACATGATGGTTTCTTTGTAGCTGAACTCTCTACAAGGTAACTTCTTCTAGCTGATCTCTTTACAGGGTGAATTGTTTGTAGCTGAACGATCTACAAGGTAACTTCTTCTTACTTATCTCTCTACAGGGTGATTTGTTTGTAGCTGAACTTTCTACAAGGAAACCTCTTTTAACTGAGCTCTGTACAGGGTGAATTGTTTGTGCTGAACTATCTACAAGGTAACTTCTTCTAGCTGATCTCTCTACAGGATGATTTGTTTGTAGCTGAACTATCTACAAGGTAACTTCTTCTAGCTGATGTATCTACAGGGTCACTAGTTTGTAGCTGAATTCTCTACATGGTGGTTTCTTTGTAACTGAACTATTTACAAGGTGACATCTTCTAGCTGATCTTTCAACAGGGTGATTTGTTTGTAACTGAACTCTCTACAAGTAAACTTCTTCTAACTGATGTCTGAACAGGGTGAATTGTTTGTAGCTGAACTCTCTACAGGGTGATTTGTTTGTAGCTGATCTCTATACAGGTTACTTATTTCTAACTGATCTCTTGAATTCTGTTCAGGGTGACTGCTCTATTAGGATGACTGCTCTATTAGAGTATCTCGATCTCGCACTTGCTACACCAAGTTGGATTTCGTGTTATAACTCCGTGGCTTTAAGTCTGATTCTTCTACACCATTGAAGAGCCTTTCTAAGATGATAACTCCATCTGTACAGCGATTTTCAAAGCATTACCCCAAGTGGTTTATCTAGTAGGCGTGGCAAGCATAATAATAATAATAATAATAAAATAAAAAAATAAAAAATTAGCTAATCTCGATTGCGTAATTGTTACACACTGTTGGTTTTGTTGTTGTATCTTCCTGGTATTTAGCTCGATTTCTTTCAAACCACAAAAGGTTTGAGGTTCAATAGTTAACCTATTCACCCACCGATTTTCAGCTTCTTCCCATACGCGGTTTACCCTGTAGGCGTGACAACATATTGGTGTTATTTTTCGTGCATAATCGCTCATAACTCTTTGCCTGTTTATGGTATTCCAGCCAAAGTTGGTACCGACTGAGATGCGCCTTTATACCCCCCTTCTGTGTGCCAAATTTCAAGGCAATCGGATAACGCGTTCGCGTTTTATAGCAGTTTTTGTAAGTGTGCGAAAAGAGGAAGAAAAATAAGAAGAAAAAAAAAAAACGAAGAAACTAAGCCAATTTTTGAAGTCGCATATCTCAGGAATGCCTGAAGCAATTTCGCTCAAATTTGGAATGTGGAGTACTGAAGTTGGAGGAAATGTACACAGCAAAATTTGTCTTGTTTCATCAAGGCAGCACAGAGCTACGGAGGTACGAAAATTGCGTTTTCTTTCTTCCTGTCAATATACTCACGGGGTTGCGCGCCGGCTTCTTGGGCCGCACGACACACTATCGTGTGTCTTGATATGATAATCATCGGGGTAGTTAAATATACAAATATTTCATCAGACAAAAAGCTATACACACTCCTTTGTTCCACAATTCCTGCAGTAAAGAAAAAACAAGTTAAAAGGAAGCATAAAACCCATATGGCCAGTTTTGTGGCTTGCAATACAAAAAGAAGTGATATCTAAACCAAAACAGCCAAGCTGTAAAAAAAGAGTGTGGCCCCCAAAAAGGCCAAGGTAAAAAAAGATGTAAAATCCATAGTGGCGGCCAAGAAATGGCTGTGATGGTAGGTTAATGGCAAAAATTTTAATTACGACAATTCAGGTGAATTTGGTGCCGAATCCTAGTTGAGGAGGTTCTGCAAATTCACCTGAATTTTCATACTTAAAATTTTTGCCATTAACCTACCATCACAGCCATTTCTTGGCCACCACCTTGGATTTCACATCTTTTTTCACCTTGGCCTTTTTTGGGGACCGCACTCTTTTTTTTTGCAGCTTGGCTGTTTTGGTTTAGATACATACTAACGTCAAGAGTCCATAATAACTCTTAATATGACTCTTGCTAACGTATTATGTAAAAGTTAGTTTCATCCAGCACAGCCTTTTATTATATTAGTGTTATAAGCTTCATGGTTATTAAAGTAACAGTGAATAATGTCCGGACCATTGTTTGTTAACTACTATATTTTTGGTTTTGTAAATATAATTTAGGTATGTCAGATGTCTCAGGAGAGTTTTTTAAGGAGGCACACCAATGACAAGTTTGTTATCTGGTGAGCTTGAGTGAAAAATTAAAGTGTGTAATTATATTACACTTGATGTTGACAATGTATTGCACAGGCAGCAGCTTATGCTGATTTGTACAGAGGACCAGGGAATATGATTCAATATTTCTAGTAGGGAGATTGCGGTTCCAATCATAGATTGTGCAAAGAAAAACTGACTTTCCATGAATTTTAGGTGGATGGAGAGGATAAATGTAATGCATGTTGCACAGTGTCATTTCCTAGTGGATTACATAGCAATAAGCTAGTACATGAAGTTATCATTTTTTAAATGTTTAATCATGTCACAATAGATTCTCTAGTAGCATTCCCTGCCATGATTTGCTGTCTGAATTTATAGTGTGGTGGTCCCAAATGTTGATGATAAAGGCCTTATATTGCTGGGAACGACATTTGTGTACTATAAAACTGTACTGCGAAAATATGTATGTGTAGCCAATGTACACATCCTCAAACTAGTACATAAATAAATAAATAAAATCCTTTATAGTAAATTTATAAACTGTACTCCATTAATTTTATATTTGTGTTTAACACATTTGGAAGAGTCAAAGTGTTTAATAATTCACTAGCACATTGTTTATCAGGATGAAACGTATACAGTAACACAGCTACCTTTCACAAAGAAGCTATGGAAAGAATTGTTGTGAACTATTCTTGGAAAATACATCCAAAAACATGTATCACAATTACTCTACATATACATTTCAAAGTTTGCAGTTTCATGACAAGTATGATAGTAAAAATTATATATGTTGCAAACTAATGGCATGATCTCTATACAGTTGAAATATAGGCACATATCAAAATATGGCCTAACTTACTGTTGAAGTCTCTTAATTCTATTGATTGTGATACGGTCTCTGAATTAGTTTATGGAATTTTTACAACACAAGTGTACAAGCCATTGTCATCTTCAGTAAGGTAGGAAAAGTGTAGTGTACTAGTGCAACCATTGTCATTAGCAGTGTTGGTCACATTTCTCCTATCATCATTCACAATTGTTGTGTCATTTATCATCCACTATATCTGCACTTTACTGGGTATGCCACTCACAGTAGTTGTGTTACATTGTAGTGACAGTGGATTACCCACTATTCAATCATCAAGGACTGCTGCACTTACATTAGGAGCAGGAACTAAAGAAGAATAATATACAGAGATGATCAGCACATATATGTGTGTGTGTGTGTGTGTGTGTGTGTGTGTGTGTGTGTGTGTGTGTGTGTGTGTGTGTGTGTGTGTGTGTGTGTGTGTGTGTGTGTGTGTGTGTGTTCATACTGTAAAAAACTTTTGGTCATGTAATAAGGTCCAATAAAGTGCGTTCTGTTAAGAAGAGATTTACAATACTATGTATTTTGAATGTGTGCATGATCTGCACAGGAAATTGAATATCCTCCCCATATAGCTACAGGGGTGTATAATAATGTTACAGTAGAAAGTAACTTTAGTTGTATGCATCATTGTGCTTTGGGGATTAAAACTGATACCCTCTACCTGATTCTGTATACTGATTCTTTATTTGCTGAGTATTGGAGCCAAATACACTGTGCATGTAAGCAACCTATCATGACATAGGACTTGGGAATTTTGAGTGTGATTGCACTTATGTAACTTATAATAATGGAAGAGAGAGTATCTAACTGCGATATGGGTTATCATTATTTACTCTTGCTTATAGGTAATAGCTTCGTATTAAGGAAATTTGATATATTCAAATAGTTACCTGTGAAAAAGACCACAATTGCTTACTTGAAAAGGTACAACTTTCTGTAGCACTCAGAGGTCTTGAAAATGGATCATAAAAGTCAACAATAGTAACTGTCACAGAGCATGACATCTCACTGACTGGAACTAGAAACTTCCATCCACCATTTAAGCCAGTACTTGAGAAGTATGGACATGCACTCTGTAGAATTACAATGTAATAACATTCATTGCACATGGTTAGCACATACATTTCTTCCGTATCCATTGGAGCAACTAATAGAAGCTAGGCAATTTTGAAGGCAGAAGATGATATCATCTGGTGATTGATCTTTTGTTGGTTGCCATGTTACATTCACAAGATTATCAGACATTGCAGAACCATTTTCACACTTCAGATTGACAAGTGGTTTTGTGAATGCTTCAGTAAAGAGCAACCATGTAATAATATTATTATATTCACAGGCAAATGGTATATACTATATGGTGAATGCTTCTGTAAAGAGCAATTATATATACGTAGAAGAATTGTGTTGCAATTGAGTAAAGGAGGAAGACATGCATGTAGACTCACAAACAGCAATGCTTGTAGTACGTAGGATGCACTATTAGATTGTGACGGTAAAATAGATAGTTTCTAACTATGACTATGAGTGACTATTTGAGACATATCACCATGCATGCATGTAGGCACCTAAGCATCTGAAAGAGTATATATCCATTAATCACAAGTCACCAAACTAAAGAATCTGGCACCTTTAGGTTATAACTTAACATAAATGGATGCAGTATGCTATACATTGTAATATACAGACATATGCAAAGTATATAAATGTATTATTATTGTTGCATTTACTTACCTGCTGTACTAAAGGTGTACACAAGGACAAGTATTCCTGTTAATAATGTATTTGTCATTTTCCTACAAATAAGAGATAGCATTAGTAACTGTTATCATATCTTATACAGTCACACTGTAGCTAACTACATATAATACACTAGCATCTGCACACTTATAAACAGCACGTGTTCTTTAGATGAGTATCTAGCTGAATCACTTTGCAAACCAAACTACTGTAGTTCAGATTTATGTACTTGTGCAAAATTTCTTGCTTCTTTATATAGTCTGTGACTATCCTACCAACTGGGTATATGTTAAATGGTATTACTCTGGTTGTACAGGCTACTTGTTACCCAGCAACTTGTAAAATTCTTTTATGGTGTAGCTAGATAGCTACAGCAGGATGGTGTAACTAGATAGCTACAACAGACTTGTTAAGATCAGCTTTTAATTGTATAAATTAGAAGCTATGAGTCATTTGGTCTTTTGATGAGTAGCTAGTATCTTATACCTCAAGGACTCGCTTTTGCATTTCAGGTGTATAATTTCCCTGGGCTAAGAGGAATTCACACCAGCAGTGATTGTGAAGTGCTACTGCACTCCTGAATAATACCAATATGACTGCTGTAAACCAGCAACTTGTATATAAACCATAGTATACAGCAGATGGACCAATACTACAAACACTAAAAGAGAAACATATACATCAGGGTTTCAACACCTTTGTAAGGTCTAATTCATGACATTTTTGTCTTAGTGTTGACTGTTGTCATACCCATGCATGACCAGAATTCCAAGTACTACAGTGCTGAGATACAAAGTTTTCTTTAAATGGATTACATAGCTAACTAATTAATGTATAAATGGTTATGACAAAAATATTTATAAACACATGATAGGACCTACCAGTACAGATATGTTATTAAATCAGAAGGATATGACTATAAATGATGCACATATTGATGTCAACTTATCAGTCCTTGTTATTAAATGATTGCATACCACATGTACAGCAAAAATAGCGTTCCAATACTACCAATTCTAACCCCATCTTTATTCAGTATTGGAACAACTATTTTAAAAACTCCCTATAACGAGACAAAACAAACCACAAATCTATAAATGACTCTAATGTTACTCACTATTCGGGGCTATGGTCTGTTTTTGTTTGAGCCAAGGTAGAATTTTTGGAATTTTAGTTCAAACACCTAAACATAGACAGAATAGATACTTTCCAAAGAAGCTAAACTATACCTATAGTCATATTTCAGTATTTGTGATATCAACTGTATAATAGCTATCCTCTATGATCAAAGAGCTTGGTGAGCATGTTAATTGCAACTTATAGGCATGTCACATCTAATACGGAACCTGTCTGATGCTTGTAAAAGTGTATGCAGTAGTGTTGTTAAGTCCAATCTGCATGATTGTGCATTTAATTGAGGTATTGTAACTAACACTTCAGTTTTATTGTTTTATTTTAATGGACCGATACACACAATATTATATACAGCTGTGATTATACTAATTTGTCATTACATACATCCAAGAACTGACTACATGATACAAGGAAATGTTGACTTTGATCTACTGTGTGTACTAGTAGGAACTAGTCACATTCATGTATTGCACCACAAGACAGCTGCAATGTGCTTAACAACACACAAATTGGACTCAAATTTAGATCAGACATGTACATCAAATACTTATCTCATGTATACAAAAATGGTTTAGCTACACGCCATAGTATCAATTTTGACATTTTAAACGTTGGCAGATTAGTATGTTAACTCAATACACTGTGATGGTATGCATGTTACACACTTATCAGTCCACAATGGACTCCACATCACAGACTATACTGTTTTATATAGTACTATTGTGTGGTGAGGTTTGTATTTTACAATGCTGAAGTTTCTTGATACAATACATAGCTAGCACTTTTTAATACAATAGAAAAATTGCCAGGGTAATTAAGACTTAATGTGACATCTGCATGTTGACCTAAAAATAGAATAGGTAGCTACAACAATTTGACCAAACATTTAGCAGATTTGCTACTATAGTAACTTGTGATCAATTTGTGACTATCATATTATACTCTTCATTGTTGTAGCAATAACATGTTTCTTTAATGTGTATGCTTAGCAACGTTAACATAAACATGACAATTAGAACAGAATTTGTTTATCTTTTTAAATTTTTGGATTCAAAGGACAATTGATTACTTAGCAACTCTAAATGTGTTAGGCGTGCCACATATACAGGCACTGATCCAGGAATAAACCAAGGTAGCGGCCCAGATTTTAAACTGAGATTCCTGATACTTACATCGGGGAAAGAGCTGCATGAGAATGTTATTGTCTAGCTTGTACAGTGAGGCACGCAGTAGCATCATAGCTTTTGTGTACATTATCATATGTTTACTATTTCATATTAAATATTGTTCCATTAAAATTACCAATCATATCATGTTCAAAGAACCCGGAAAAGGAAATCAATGGAGAATGTGCTAGGGAAGCCATAAAGGTGCTCAATAGTAAATAATAATAATAATAATATACTAAAATATAGACAAGCAAGGAATGGTCATATCCAAAAGCTGATCAAGGGAGGTGTCCATCAGGGTCATTAGTTAAGAAGCACGGAGAGTCATGGTACCTTATAGTGGGAAATTTTTGAGGGATGAAACTTTCGCGAAACTGTGCAAAATACAATTATTTTAACATTTTTAAATTCACGAAAGTCTAAAAAGTGGTTTTGGGGGAAGGGGGGGGGGGGGGGGCATTTGCCCCAAATTCCTCATCCTGGATCTGCCATTGTAGCTAGATCCTGTTTGATAATGGGGGACAAAAGCTTGCGTTTCCTCCCTACTTATGATTTTCTTGCACTGTTGCACACTTATATGAAAGATATTAGCTATAGCTCTAGTAAACGTGGTTTGCTAAAACCTTTTCCTAATGATTATGAGTTATGGCTGGTTGATTTTTACATGCCATATATCTTAGAACCTACCATATGAGAACAAGTCATGTCATCTTTAGTAGATGATAAAGTTATTTGCCATTGTCTATAATACAACAAGAAATGACTTAGCACAATCTGAGTCATCTGACTGAAAGTGAGCTAGCGATGCATTAATTATCAAAAGTGGTATATTAATTGATTATCATAATGACAACATTTTTGATATTTGTGTGCAACACATTTGGAAGAGTCAAAGTGTTTAATAATTTACTAGCATATTCTTTATCAGAACACTTCTTTTCATATCTGCAGTCTTACCTGGAAGAAAATAATGTGAGCAGTATTAATTATTAATAACCACATGTATTTCTATTTACATCCTAATATAGCTGCATATGAAAGGGAGACAAGAATGTATAATAATTGTCAATTCTCCAAATGTAGGTTTGTTAAATTTGATGCAACCTGTCATTGTAGATTCTATAACCTAGCAACATCTAATTTAGCCAATACTACACAGATTGAGTGTAAATATATACAAAGCTAGTCTTTGCTATTATTAATAAGTTACAGAAAAGCTTGACAAGTTGTTTAGATCACGGTCCGCAGAATACATGCAAACAAGTGTACTGAACTGGTAGGGCTGCTGTACTGGTCAGTTAGTCCATAAATCTATCACTTGACCAAATTAGAAACTTCACATGAAAAGGAATATGAATAAATCTGTTATGTAACCAGTAAACCTTAAGTAGATAGTTGTGTTGGTTAAATCAGTGAATGCATTGAGTACATTCTGCATGTTGTACTTGGGACTTAATGAGAGTCATAAAAGATCACTTAACACCCATGCGTAATTTATATGATCCATAGTTAAATTGAACAATTTTTACTAGAGATTTCTCCTTTAATTGGAATGTGCATGGTATGTATAGTGGATAAATGTATCCATGTATAGTCAAGTCTGTCTATTCCGGTCACCTTCAAACCAAAGATTCCCCTTATTAAGCAAATGGATAGGTCACTTTGTACACAAATAACACATTTGGGATACCATTTAAACAGATGACCTCAATATGTAGTGACTTGATTAGACATGCAGGTTCCACTCTACAGACACACATGTACATGTACATAGAATGCTTACGTGGAATCATGCAAGATACTGTTTGTGTGAGAGGGGATGAAAATGGGTCATAGAAGTCCACAAATGTAACCTCCACAGTGCATGATGTTTCAGCTACAGATTGCTCTAATTTCCACTGCCATCCACCATTCAAACCAGTAGGTGAGAAATATGGGCACCCACTCTGTAGAAGTATAGAAATAATACAAGTCATACATTTTATTAGTAGCTACATACTCTTTTCCATTTTCCATTGCCAAATTTAATGGAGGCATGACAGTTTTGTAAACGATTTATCACTTCCGTAGGTCTATAGCATTCTATTGGGATCCATGTCACATTAACATACTGTGGTGTACAGGTTAGATTTACAATTGGTGGGTCATCGAATATTCCTTTTTAAATATAAAATAACAGATGTATTGAAAAGATAGTAAATGCATACCAGGTAATGGTTTTTTGTCATCTGGTGTAGTACAAAATGGTGATGTCACTGATGAACTGCTGGTTATTGTACTGTCATTTGTTGATGTGTTGTTGTCCATAGTAGTTGAATCTGTTGGTTGACTATTGGTGGATGATGTGATGGGACTTCCAGTGGGCGTCATATCTGAAAATGTTTTGCAACGGTACATATAAACCATAGTGAGTGATATACAGTAAATATACAGTATTATAGCTTTAAACTTAATGCATCTATCGAAAGACTTACCAATAGCTATTTCACCAGTAGCATTGACTTTAGACTTTGTGTTGATCTCAACATAACACTTGTACACAGTACTAGTATTAGTACTATTAAGTACTTCCCCAAGTGTATCATGAATATGTGTGAACACCATTGAGTTGCCCACAGGAGTTCCTGATACATCAGCCCTATCAATTTCATTGTCATTGCTTTTCCATAAAAAAGTCGCACTGCTAGTGACACCTCTCACAGTAGTTGCATTGCATTCAAGTACATTGACTGACCGATCTTTAGCTGTCACATGTACTGTAAGCCTGGGAACTGAAGACAATAGCAAGTTGAAACATATACAGTAACACAGTTACGTTTCACAAGTTTGAAACAAAAGAAACTATGGTAAGAATTGGTGTGGACTATTCTTGGAAAATACATCCAAAAATATGTATCGCAATTACCCTACACATACATTTCAAAGTTTGCAGTTTCATAACAAGTATGATAGTAAAAATTATATATGTTGCAAGCTAATGGCATGGTCTCTATACAGTTAAAATATACGCACATATCAAAATATGGTCTAACTTACTGTTGAAGTCTCTTAATTCTATTGATTGTGATACAGTCACTGGATTAGTTCCTGGAATTTTTACAACACAAGTGTACAAGCCATTGTCATCTTCAGTAAGGTAGGAAAAGTGCAGTGTACTAGTGCAACCATTGTCATAAGTAGTGTTGGTCACAGTTCTCCTATCATCATCATTTACAATCTTTGTGTCATTTATCATCCACTCTATCTGCACTTTACTGTGTATGCCACTCACAGTAGTTGTGTTACATTGTAGTGACAGTGGATTACCCACTATCTGATCATCAAGGACTGCTGCACTTATATTAGGAGCAGGAACTAAAGAAGAATAATATACAGAAATGATCATAGGGATTCTTAGATATAATACCAGTGCACATATATATGTGTGTGTGTGTGTGTTCATATTGTAAGAAATTTTGGCCATGTAGACAAGGTCCAGTTAAGTACGTATGTTCTACTGAGAAGAGACTTACAATACTATGCATTATGTATGTGTGCATGATCTGCACAGGAAAATGAATATCCTCCCCATATAGCTACAGGGGTGTATAACAATGTTACAGTAGAAAGTAACTTTAGTTCTATGCATCATTGTGCTTTGGGGGTTGAAACTGATACCCTCTACCTGATTCTGTACTGATTCTTTATTTGCTGAGTATTGGAGCCAAATACACTGTGCATATAAGCAACCTATCATGGCATAGAACTTGGGAATTTTGAGTGTCATTGCACTTTTGTAATTTATAGGCAATAGCTTCGTATTAAGGAAATTTTATATATTCTAATAGTTACCTGTGAAAAAGACCACAATTGCTTACCTGAAAAGGTACAACTTTCTGTAGCACTCAGAGGTCTTGAAAATGGATCATAAAAGTCAACAATAGTAACTGTCACAGAACATGACGTCTCACTGACTGGAACTAGAAACTCCCATCCACCATTTAAGCCAGTACTGGCGAAGTATGGACATCCACTCTGTAGAATTACAATGCAATAACATTCATTGCACATGGTTAGCACCTACATTTCTTCTGTATCCATTGGAGCAACTAATGGAAGTTTGGCAATTTTGAAGGCGGAAGACGATATCATCTGGTGATTGATCTTTTGTTGGTTGCCATGTTACATTCACAAGATGATCAGACATTGCAGAACCATTTTCACACCTCAGATTGACAAGTGGTTTTGTGAATGCTTCTGTAAAGAGCAGCCATGCAATAATATTATTATATTCATAGGTAAGTGGTATAAACTATATGGCGAATGCTTCTGTAAAGAGCAATTATATATACATAGAAGAATTGCGTTACAATTGTGTAAAGGAGAAAGACATGCAAGACTCACAAACAGCAATGCTTGTAGTACGTAGGATGCACTATTAGATTGCGATGGTAAAATAGATAGTTCTAACTATGACTATGAGTGATTCTTTGAGACATATCACCATGCATGTAGGCACCCAAGCATCTGAAAGAGTATTTATCCATCAATCACAAGTCACCAGACTGAAGAATCTGGCACCCTTATATTATATACTTAATATAAATGAATGCAGTATGCTATACATTGTAACATACCAACATATACAAAGTATATAATGCATTAATATTGGTACATTTACTTACCTGCTGTACTAAAGGTGTACACAAGGACAAGTATTCCTGTTAATAATGTATTTGTCATTTTCCTACAAATAAGAGATAGCATTAGTAACTGTTATCATATATTATACAGTCACACTGTAGCTAACTACATATAATACACTAGCATCTGCACACTTACAAACAGCACATGTTCATTAGATGACTAGCTAGCTGAATCACTTTGCAAACCAAACTACTGTAGTTCAGATTTATGTACTTGTGCAAAATTTCTTGCTTCTTTATATAGTCAGTGACTATCCTAGCAACTGGGTATGTGTTAAATGATATTATTACTCTGATTGTACAGGCTACTTGTTACCCAGCAACTTGTAAAATCCTTTGATGGTGTAACTAGATAGCTACAACAGAAATCTTTATACTTCTTAAAATCAGCTTTTAATTATAAAAAAATTAGAAGCTATGAATCATTTGGTCTTTTGATGAGTAGCTAGTATCTTATATCTCAAGGACTTGCTTTTGCATTTCAGGTGTATAATTTCCCTGGGCTAAGTGGAATTCACACCAGCAGTGATTGTGAAGTGCTACTGCACTCCTGAATAACACCAATATGACTGCTGTAAACCAGCAACTTGTATATAAACCATATCGTACAGCAGTTGGACCAATACTACAAACACTAAAAGAGAAACATATACATCAAGGTTTCAACACCTTTGTAAGGTTTAATTCATGACATTTTTGTCTTAGTGTTGACTGTTGTCATACCCATGCATGACCAGAATTCCAAGTACTACAGTGCTGCGATACAAATTTTTCTTCAAATGGATTACATTGCTAACTAATTAATGCATAAATGGTTATGACATAAAAATATTTATAAACACATGATAGGAACTTACCAGTATAGATATGTTATTAAATCAGAAGGATTATGACTATAAATGATGCACATATTGATGTTAACTTATTAGTCCTTGTTATTAAATGATTGCATAGCACAGCAAAAATAGCGTTCCAATACTACCTATTCTAACCCCATCTTTATTCAGTATTGGAACAACTATTTTTAAAAACTCCCTATAACGAGACAAAACAAACCGCAAATCTATAAATGACTCTAATGTTATTCACTATTAGGGGCTATGGTCTGTTTTTGTTTGAGCCAAGGTAGAATTTTTGGAATTTTAGTTCAAACACCTAAACATAGACAGAATAGATACTTTCCAAAGAAGCTAAACTATACCTATAGTCATATTTCAGTAATTGTGATATTAACTGTATAATAGCTATTCTCTATGATCAAAGAGCTTGGTGAGCATGTTAATTGCAACTTATAGGCATGTCACATCTAATATGGAACCTGTCTGATGCTTGTAAAAGTGTATGCAGTAGTATTGTTAAGTCTAATCTGCATGATTGTGCATTTAATTGAGGTATTGTAACTAACACTTCAGTTTTATTGTTTTATTTTAATGGACCGATACACACAATATATATATACAGCTGTGATTATACTGATTTGTCATTACATACATCCAAGAACTGACTACATGACACAAGGAAATGTTGACTTTGATCTACTGTGTGTACTAGTAGGAACTAGTCACATTCATGTATTGCACTACAAGACAGCTGCAATGTGCTTAACAACACACAAATTGGACTCAAATTTAGATCAGACATGTACATCAAATACTTATCTCATGTATACAAACATGGTTTAGCTACACGCCCAAGTATCAATTTTGACATTTTAAATGTTGGCAGATTAGTATGTTAACTCAATACACTGTGATGATATGCATGTTACACACTTATCAGTCCACAATGGACTCCACATCACAGACTATACTGTTTTATATAGTACTATTGTGTGGTGAGGTTTGTATTTTACAATGCTGAAGTTTCTTGATACAATAGAAAAATTGCCAAGGTAATTAAGACTTAATGTGACATCTGCATGTTGACCTAAAAATAGAATAGGTAGCTACAACAATTTGACCAAACATTTAGCAGATTTGCTACTATAGTAACTTGTGATCAATTTGTGACTATCATATTATACTCTTCATTGTTGTAGCAATAACATGTTTCTTTAATGTGCATGCTTAGCAACGTTAACATAAATATGACAATTAGAACAGAATTTGTTTATCTTTTTAAATTTTTGGTTTCACAGGACAATTGGTTACTTAGCAACTCTAAATGTGTTAGGCGTGCCACATATACAGACACTGATCCAGAAATAAACCAAGGTGGCGGCCCAGATTTTACGCTGAGAGTCCTGATACTTACATCAGGGAAATAGCTGCATGTGAATGTTATTGTCTAGCTTGTACAGTGAGGCACGCAGTAGCATCATAGCTTTTGTGCACATTATCATATGTTTACTATTTCATATTAAATATTGTTCCATTAAAATTACCAATCATGTCATGTTCAAACAACCCGGAAAAGAAAATCAATGGAGAATGTACTAGGGAAGCCATAAAGGTGCTCAATAGTAAATAATAATGATATGTGACCGGGCCTGCAAAAATAGGGCATGTGGGCACATGATTTTTGCCTACTTTATCAAAATTCCATAACACATAACTTTTTATACTATTATGCTATGGCAGTGCAATTTTCAGCACTTAGTAAACATTTCATTGGCTTTATGATGCAAGTTACTGAATGCAAATAGTCTATTCCGGTACTGAGATGTGACCTGTAGTGTGATAGGGTGTAGTTTGTGCCCACATGCCCTGTTTTCGTAGGCCCAGTCACATATACTGAAACGTAGACAAGCAAGGAATGGTCATATCCAAAAGCTGATCAAGAGAGGTGTCCATCAGGGTCATTAGTTAAGAAGCACGGAGAGTCATGGTACCTTATAGTGGGAAATTTTTGAGGGATGAAACTTTCACGAAACTGTGCAAAATACAATTATTTTAACGTTTTTAAATTCATGAAAGTCTAAAAAGTGGTTGGGGGGGGTGGGGGGGGAGGGCATTTGCCCCAAATTCCTCATCCTGGATCTGCCATTGTAGCTAGATCCTGTTTGATAAGGGGTGACAAAAGCTTGCGTTTCCTCCCTACTTATGATTTTTCTTGCACTGTTGCACACTTATATGAAAGATATTATAGCTCTAGTAAACGTGGTTTGCTAAAACCTTTTCCTAATGATTATGAGTTATGGCTGGTTGATTTTTACATGCCATATATCTTAGAACCTACCATATGAGAACAAGTCATGTCATCTTTAGTAGATGATAAAGTTATTTGCCATTGTCTATAATACAACAAGAAATGACTTAGCACAATCTGAGTCATCTGACTGAAAGTGAGCTAGCGATGCATTAATTATCAAAAGTGGTATATTAATTGATTATCATAATGACAACATTTTTGATATTTGCGTGCAACACATTTGGAAGAGTCAAAGTGTTTAATAATTTACTAGCATATTCTTTATCAGAACACTTCTTTTCATATCTGCAGTCTTACCTGGAAGAAAATAATGTGAGCAGTATTAATTATTAATAACCACATGTATTTCTATTTACATCCTAATATAGCTGCATATGAAAGGGAGACAAGAATGTATAATAATTGTCAATTCTCCAAATGTAGGTTTGTTAAATTTGATGCAACCTGTCATTCATTGTAGATTCTATAACCTAGCAACATCTAATTTAGCCAATACTACACAGATTGAGTGTAAATATATACAAAGCTAGTCTTTGCTATTATTAATAAGTTACAGAAAAGCTTGACAAGTTGTTTAGATCACGGTCCGCAGAATACATGCAAACAAGTGTACTGAACTGGTAGGGCTGCTGTACTGGTCAGTTAGTCCATAAATCTATCACTTGACCAAATTAGAAACTTCACATGAAAAGGAATATGAATAAATCTGTTATGTAACCAGTAAACCTTAAGTAGATAGTTGTGTTGGTTAAATCAGTGAATGCATTGAGTACATTCTGCATGTTGTACTTGGGACTTAATGCGAGTCATAAAAGATCACTTAACGCCCATGCGTAATTTATATGATCCATAGTTAGGGACCCGCCGATTATGCTGGCATAATAATGAGCATAATAGGTGCCTGAAAGCATTGAGCATAATGCTAGCATAATAGGCAGAACATTTGTGCATTACCATAAATTCTTGCTTATTAAAATACATATCACAGAAAAAGATCGATATACTCTAATAGAACAGTCAGAAAATAATAGACAGCTGACTATTCTATTAGAGTATATTGATCTTTTCCGTGACATGGATTTTGACAAGCAGGGATTTAGAGTCTATGCTTCAGCAACTTACTGTTTTCCCATGAAGTGCAAATTTACTAGAAAAACATGAGAACTGAGGTATAAATATTGAGCATAATTTGAGCATAATAGGTAAATATTGAGCATTAATTTAAGCATAATAGGCAAAATTTTGAGCAGTGCAGCATAGCATAATAAGTAAAATAATGAGTATAATCGGCGGGTCCCTATCCATAGTTAAATTGAACAATTTTTACTAGAGATTTCTCCTTTAATTGGAATGTGCACGGTATGTATAGTGGATAAATGTATCCATGTATAGTCAAGTCTGTCTATTCCGGTCACCTTCAAGCCAAAGATTCCCCTTATTAAGCAAATGGATAGGTCACTTTGTACACAAATAACACATTTGGGATGCCATTTAAACAGATGACCTCAATATGTAGTGACTTGATTAGACATGCAGGTTCCACTCTACAGGCACACATGTACATTTACATAGAATGCTTACGTGGAATCTCGCAATATACTGTTTGTGTGAGAGGGGAGGAAAATGGGTCATAGAAGTCCACAAATGTAACCTCCACAGTGCATGATGTTTCAGCTACAGGTTGCTCTAATTCCCACTGCCATCCACCATTCAAACCAGTAGGTGAGAAATATGGGCACCCACTCTGTAGAAGTATAGAAATAATACAAGTCATACATTTTATTAGTAGCTACATACTCTTTTCCATTTTCCATTGCCAAATTTAATGGAGGCATGACAGTTTTGTAAACGATTTATCACTTCCGTAGGTCTATAGCATTCCATTGGGATCCATGTCACATTAACATACTGTGGTGTACAGGTTAGATTTACAATTGGTGGGCCATCGAATTTTCCTTTTTAAATATAAATTAACAGATGTATTGAAATGATAGTAAATGCATACCAGGTAATGGCTTTTTGTCATCTGGTGTAGTACAAAATGGCGATGTCACTGATGAACTGCTGGTTATTGTACTGTCATTTGTTGATGTGTTGTTGTCCATAGTAGTTGAATCTGTTGGTTGACTATTGGTGGATGATGTGATGGGACTTCCAGTGGACGTCATATCTGAAAATGTTTTGCAACGGTACATATAAACCAAAGTGAGTGATATACAGTAAATATACACTATTATAGCTTTAAACTTAATGCATCTATCGAAAGACTTACCAATAGCTATTTCACCAGTAGCATTGACTTTAGACTTTGTGTTGATCTCAACATAACACTTGTACACAGTACTAGTATTAGTACTATTAAGTACTTCCCCAAGTGTATCATGAATATGTGTGAACACCATTGAGTTGTCCACAGGAGTTCCTGATACATCAACCCTATCAATTTCATTGTCATTGCTTTTCCATACAAAAGTTGCACTGCTAGTGACACCTCTCACAGTAGTTGCATTGCATTCAAGTACATTGACTGACCGATCTTTAGCTGTCACATGTACTGTAAGCCTGGGAACTGAAGACAATAGCAAGTTGAAACATATACAGTAACACAGTTACGTTTCACAAGTTTGAAACAAAAGAAACTATGGTAAGAATTTGTGTGGACTATTCTTGGAAAATACATCCAAAAATATGTATCGCAATTACCCTACACATACATTTCAAAGTTTGCAGTTTCATAACAAGTATGATAGTAAAAATTATATATGTTGCAAGCTAATGGCATGGTCTCTATACAGTTAAAATATACGCACATATCAAAATATGGTCTAACTTACTGTTGAAGTCTCTTAATTCTATTGATTGTGATACAGTCTCTGGATTAGTTCCTGGAATTTTTACAACACATGTGTACAAGCCATTGTCATCTTCAGTAAGGTAGGAAAAGTGCAGTGTACTAGTGCAACCATTGTCATAAATAGTGTTGGTCACAGTTCTCCTATCATCATCATTTACAATCTTTGCGTCATTTATCATCCACTCTATCTGCACTTTACTGTGTATGCCACTCACAGTAGTTGTGTTACATTGTAGTGACAGTGGATTACCCACTATCTGATCATCAAGGACTGCTGCACTTATATTAGGAGCAGGAACTAAAGAAGAATAATATACAGAAATGATCATAGGGATTCTTAGATATAATACCAGTGCACATATATATGTGTGTGTGTGTGTGTTCATATTGTAAGAAATTTTGGTCATGTAGACAAGGTCCAATTAAGTACGTATGTTCTACTGAGAAGAGACTTACAATACTATGCATTATGTATGTGTGCATGATCTGCACAGGAAATTGAATATCCTCCCCATATAGCTACAGGGGTGTATAACAATGTTACAGTAGAAAGTAACTTTAGTTCTATGCATCATTGTGCTTTGGGGGTTGAAACTGATACCCTCTACCTGTACATGTACTGATTCTTTATTTGCTGAGTATTGGAGCCAAATACACTGTGCATATAAGCAACCTATCATGACATAGAACTTGGGAATTTTGAGTGTCATTGCACTTTTGTAATTTATAGGCAATAGCTTCGTATTATGGAAATTTTATATATTCTAATAGTTACCTGTGAAAAAGACCACAATTGCTTACCTGAAAAGGTACAACTTTCTGTAGCACTCAGAGGTCTTGAAAATGGATCATAAAAGTCAACAATAGTAACTGTCACAGAACATGACGTCTCACTGACTGGAACTAGAAACTCCCATCCACCATTTAAGCCAGTACTGGCGAAGTATGGACATCCACTCTGTAGAATTACAATGCAATAACATTCATTGCACATGGTTAGCACATACATTTCTTCTGTATCCATTGGAGCAACTAATGGAAGTTTGGCAATTTTGAAGGCGGAAGACGATATCATCTGGTGATTGATCTTTTGTTGGTTGCCATGTTACATTCACAAGATGATCAGACATTGCAGAACCATTTTCACACCTCAGATTGACAAGTGGTTTTGTGAATGCTTCTGTAAAGAGCAGCCATGCAATAATATTATTATATTCACAGGCAAGTGGTATAAACTATATGGCGAATGCTTCTGTAAAGAGCAATTATATATACATAGAAGAATTGCGTTACAATTGTGTAAAGGAGAAAGACATGCAAGACTCACAAACAGCAATGCTTGTAGTACGTAGGATGCACTATTAGATTGCGACGGTAAAATAGATAGTTCTAACTATGACTATGAGTGATTCTTTGAGACATATCACCATGCATGTAGGCACCCAAGCATCTGAAAGAGTATTTATCCATCAATCACAAGTCACCAGACTGAAGAATCTGGCACCCTTATATTATATACTTAATATAAATGAATGCAGTATGCTATACATTGTAACATACCAACATATACAAAGTATATAATGCATTAATATTGGTACATTTACTTACCTGCTGTACTAAAGGTGTACACAAGGACAAGTATTCCTGTTAATAATGTATTTGTCATTTTCCTACAAATAAGAGATAGCATTAGTAACTGTTATCATATATTATACAGTCACACTGTAGCTAACTACATATAATACACTAGCATCTGCACACTTACAAACAGCACATGTTCATTAGATGACTAGCTAGCTGAATCACTTTGCAAACCAAACTACTGTAGTTCAGATTTATGTACTTGTGCAAAATTTCTTGCTTCTTTATATAGTCAGTGACTATCCTAGCAACTGGGTATGTGTTAAATGATATTATTACTCTGATTGTACAGGCTACTTGTTACCCAGCAACTTGTAAAATCCTTTGATGGTGTAGCTAGATAGCTACAACAGGATGGTGTAACTAGATAGCTACAACAGAAATCTTTATACTTCTTAAAATCAGCTTTTAATTATAAAAAAATTAGAAGCTATGAATCATTTGGTCTTTTGATGAGTAGCTAGTATCTTATATCTCAAGGACTTGCTTTTGCATTTCAGGTGTATAATTTCCCTGGGCTAAGTGGAATTCACACCAGCAGTGATTGTGAAGTGCTACTGCACTCCTGAATAACACCAATATGACTGCTGTAAACCAGCAACTTGTATATAAACCATATCGTACAGCAGTTGGACCAATACTACAAACACTAAAAGAGAAACATATACATCAAGGTTTCAACACCTTTGTAAGGTTTAATTCATGACATTTTTGTCTTAGTGTTGACTGTTGTCATACCCATGCATGACCAGAATTCCAAGTACTACAGTGCTGCGATACAAATTTTTCTTCAAATGGATTACATTGCTAACTAATTAATGCATAAATGGTTATGACATAAAAATATTTATAAACACATGATAGGAACTTACCAGTATAGATATGTTATTAAATCAGAAGGATTATGACTATAAATGATGCACATATTGATGTTAACTTATTAGTCCTTGTTATTAAATGATTGCATAGCACAGCAAAAATAGCGTTCCAATACTACCTATTCTAACCCCATCTTTATTCAGTATTGGAACAACTATTTTTAAAAACTCCCTATAACGAGACAAAACAAACCGCAAATCTATAAATGACTCTAATGTTATTCACTATTAGGGGCTATGGTCTGTTTTTGTTTGAGCCAAGGTAGAATTTTTGGAATTTTAGTTCAAACACCTAAACATAGACAGAATAGATACTTTCCAAAGAAGCTAAACTATACCTATAGTCATATTTCAGTAATTGTGATATCAACTGTATAATAGCTATCCTCTATGATCAAAGAGCTTAGTGAGCATGTTAATTGCAACTTATAGGCATGTCACATCTAATATGGAACCTGTCTGATGCTTGTAAAAGTGTATGCAGTAGTATTGTTAAGTCCAATCTGCATGATTGTGCATTTAATTGAGGTATTGTAACTAACACTTCAGTTTTATTGTTTTATTTTAATGGACCGATACACACAATATATATATACAGCTGTGATTATACTGATTTGTCATTACATACATCCAAGAACTGACTACATGACACAAGGAAATGTTGACTTTGATCTACTGTGTGTACTAGTAGGAACTAGTCACATTCATGTATTGCACCACAAGACAGCTGCAATGTGCTTAACAACACACAAATTGGACTCAAATTTAGATCAGACATGTACATCAAATACTTATCTCATGTATACAAAAATGGTTTAGCTACACGCCAAAGTATCAATTTTGACATTTTAAACGTTGGCAGATTAGTATGTTAACTCAATACACTGTGATGGTATGTATGTCACACACTTATCAGTCCACAATGGACTCCACATCACAGACCATACTGTTTTATATAGTACTATTGTGTGGTGAGGTTTGTATTTTACAATGCTGAAGTTTCTTGATACAATAGAAAAATTGCCAAGGTAATTAAGACTTAATGTGACATCTGCATGTTGACCTAAAAATAGAATAGGTAGCTACAACAATTTGACCAAACATTTAGCAGATTTGCTACTATAGTAACTTGTGATCAATTTGTGACTATCATATTATACTCTTCATTGTTGTAGCAATAACATGTTTCTTTAATGTGCATGCTTAGCAACGTTAACATAAATATGACAATTAGAACAGAATTTGTTTATCTTTTTAAATTTTTGGTTTCACAGGACAATTGGTTACTTAGCAACTCTAAATGTGTTAGGCGTGCCACATATACAGACACTGATCCAGAAATAAACCAAGGTGGCGGTCCAGATTTTACGCTGAGAGTCCTGATACTTACATCAGGGAAATAGCTGCATGTGAATGTTATTGTCTAGCTTGTACAGTGAGGCACGCAGTAGCATCATAGCTTTTGTGCACATTATCATATGTTTACTATTTCATATTAAATATTGTTCCATTAAAATTACCAATCATGTCATGTTCAAACAACCCGGAAAAGAAAATCAATGGAGAATGTACTAGGGAAGCCATAAAGGTGCTCAATAGTAAATAATAATAATAATAATAATATGTGACCGGGCCTGCAAAAATAGGGCATGTGGGCACATGATTTTTGCCTACTTTATCAAAATTCCATAACACATAACTTTTTATACTATTATGCTATGGCAGTGCAATTTTCAGCACTTAGTAAACATTTCATTGGCTTTATGATGCAAGTTACTGAATGCAAATATTCTATTCCGGTACTGAGATGTGACCTGTAGTGTGATAGGGTGTAGTTTGTGCCCACATGCCCTGTTTTCGCAGGCCCAGTCACATATACTGAAACGTAGACAAGCAAGGAATGGTCATATCCAAAAGCTGATCAAGAGAGGTGTCCATCAGGGTCATTAGTTAAGAAGCACGGAGAGTCATGGTACCTTATAGTGGGAAATTTTTGAGGGATGAAACTTTCACGAAACTGTGCAAAATACAATTATTTTAACGTTTTTAAATTCATGAAAGTCTAAAAAGTGGTTGGGGGGGGGGGGGGGGGGGGGGGAGGGCATTTGCCCCAAATTCCTCATCCTGGATCCACCATTGTAGCTAGATCCTGTTTGATAAGGGGTGACAAAAGCTTGCGTTTCCTCCCTACTTATGATTTTTCTTGCACTGTTGCACACTTATATGAAAGATATTATAGCTCTAGTAAACGTGGTTTGCTAAAACCTTTTCCTAATGATTATGAGTTATGGCTGGTTGATTTTTACATGCCATATATCTTAGAACCTACCATATGAGAACAAGTCATGTCATCTTTAGTAGATGATAAAGTTATTTGCCATTGTCTATAATACAACAAGAAATGACTTAGCACAATCTGAGTCATCTGACTGAAAGTGAGCTAGCGATGCATTAATTATCAAAAGTGGTATATTAATTGATTATCATAATGACAACATTTTTGATATTTGCGTGCAACACATTTGGAAGAGTCAAAGTGTTTAATAATTTACTAGCATATTCTTTATCAGAACACTTCTTTTCATATCTGCAGTCTTACCTGGAAGAAAATAATGTGAGCAGTATTAATTATTAATAACCACATGTATTTCTATTTACATCCTAATATAGCTGCATATGAAAGGGAGACAAGAATGTATAATAATTGTCAATTCTCCAAATGTAGGTTTGTTAAATTTGATGCAACCTGTCATTGTAGATTCTATAACCTAGCAACATCTAATTTAGCCAATACTACACAGATTGAGTGTAAATATATACAAAGCTAGTCTTTGCTATTATTAATAAGTTACAGAAAAGCTTGACAAGTTGTTTAGATCACGGTCCGCAGAATACATGCAAACAAGTGTACTGAACTGGTAGGGCTGCTGTACTGGTCAGTTAGTCCATAAATCTATCACTTGACCAAATTAGAAACTTCACATGAAAAGGAATATGAATAAATCTGTTATGTAACCAGTAAACCTTAAGTAGATAGTTGTGTTGGTTAAATCAGTGAATGCATTGAGTACATTCTGCATGTTGTACTTGGGACTTAATGAGAGTCATAAAAGATCACTTAACGCCCATGCGTAATTTATATGATCCATAGTTAGGGACCCGCCGATTATGCTGGCATAATAATGAGCATAATAGGTGCCTGAAAGCATTGAGCATAATGCTAGCATAATAGGCAGAACACTTGTGCATTACCATAAATTCTTGCTTATTAAAATACATATCACAGAAAAAGATCGATATACTCTAATAGAACAGTCAGAAAATAATAGACAGCTGACTATTCTATTAGAGTATATTGATCTTTTCCGTGACATGGATTTTGACAAGCAGGGATTTAGAGTCTATGCTTCAGCAACTTACTGTTTTCCCATGAAGTGCAAATTTACTAGAAAAACATGAGAACTGAGGTATAAATATTGAGCATAATTTGAGCATAATAGGTAAATATTGAGCATTAATTTAAGCATAATAGGCAAAATTTTGAGCAGTGCAGCATAGCATAATAGGTAAAATAATGAGCATAATCGGCGGGTCCCTATCCATAGTTAAATTGAACAATTTTTACTAGAGATTTCTCCTTTAATTGGAATGTGCACGGTATGTATAGTGGATAAATGTATCCATGTATAGTCAAGTCTGTCTATTCCGGTCACCTTCAAGCCAAAGATTCCCCTTATTAAGCAAATGGATAGGTCACTTTGTACACAAATAACACATTTGGGATGCCATTTAAACAGATAACCTCAATATGTAGTGACTTGATTAGACATGCAGGTTCCACTCTACAGACACACATGTACATTTACATAGAATGCTTACGTGGAATCTCGCAATATACTGTTTGTGTGAGAGGGGAGGAAAATGGGTCATAGAAGTCCACAAATGTAACCTCCACAGTGCATGATGTTTCAGCTACAGGTTGCTCTAATTCCCACTGCCATCCACCATTCAAACCAGTAGGTGAGAAATATGGGCACCCACTCTGTAGAAGTATAGAAATAATACAAGTCATACATTTTATTAGTAGCTACATACTCTTTTCCATTTTCCATTGCCAAATTTAATGGAGGCATGACAGTTTTGTAAACGATTTATCACTTCCGTAGGTCTATAGCATTCCATTGGGATCCATGTCACATTAACATACTGTGGTGTACAGGTTAGATTTACAATTGGTGGGCCATCGAATTTTCCTTTTTAAATATAAATTAACAGATATATTGAAATGATAGTAAATGCATACCAGGTAATGGTTTTTTGTCATCTGGTGTAGTACAAAATGGCGATGTCACTGATGAACTGCTGGTTATTGTACTGTCATTTGTTGATGTGTTGTTGTCCATAGTAGTTGAATCTGTTGGTTGACTATTGGTGGATGATGTGATGGGACTTCCAGTGGACGTCATATCTGAAAATGTTTTGCAACGGTACATATAAACCAAAGTGAGTGATATACAGTAAATATACACTATTATAGCTTTAAACTTAATGCATCTATCGAAAGACTTACTAATAGCTATTTCACCAGTAGCATTGACTTTAGACTTTGTGTTGATCTCAACATAACACTTGTACACAGTACTAGTATTAGTACTATTAAGTACTTCCCCAAGTGTATCATGAATATGTGTGAACACCATTGAGTTGTCCACAGGAGTTCCTGATACATCAACCCTATCAATTTCATTGTCATTGCTTTTCCATACAAAAGTCGCACTGCTAGTGACACCTCTCACAGTAGTTGCATTGCATTCAAGTACATTGACTGACCGATCTTTAGCTGTCACATGTACTGTAAGCCTGGGAACTGAAGACAATAGCAAGTTGAAACATATACAGTAACACAGCTACGTTTCACAAGTTTGAAACAAAAGAAACTATGGTAAGAATTTGTGTGGACTATTCTTGGAAAATACATCCAAAAATATGTATCGCAATTACCCTACACATACATTTCAAAGTTTGCAGTTTCATAACAAGTATGATAGTAAAAATTATATATGTTGCAAGCTAATGGCATGGTCTCTATACAGTTAAAATATACGCACATATCAAAATATGGTCTAACTTACTGTTGAAGTCTCTTAATTCTATTGATTGTGATACAGTCTCTGGATTAGTTCCTGGAATTTTTACAACACATGTGTACAAGCCATTGTCATCTTCAGTAAGGTAGGAAAAGTGCAGTGTACTAGTGCAACCATTGTCATAAATAGTGTTGGTCACAGTTCTCCTATCATCATCATTTACAATCTTTGCGTCATTTATCATCCACTCTATCTGCACTTTACTGTGTATGCCACTCACAGTAGTTGTGTTACATTGTAGTGACAGTGGATTACCCACTATCTGATCATCAAGGACTGCTGCACTTATATTAGGAGCAGGAACTAAAGAAGAATAATATACAGAAATGATCATAGGGATTCTTAGATATAATACCAGTGCACATATATATGTGTGTGTGTGTGTTCATATTGTAAGAAATTTTGGTCATGTAGACAAGGTCCAATTAAGTACGTATGTTCTACTGAGAAGAGACTTACAATACTATGCATTATGTATGTGTGCATGATCTGCACAGGAAATTGAATATCCTCCCCATATAGCTACAGGGGTGTATAACAATGTTACAGTAGAAAGTAACTTTAGTTCTATGCATCATTGTGCTTTGGGGGTTGAAACTGATACCCTCTACCTGATTCTGTACTGATTCTTTATTTGCTGAGTATTGGAGCCAAATACACTGTGCATATAAGCAACCTATCATGGCATAGAACTTGGGAATTTTGAGTGTCATTGCACTTTTGTAATTTATAGGCAATAGCTTCGTATTAAGGAAATTTTATATATTCTAATAGTTACCTGTGAAAAAGACCACAATTGCTTACCTGAAAAGGTACAACTTTCTGTAGCACTCAGAGGTCTTGAAAATGGATCATAAAAGTCAACAATAGTAACTGTCACAGAACATGACGTCTCACTGACTGGAACTAGAAACTCCCATCCACCATTTAAGCCAGTACTGGCGAAGTATGGACATCCACTCTGTAGAATTACAATGCAATAACATTCATTGCACATGGTTAGCACATACATTTCTTCTGTATCCATTGGAGCAACTAATAGAAGCTTGGCAATTTTGAAGGCGGAAGACGATATCATCTGGTGATTGATCTTTTGTTGGTTGCCATGTTACATTCACAAGATGATCAGACATTGCAGAACCATTTTCACACCTCAAATTGACAAGTGGTTTTGTGAATGCTTCTGTAAAGAGCAGCCATGCAATAATATTATTATATTCACAGGCAAGTGGTATAAACTATATGGCGAATGCTTCTGTAAAGAGCAATTATATATACATAGAAGAATTGCGTTACAATTGTGTAAAGGAGAAAGACATGCAAGACTCACAAACAGCAATGCTTGTAGTACGTAGGATGCACTATTAGATTGCGACAGTAAAATAGATAGTTCTAACTATGACTATGAGTGATTCTTTGAGACATATCACCATGCATGTAGGCACCCAAGCATCTGAAAGAGTATTTATCCATCAATCACAAGTCACCAGACTGAAGAATCTGGCACCCTTATATTATATACTTAATATAAATGAATGCAGTATGCTATACATTGTAACATACCAACATATCCAAAGTATATAATGCATTAATATTGGTACATTTACTTACCTGCTGTACTAAAGGTGTACACAAGGACAAGTATTCCTGTTAATAATGTATTTGTCATTTTCCTACAAATAAGAGATAGCATTAGTAACTGTTATCATATATTATACAGTCACACTGTAGCTAACTACATATAATACACTAGCATCTGCACACTTACAAACAGCACATGTTCATTAGATGACTAGCTAGCTGAATCACTTTGCAAACCAAACTACTGTAGTTCAGATTTATGTACTTGTGCAAAATTTCTTGCTTCTTTATATAGTCAGTGACTATCCTAGCAACTGGGTATGTGTTAAATGATATTATTACTCTGATTGTACAGGCTACTTGTTACCCAGCAACTTGTAAAATCCTTTTATGGTGTAGCTAGATAGCTACAACAGGATGGTGTAACTAGATAGCTACAACAGAAATCTTTATACTTCTTAAAATCAGCTTTTAATTATAAAAAAATTAAAAGCTATGAATCATTTGGTCTTTTGATGAGTAGCTAGTATCTTATATCTCAAGGACTTGCTTTTGCATTTCAGGTGTATAATTTCCCTGGGCTAAGTGGAATTCACACCAGCAGTGATTGTGAAGTGCTACTGCACTCCTGAATAACACCAATATGACTGCTGTAAACCAGCAACTTGTATATAAACCATATCGTACAGCAGTTGGACCAATACTACAAACACTAAAAGAGAAACATATACATCAAGGTTTCAACACCTTTGTAAGGTTTAATTCATGACATTTTTGTCTTAGTGTTGACTGTTGTCATACCCATGCATGATCAGAATTCCAAGTACTACAGTGCTGCGATACAAATTTTTCTTCAAATGGATTACATTGCTAACTAATTAATGCATAAATGGTTATGACATAAAAATATTTATAAACACATGATAGGAACTTACCAGTATAGATATGTTATTAAATCAGAAGGATTATGACTATAAATGATGCACATATTGATGTTAACTTATTAGTCCTTGTTATTAAATGATTGCATAGCACAGCAAAAATAGCGTTCCAATACTACCTATTCTAACCCCATCTTTATTCAGTATTGGAACAACTATTTTTAAAAACTCCCTATAACGAGACAAAACAAACCGCAAATCTATAAATGACTCTAATGTTATTCACTATTCGGGGCTATGGTCTGTTTTTGTTTGAGCCAAGGTAGAATTTTTGGAATTTTAGTTCAAACACCTAAACATAGACAGAATAGATACTTTCCAAAGAAGTTAAACTATACCTATAGTCATATTTCAGTATTTGTGATATCAACTGTATAATAGCTATTCTCTATGATCAAAGAGCTTGGTGAGCATGTTAATTGCAACTTATAGGCATGTCACATCTAATATGGAACCTATCTGATGCTTGTAAAAGTGTATGCAGTAGTGTTGTTAAGTCCAATCTGCATGATTGTGCATTTAATTGAGGTATTGTAACTAACACTTCAGTTTTATTGTTTTATTTTAATGGACCGATACACACAATATTATATGCAGCTGTGTTTATACTGATTTGTCATTACATACATCCAAGAACTGACTACATGACACAAGGAAATGTTGACTTTGATCTACTGTGTGTACTAGTAGGAACTAGTCACATTCATGTATTGCACCACAAGACAGCTGCAATGTGCTTAACAACACACAAATTGGACTCAAATTTAGATCAGACATGTACATCAAATACTTATCTCATGTATACAAAAATGGTTTAGCTACATGCCAAAGTATCAATTTTGACATTTTAAACGTTGGCAGATTAGTATGTTAACTCAATACACTGTGATGGTATGCATGTTACACACTTATCAGTCCACAATGGACTCCACATCACAGACCATACTGTTTTATATAGTACTATTGTGTGGTGAGGTTTGTATTTTACAATGCTGAAGTTTCTTGATACAATACATAGCTAGCACTTTTAAGTACAATAGAAAAATTGCCAGGGTAAGTAAGACTTAATGTGACATCTGCATGTTGACCTAAAAATAGAATAGGTAGCTACAACAATTTGACCAAACATTTAGCAGATTTGCTACTATAGTAACTTGTGATCAATTTGTGACTATCATATTATACTCTTCATTGTTGTAGCAATAACATGTTTCTTTAATGTGCATGCTTAGCAATGTTAACATAAACATGACAATTAGAACAGAATTTGTTTATCTTTTTAAATTTTTGGTTTCACAGGACAATTGGTTACCTAGCAATTCTAAATGTGTTAGGCGTGCCACATATACAGGCACTGATCCAGAAATAAATCAAGGTGGCGGCCCAGATTTTAAGCTTAGAGTCCTGATACTTACATCGGGGAAATAGCTGCATGAGAATGTTATTGTCTAGCTTGTACAGTGAGGCACGCAGTAGCATCATAGCTTTTGTGCACATTATCATGTTTACTATTTCATATTCCATTAAAATTACCAATCATATCATGCTCAAAGAACCCGGAAAAGAAAATCAATGGAGAATGTACTAGGGAAGCCATAAAGGTGCTCAATAGTAAATAATATACTAAAATATAGACAAGCAAGGAATGGTCATATCCAAAAGCTGATCAAGGGAGGTGTCCATCAGGGTCATTAGTTAAGAAGCACTGAGAGTCATGGTACCTTATAGTGGGAATTTTTTGAGGGATGAAACTTTGTTTCGCGAAATTGTACAAAATACGATTTTTTAACGTTTTTAAATTCACGAAAGTCTAGAAAGCGGGTAATAGCTATGTGTATATAGTCTCGCGTAGCCAGACCCTTTTCTTTCTTTTGTGTGGGGCGGGGAAAGACGAAAAGGGTCTGGCGAACATAGCATATAGCATCGTCGTTGGGCTATCCCGAGATTGTAGGAATTCTACTGTGCAGCTTCTGGATTGTTGTTTGGTGCAAATGACGTGATCTGCTGCATTTGCGTCCTTCAGTGTAGTAGTTATGGTAACAGGATGTAAATGACGCATAACACGTCATCCGTGCCAATCAACAATCCGGAAGCTGCGCAGTAGAATCCCCACAATCTCAAATGAGATTGTTCCATGCATTTGAGATGCATGGAACTGTATCTCAAATGATTTAGTATACCTCACTCAACTTCCACAGAAAACTTAACGCTTTTATCACAAAGCCCTATAGTTACATTGATCAAAATTCTCACTTACAATTGCAGCAGGTTCTGACCTTATTATCATTTACATTTAATTAAAAACATACATCAATATATAGCTTTTTCCTGTGGTTCAATCAATGCCTTCACTGTTCTTCTAGGAAAATGATTTCAGACATGCATTGACTAAACTCACAAACCTTGAATTAGATATCAGTAACATAGTCTGTTACCTGTTTGCATGCTACATGATCTATTCTCTTTCAATAGCCTTCTCCATTCTTAATTTATGAATTGTTAAAGTCAGTAACTTAAATGTGCATAACATCCCTTTTCATATGTATACGATTTTGTGCTACCAAAGATGCTCTATTGTAATTTATTCATCAGCAGCTCATATGAACATAATCATTAAGTAGTATGGTAGTATTGGTAATTTCACCTCAAATCACCAACCCATGCTAATAAATTAAATGAATTCATCGACATTTTCTCTTTAGAAATATTTTTATGGAATAAGATGTTATTATGTGATAATTGCATTAATGAATTATGGTATGTGTTAAGGTGTAAGGGTACATAGTCATGGTGATACACTACTGATCAAAATCATGTGATGATTGACTGCATATACCTACAAGTCATGATTTTCACTATGTATATAATGTGATGCATACTTGAAGTATGTGCTATGTTTTGCATATAAGTATGTACTACGTGTATGTGGTGTTTGAAGTATGTACTATGTTTTGCATACTAATTCTAATAGTCTCATGAACTAGACCCTAGGAATGGTATTTAGCAATGCTATGATGCTGTGAAGGGCATCACAGCTTGAATTAGTGGGGGAAGGTACATGTGAATACTCTATTAGAGCTGTCCAGTGGTATACATAGTTGTTTTATTGACTGCTATTAGAGGATCTCAACCTTTTGTGGAACTAAATTTGCTCATTCAAGATCAGTGAATTACTTAACCAGGGGTAACTGTCTTGTGTGAACTTGGCTGCATCAATGCTAGCTTGGATAATGAGTGCATGGGCTCACAACTCTTCCAGTGAGTTAACAAAACAATTTAAAGTATTATCAGTTATCAGTAGCACTGTAGATATTAACTTCAGAAAATCTTCTAACATTTTTTTAGGATGTTAACTCAATACACTGTTATGTTGTACATATCAGTCCACAATGGACACCACATCATAGGCTATACTATTTTATATAGTACTATTGTGTGGTGAGGTTTGTATTTTACAATGTGTGAAGTTACTTGATACAATACGTACATAGCTAGCACTTTTAAGTACAATAGAAAAATTGCCAGGATAATTAAGACATAATGTGACATCTGCATGATGACCTAAAATAGAATAGGTAGCTACAACAATTTGGCCAAAAATTTAGCAGATTTGCTATTATAGTAACTTATGATCAATTCCTAACTATCATGCTCTTCATTGTTGTAGCAATAGCATGTTTCTTTAATGTGCATGCTTAGCAACGTTAACATAAACATTACAATTACAACAGAATTGGTTTACCTTATTAATTTTTTGGTTGCACAGAACAATTGGTTACTTAGCAACTCTAAATGCTGCCATTGTGTGTTAAACATGCCACATACATGACAAAGTTCAACTATTTACTTTGTCACTGTAGTGTACACATCACATGATTGTTACACTCTGTTGTAGTTATATACTTACAATGCCTTACATGGTGTTAAATTGATATCCAGTTGCACCATTATTGGGTAGTGAGCATGACAATCATTTGTGTCAATATGTGGCTGAATTTGAAAAGGTAACTTTTTGTATATTTTACATGCCAGCAAATAAAATAGTATAATAATACACAATTGTCTTCGTGTGTGAAAAACTAGAGCATGGATTTAGAATCACATTGACTATATAATTACTGCAATGCAGAAATATACCAACCATTTTAAATTAAATTCACACATTTTAAAACAGCATTGAACTTGTAATAAACTTCTAAACAATACAATAATATCACTAGTACTGTGACCAGGACATGCACCTTCACATACCCTATTTGTTACACACTTCAACATAGTGATTCAATGCGTTTCAGAGCAGTGGCATTATATTATACAGCATCATATAAAATTTGAAGCATTACGTGATATTGAAACATTTGATCGATAGTAGCTACCCTGCATGAAATCAGAACATTATTGGCTACTAGTTTGTTTTCTCCTAGAAATGCTATTAATTGTGATGGCAACTATTGCGAATGGTTGCAATGATGACCATAAAGTTTTACTGGTGAAGGTGTAACAGTGAGTAACTTTACTCTAACCATCATTCTCACTCCATAGCAGCATGCAGTTTATACTATGTATATTGACATAATGGAATTTTGAAGAGTATAGTCATTGTTGTATCAATAACATGTTTCTTTAATGTGCATACTTAGCAACGTTAACATAAACATTACAATTAGAACAGAATTTGTTTATCTTTTTAAATTTTTGGTTTCACAGGACAATTGGTTACTTAGCAACTCTAAATACTGCCATTATGTGTTAAGTGTGCCACACACATGACAAAGTTCAACTATTTACTTTGTCACTGTAGTGTATACATCACATGATTGTTACACTCTGTTGTAGTTATATACTTACAATGCCTTACATGGTGTTAAATTGATATCCAGTTGCATCATTATTTCATGGTGAGCATGACAATCGTTTGTGTCAATATGTTACTGAATTTGTATTTTTGTACATTTTACATACCAGCAAACAAATAGTATAATAATAATACACAATTGTCAAAAGCTAGAGCATGGATTTAGAATCTCATTGACTATATAATTATTGCAATGCAGGAAATATACCAACCAGTGTGATAACTTGAACCTTAGTGGCAACACGTAGCTAGTCTATTATAATAGGCAGTCTTCATAGGAGCCACATAATATAGAACTCAAGTTCTTTTTAAAATTAAATTCACACATTTTAAAACAGCATTGAACTTGTAATAAACTTCTAAGCAATACAATAATATCACTGTGACCAGGACATGCACCTTCACATACCCTATTTGTTACACACTTCAACATAGTGATTCAATGCATTGCAGAGCAATATGGCATTATATTATACAGCATCATAAAAATTTGAAGTATTACATGATATTGAAACATTTGATCGATATAGTAGCTACCATGCATGAAATCAGAACATTATTGGCTACTATAGTTTGTTTTCTCCTAGAAATGCTATTAATTGTGATGACAACTATTGCGAATGGTTGCAATGATGACCATAAGGTTTTATTGAAGGTGTAATAGTGACTAACTTTACTCTGACCATCATTCTCACTCCATAGCAGCATGCAGTTTATACTATGTATATTGACATAATGGAATTTTGAAGAGTATAGTCTATTAAAATTGTATAGCTAGCATTAATTAATTTAACCTATACATGTGTGTACTCACATGAATATCACTTCAAATGCATGCAATCTTACATGGGCACATTGAAGTGATTTTGTCTATTCATAAATATTAGTGATGAAGATAATAATTATGATTATTATGAAGAGCATTGCAGGATTTAATACAGTTTCTTAAATTGTGGATCACTACATCTGCATATCATTTTTATTGACTGTTTTTGTTGCCTTTTAATAAACCAGGCAGTCAGCCAAGTTAATCGCTGTTCATGTATTGTGTAACAGTTTTGATGAGGGAATTTTCTTTCCAGTGTCATGCATACTATTAATAGGTTGAGTATATAGATAATTATCAAAGTAGGTATCTTGACACATTCCATAGAATTATGTAGCATGAAATTGGAATGCTACATCATTGATGGTGTCACAGCAAGTTGCTGATTAGGCCACTCCAAATAAATTCTCTGTTTCCCGTCCTGGACTCAGGCATATTTGCATGCGGGCGGGCGGTCCATTTCCATTATTTCATTATAAGATTGGCAGCCATTCAAGCCATTATTTGCCTGGCACAGCCGTAAAAAGCTGCATAAAAGCATGCTTAATGCTTGTACCTTCCTTTTAAGTTGAAAAAATAACACAAGCGTGAATTTTGCCGACTTGATAGCATTGCTGACACGTGAGCTGACACTGTTGCAAGGTGGGTTTTTACTGAGCCTTTACAGAATGTAAGAATAACCGGAAAATAATGGAAGAATACGGAATAATGGAATATTTAGAGCTGGCAGTAACCAGATGCGGGCGGTGGACGGGGAACAGGAAATTTATTTGGAGTGGCCTTAGCATCATTCAGTTATTACGGTATAGCTAGCTAGCTGAAAGCCTATATATAAGCCACTACTGCTGACCCGGACTGATGACCCACTGACCCGAATAGCAATCCGGGTCAGACCCGGATCATATGAGGCTTATTATAAGACCACAATTCTTTGTAACCTTTACAGTACACCAATGTACATGGTGTACATGGATTGCAGAATTATAGCGCAACGAACACTATTATTATTATTATTATTATTATTAATGGACAAAAATTGCTTGGCAGTACAAGACTGTCAAGCTAGGCCGCAGGCCTTTGAGAGTGCCCATATCTTGTTGTTCTCCATAAATCATCAAGATTCTTCTTAAACAATGCCACGGTTGGTGCAGAAATAACATCTGCTGGAAGAGAATTCCACAATTAACTACTCTGTTGGTGAAAAAATTATGCCTCACTAGCAGCCGAGATCGAAATTTAAAGAGTTTACGGTGGTGACCTCTGGTGGTATCCGTATTACTCAAAGTGAAAAATGAGGTAGGGTTGATGTCATAGTAATCATTCAATATCTTGTAGGTCTCAATTAGATCTCCCCTTTGACGTCTACAATACAGTGAATATAAACCAAGTCTCTCTAGACGAGTTTCGTATGGTAAATCAAATAAACTAGGTAATAACTTGGTGGCACGTCTCTGTACTTTCTCTAGGAAATCAATATCTTTCGCCAAGTAAGGGCTCCAGACCTGGATGCAATACTCCAAGTGAGGTCTGACATACATTTTGTACAAAAAAGTCAACAAGTCAACAGAAAAAAGTTTGAAGGACCTTCTTAGCAAACCAAGAACTTGCATAGCTTTTGCTGCAGCCTTACGACACTGTAGAGATGGTTTCAAGTCTTCAGTGCACCAAATACCAAGATCTTTTTCTTCTTGCACTTCTGTGATTTCAAAGGGTAAGTTGGTGGAACTGTCCAGCATAGAGTAGGTGAACGGAGCAGAGTTACCAATCCGCATCAGCTTACATTTAGCTATATTGAACCGAAGCAACCATGTGTGAGACCACTGCAACAATCGGTCAACATCACTTTGCAGCCTAAGGTGATCGTCAAAGCTCTGAATAACAGAATAAATTTTTGTATCATCAGCAAACATTCTTACATTACTTTCAATAAGGTCTGGGATGTCATTAACATATAATATAAACAACAAGGGCCCTAAAACAGACCCCTGGGGGACTCCACTCACCACCTGAGCCCAAGACGACAAGTGACCATTCAACACAACTCTCTGGAAGCGGTTGGAAAGAAAGTTTGATAGCCTCAAAGACAAATTACCACGAACACCAAATGCTTCCAACTTGGAGATCAATCTATGATGAGGTACACTAATCATTAACACGAGTACACATTTGTGCATGTGAGCCAAAACTTTATGGTGTTGGTGCAGTGTACTGGTGTACACATAAAAGGCTACAGCATGTTAACTTGAGCGTATAGAGTGCATGGGTGTGCAGCGGTGTACATGGGTGTACAGCGGTGTACATGGGTGTACAGCGTTGTACATGGGTGTACAGCGTTGTACATGGGTGTACAGCGGTGTACATGGGTGTGCAGCGGTGTACATGGGTGTACAACGGTGTACAGCGGTGTACAGCGGTGTACATGGGTGTACGGCGTTGTACATGGGTGTACAGCGGTGTACATGGGTGTACAGCGGTGTACATGGGTGTGTAGCGGTGTACATGGGTGTGCAGCGGTGTACATGGGTGTACAGCGGTGTACATGGGTGTACATGGGTGTACAGCGGTGTACATGGGTGTACAGCGGTGTACATGGGTGTGCATGGGTGTACGGCGTTGTACATGGGTGTACAGCGGTGTACATGGGTGTACAGCGGTGTACATGGGTGTACAGCGGTGTACATGGGTGTACAGCGGTGTACATGGGTGTGTAGCGGTGTACATGGGTGTGCAGCGGTGTACATGGGTGTACAGCGGTGTACATGGGTGTACATCGGTGTACAGCGGTGTACATGGGTGTACAGCGGTGTACATGGGTGTACAGCGGTGTACATGGGTGTAAAACGGTGTACATGGGTGTACATGAGTGTACAGCGGTGTACAACAGTGTACATGGGTATACAGCAGTGTATGCTAGCTATAATACTTTGAATGCTCCAGTAGCTATGGGTTGCACTTTACGTAAGCTTTGCACACAATCAGACATCAGCCTATTATCGTTTTCATTTTCCTATCATAACTATCATACACTGCAGTGCCGGCTCAAAAATTCAATTATTAGCTAAACTTATTAAATTTGTACTTTCTGCATTAATAGCTCTCTCCATAACAGTAACTTTTAGTTTCTTCAATGTTTAAAATTTGGTCAACTTTTGTATGTGGAAAAGTTGGTATTCCATTTTTTAGTCACCAGCTTTAAGGAAGTTTTGTCAATCAATGCTAGACCTACCCAACTTGCGAGCCAGTGAGCTACAATCCCTGCTAATGCAGTGGTAACACCATGTAGACTATAGATATTGTCATTCACAACACCATCACTTCTAGCTTAACATCATTTGAACTGACATGTCCATTAGATTCTAATCATCACCTCTCACAGGCTTGATCTTGTAAGCAAAATGAAGTAGAGTACCATCAAATTCTAGCAGAATTATATTGGCTGAACGTTTCTAACATATATGAAACCCTCAAAATTAGGACATTGCCAACAATTTTCTGTGTCAAGAACACTTTCATTTTATTGCAAAATTTTTACCCAATACCAAGAGAGAAATTTTAGACGGTGCCTCAAAGATTTGCATCACAACATCTCAAAATGTATTTGTTGCATGGAACTGCAGGGAGTAGCTGTGCCTTACTGAATCTTGTAACTTATAAGGATTCAGGGCAGATCCAAGGGGGGTCAAAATGTAATGGGACTCCAGATTGAGATATAGCTTTGCAGAGTATGCCAACCTATAGGGGCTCTGGGGTCATGCTCCACCCCAGAAAAAATTTGAAAATTAAACCCTCTGAAATGGGATTTAGTGATTTCAGAATGAGTTCATCACTGTTTTTTGGCTGTTGTACTGCTATATTATGGAATCTCAATCTTGGTAAGCTAGAAAAATATTGAGGGGGTCAAGAGCCCCCTTGACCTCCCGAAATCCGCTGAACCTTGCAATATGGTCTATAGTTTATGTCACAAAATATTTTGTCATACTATGGACTACTGACTCAAAACCACCTGCTGGAGCATGGGATATTAATTCAGGAAATTCTATAGTATTTTGGTTATTCCATGTTAATTTTTCAGAGAAATTAAAATAATAGAAGTGTATGTAGCTATCATGTGACAAAGTCATACACTAAGTTTCATTTGATTCCTTTTATCACGTTCCGTGTTATGGCTGTTTAATTTACTTAGTAATTATATTGTATTTGTGATTGCACAATACTTGTAATATTCAACTATACAATAAAATCTGTTAATAGGATCACAGGTCACCTGATTTAAACTGGCCATTGTAACAGTCTCCCTATTTAAATGTCATTTGTATACACAATGGTGTTAACATGTTTAATGCAGCTACTTCCTTAATAGGCAGGCCCAAAGGTTATTGGAATGAACAGGTTCACTATTACTTTTATGCTTAATGATTAAGTAAAACTGTATACAGTATTTAAATTGATGCAATCTCACTAACTAAATGGCTTATTAGGTATAAGTAAACTGTATAAGTTCTATTTTGATATCAGCTTGACTTGCTGTCCTGTTGAACCTTGAATAGAGCACATGTAAAGTAGTTTGTGATGAGATCAGTACAAAATAGCCAAGCTGTGACAGATTAGCCAAGCTGTGACAGACTTTAAAGATAAAAGCAGCAACTAATTAAGAAATTGTTGCATTGCCATATCCAACAATTAGGCAACTTCTAAAAAATTTTTTTTGTTCACAAGATACACGCGTCTACACTGGAAGCAGGTTTTCAAGGCTCTGTCATGGAGCATCAGACAACTTTTAAACCTTTCCCCGGTTCTAGCAGGAGTGGCCAGCATGACATCTACTTTCATGTAAAATGTAACAGCTTAATACAGCCTTTTTCATGGTACAAAGTAAGGGGTTTAACATTACACATAAAACCATTGGCAATGAAAATATTGGCTCACACCAACAATCCAGGCGCGAACTTTTTAATGAATCCCGGTTATACAAGGCTAGATCGCTCCTTGCTTGAATACTTTAGCTAGTTATACTGTTCGTGACAAACGTTTTACATGATACAAATAATTTTATAAAAATCACCATCTCAATCCAATAGTCGCATACCCAGGCTGAGCACTGATTATTAGTTCAGCTACATTTCAAGTCACCCAGTAGAGAGATCAGCTGCAAAAAAAAGTTATCCTGTAGGGATTAATTGACATGTAATAAAAATATATGTATTATATAATTTGTACATTTACTGATAAAATCTGAATTAGTCAAAGTATTTATAAAATCTGCTTCATCTTTATCTTCTTCCTGTGGTAAAGAAAGAAAGATAGGTTAAAAATCCCCAAATCCAGCCATAGGCCGGCTTTGGGATATACAAATACAAAAAGAAGTGAAATCTAATCCAAAACAGTCAAGCTGTAAAAAGGGAGTGCGGCCCTCAAAAAGGCTATGGTGAAAAAAGATGTGAAATCCAAGTGGCAGCCAAGAAATGGCTGTGATGGTAGGTTAATGGTAAAAAATTTAATAACGACAATTCAAGTGAATTTGGTGCCAAAACACAAATTCACATGAATTTCCATTATTAAATTTTTTACCATTAACCTATCATCACAGCCATTACTTGGCCGTCACCTTGGATTTCACATCTTTTTTCACCACAGCCTTTTTGAGGGCTGCACTCAGCTCCTTTTTTACAGCTTGGCTGTTTTTGATTAGATATGTCTTACAGCAGACAGGTAATTTTATAATCCCAACTCAATCAACCATCACCATCACTGTATGAACAGTTTAATAACAACCCTGTGGATAGTGAGTTAACATGTTTCGTGTCATTCTAATTATGATGAAGAGCAGTCCGGCCAATTGTATGGAGTTTAACTAGTTAAACTAGGTTAATGTTGCAGTCAAGCATGCGTGAGTGTATTATGATAGTGACTAACCCAAAGCTCTACCTTGACTAGGGGGAAGATTGGGCAGGCACACATGTGAGGAGGGTTGGCAATAATTGGAGAATAACATTGCACATGTGTTACAAGAAAAAAGGCGCGTGTAGAGGTGTTAGAACACATGGTACTACATGGCATAGTGAATCTTGTCCCACCCATACCACTCCCCTCTACCAACTATCTCATATTATTATTTTTAGAAGATGATAATCACAAGGGGATTGTTCGGTGGGGTTTAATGTAATGTATTGCCAAAAAAATAAATAAATAGAGTAAAATTAATAACGGGGGTGTGGGGAGGTGAAGCATGCACCACAGACAGTCCCAGTAGGGAGCTTAAAAAACTCCCCCCCCCCTTTTTTTCCATTGTCTTTTCCATCTTGAGGCTTGCTCAGGGTGTGACAGTGCAGGGTTTCTATTAGGAACATTGTGGCATGCTGAAATTCTTGTGGCTTCAGAGAATGTTAGAATCCCCAAGCATTCCTACCTCCAAGCCTTTGTAGTAAAACATGCTGTATACATCATGTAAAATTGTTGAAAAGGGGCCTATTTGAGAATTAATAGGAGAATCCATGGAACCCTGCACACCTACCAAAACAACCACCATCTGTTGATGGTGGCAACCCGCTCACAACAGGGTAAGACCTGCTGACCGGGTTAAACTGACAAGCAACATTAAACACTGATTTACACTCATGTACACCAGTTTACGCTCATGTACACCCATGTACACTGCTGTGCACCCATGTACACTGCTGTACACCCATGTACACTGAAGTACACCGATGTACACCCATGTACACTGAAGTACACCCATGTACACTGAAGTACACCCATGTACACCACTGTACACCCATGTACACTACTGTACACCCATGTACACTGCTGTGCACCCATGTACACTGAAGTACACCCATGTACACTGAAGTACACCCATGTACACTGAAGTACACCCATGTACACTGAAGTACACCCATGTACACCACTGTACACCACTGTACACCCATGTACACCACTGTACACCCATGTACACTGAAGTACACCCATGTACACCACTGTACACCGCTGTACACCCGTGTACACTGCTGTACACCCATGTACACTGCTGTACACCCATGTACACTGAAGAACACCCATGTACACCCATGTACACTGCTGTACACCCATGTACACTGCTGTACACCCATGTACACTGAAGTACACCACTGTACACCCATGTACACTGAAGTACACCAATGTACACCGCTGTACACTCATGTACACCACTGTACACTGAAGTACACCACTGTACACCACTGTACACCCATCTACACTGCTGTACACCCATGTACACTGAAGAACACCCATGTACACCCATGTACACTGCTGTACACCCATGTACACTGCTGTACACCCATGTACACTGAAGTACACCACTGTACACCCATGTACACTGAAGTACACCAATGTACACCGCTGTACACTCATGTACACCACTGTACACTGAAGTACACCACTGTACACCACTGTACACCCATCTACACTGCTGTACACCCATGTACACTGAAGTACACCCATGTACACCACTGTACACTGTTGTACACCACTGTACACCCATGTACACTGCTGTACACCAATGTACACTGCTTTACACCCATGTACACTGCTGTACACCCATGTACACTGCTGTACACCGACGTACACCGAAGTACACCGCTGTACACCCACACTGATGTACATATTTCTATACCTAGGTACACCCATGTACAACAGTGAACAGTAAAACAGACTCCTCTTTACCGTGTCAAATGCATACCACAACCCTTTATGTGTACACCTGTACACCAGTGTACTGTACCACTATCATGAAATTTTGGTCTTATTTCAAGCCTTATCTCGGATTGTGACCCGGATGTGACCCGGATTGACCCGGATTAATTAAAGTCGAGGCGTGCGATAAGAGCTATGTTTCGGCTAGTCTCAAGCGAGCAAGACTACGTTTTGAGCGTTCGATTCGTGTTGAGTAAACAGGGGCGGATCCAGACTTTTAAAAAGGAGGGTTCCACTTTAGAATTGCAACTTCAGCCTAGCTGTAGGTTGAAGACCCAAAAAAAAAAAAAAAAAAAAAAGGTCATCACCTACTGACAATAGCTACCCCTCACCATAGATACCCTCAGTTTCGTGCATACTGCACTTACTAATAAATGGGCGTGGCTGAGCGTATGTTGGTAACGCGATAAGTGGGCGTGGCTCACGAAAGAGCTACGCGATAGCGTTTATAAGTTTCCACGTCGTCAAACGAACAATTTTCGTTTCTCACGTCATCCAATCCGGGTAGAACCCGGATGACCCGGAGAAAATGTGACCCGGATGACCCGACCCGGTTTCAACGCTGACTATATAAGCATTCATGCATGCATGGGCTGGCTGTACGCATGGCCGAAAACTAAACATACCCATGAGTAGTTTTTCTTCATTATATCATTATGACTGTTAACTTTACTTTACTCTAACTCGCTCTCCTCACCCACACACATGTACAGTTTCTGGACATAACACCAATATTTAGAAATGTGTTAGCTAGTATATAGCCATGCAATGACATAATTATATAGGCTATAAAGCTTCCTTGTTTCGCTGCACTTTTTATTGCAATTGACCTTATTAGCTAATTGCTTACCTATAGTAGCTCATGAAAATCTTAATTTTCCCTTTAGTAGAGCGGCTTAACAAAAAAAATCGTTCACTTTTTGATAAAAGCACCAAACTCGGTACAATTAACATATGCTTATTTCATATTAAATATTGTTCCATTAAAATTACCATGCTCAAAGAACCCGAAAAAGAAAATCAATGGAAAATTTACTAGGGAAGCCATAAAGGTGCTCAATAGTAAATAATTATACTGAAACATATACAAGCAAGGAATAGTCATATTCAAAAGCTGATCAAGGGAGGTGTCCATTCAGGTCATTAGATAAGAAGCAAGGGATTCTACTGCGCAGCTTCCGGATTATTGTTCGGTGCAAATGACGTGATCTGCTGCATTTGCGTCCTGTTACTGACCATATATTATATATTTCAATATTAGCTATGGTAACAGGATGCAGATGACGCACATATTAACAAATCACGTCATTCGTGCCAATCAACAATCCGGAAGCTGCGCAGTAGAACCCCCACACAAAAGAAAGAAAGAAAAGGGTCTGGCTACGCGAGACTAATGTGTATAAACTGAAACATTTCACGATTATATTTTCACGAAGCTATCATCACTCGCGAAATTCGCGAAAGTTTCATCCCTCGAAAATTTCCGGCTATACGGTATATGAAGCCATAGATGTACTATGTATTGGATTGTGCCTGTACTTTTAATCTAATCAAAAACAGCCAAGCTGTAAAAAAAGGTGCGGCCCCCAAAAAGGCCATGGTGAAAAAAGATGTGAAATCCAAGGTGGCGGCCAAGAAATGGCTGTGATGGTAAGTTAATGGTTAAATTTTAATAACGAGAATTCAGGTGAATTTGGTGCCAAGACCAAGTGGCACAAAATTCACCTGAATTGTCATTATTAAAATGTAACCATTAACCTACCATCACAGCCATTTCTTGGCCGCCACTTTGGATTTCACATCTTTTTTCACCATGGCCTTTTTGGGGGCCGCACCTTTTTTTACAGCTTGGCTGTTTTTGATTAGATATCACTTCTTTTTGTATTTGTATACTGCAAAGCCGGCCTATGGCTGGCTTTGGGGCTTTTTTAACCCATGTGTGTTCTTTCTTTACCACAGGAAGAAGAAAAGAACTTAAAGAAGATTTGTAATACTTCAATTATTTTTGATCTTATTAGTAATTATACAAATTATATACATATATTTATTACATGCCCATTATTCCCCACAGGATATTTTTTGCAGCTGATCTCTCTACTGGGTGACTTGAAATGTAGCTGAACTATATACAGGATGGTTTCTTTGTAGCTGAGCTCTCTACAAGGTGACCTCTTCTAGCTGGTCTCTCTACAGGGTGATTTGTTTGCAGCTAAACTCTCTACATGGTGGTTTCTTTGTAGCTTAACTCTCTACATGATGGTTTCTTTGTAGCTGAACTCTCTATAAGGTGACTTCGTCTAGCTGAACTCTCTACATGGTGATTTTTTTGTAGCTGACTCTCTACAGGGTGATTTGTTTGCAGCTGAACTCTCTACATGATGGTTTCTTTGTAGCTGAACTCTCTACAAGGTGACTTTGTCCAGCTGATCTCTCTACGGGATGATTTGTTTCTAGCTGGACTCTCTACAGGTGATTTGTTTGCGGCTAAACTCTCTACATGGTGGTTTCTTTGTAGCTGAACTCCCTACATGATGGTTTCTTTGTAGCTGAACTCTCTACAAGGTAACTTCTTCTCTACAGGGTAATTTGTTGTAGTTGAATTCTCTACAAGGTGGTTTGTTTGAGGCTGAACTCTCTACATGGCGGTTCCTTTGTAGTTAAACTCTCTACAGAGTGATTTGTTTGCAGCTGAACTCTCTACATGATGGTTTCTTTGTAACTGAACACTCTACAAGGTGACTTCTTCCAGCTGATCTTTCTACAGGGTGAATTGTTTGTAGCTGAACTACCTACAAGGTAACTTCTTCTAGCTGATCTCTCTACAGGGTGATTTGTTTGTAACTGAACTCTCTACATGATGGTTTCTTTGTAGCTGAACTCTCTACAAGGTGACTTCTTCTAGCTGATCCCTCTACAGGGGGATTTATTTGTAGATGAACTCTCTACAAGGTGACCTCTTCTAGCTGATCTCTCTACAGGGTGATTTGTTTCTAGCTGAACTCTCTACAGGTGATTTTTTGCAGCTAAACACTCTACATGGTGGTTTCTTTGTAGCTGAACTCTGTACATGATGGTTTCTTTGTAGCTGAACTCTTTACAAGGTGACTTCTTCTAGCTGATCTTTCTACTGGGTGATTTGTTTGCAGCTGAACTCTCTACATGGTGGTTTCTTTGTTGCTGAACTCTCTACAAGGTGAATTCTTTTACCTGATCTCTCTACAGGGTAATTTGTTTGTAACTGAACTCTGTACAAGGTGCGTTTTTGTGGGTGATCTCACTGCAGGTTGATTTGTTTGTAGCTGAACTCACTAAAGGGTGATTTGCTTGTAGCTGAACTGCTTGCATTGTGTCTAGTTTCTAGCTGATCTCTCTACAGGGTGATTTGATTGTAGCTGATCTCTCTACAAGTTGATTTGTGTGTAGCTGATCTCTCTGCAGGTTGATTAATTTGTAGCCGATCTCTCTACAGTGTAATTTGTTGTAGCTGAACTGTCTATAAGGTGATTTGTTTGTAGCTGATCTCTCTGCAAGTTGATTTGTTTTAGCTGAACTCTCTACAGGGTGATTTACTTGTAGCTGAACTCCTTACATTGTGTCTAGTTTCTAGCTGATCTCTCTACAGGGTGATTTGTTTGTAGCTGATCTCTCTACAAGTTGATTTGTGTGTAGCTGATCTTTCTACAGGTTGATTTGTTTGTAGCCGGTCTCTCTACAGGGTAATTTGTTTGTAGCTGAACTCTGTACAAGGTGCTTTTTTGTAGGTGATCTCACTGCAGATTGATTTGTTTGTAGCTGAACTCACTAAAGGGTGATTTGCTTGTAGCTGAACTGCTTACATTGTGTCTAGTTTCTAGCTGATCTCTCTACAGGGTGATTTGTTTGTAGCTGATCTCTCTACAAGTTGATTTGTGTGTAGCTGATCTCTCTGCAGGTTGATTTGTTTTAGTTGAACTCTCTACAGGGTGATTTGCTTGTAGCTGAACTCCTTACATTGTGTCTAGTTTCTAGCTGATCTCTCTACAGGGTAATTTGTTTGTAGCTGAACTCTCTATAAGGTGATTTGTTTGTAGCTGATCTCTCTGCAGATTGATTTGTTTTAGCTGAACTCTCTACAGGGTGATTGCTTGTAGCTGAACTCCTTACATTGTGTCTAGTTTCTAGCTGATGTCTCTACAGGGTGATTTTTTATAGCTGATCTCTCTACAAGTTGATTTGTGTGTAGCTGATCTCTCTGCAGGTTGATTTGTTTTAGCTGAACTCTCTACAGGGTGATTACTTGTAGCTGAACTCCTTACATTGTGTCTAGTTTCTAGCTGATGTCTCTACAGGGTAATTTGTTTGTAGCTGAACTCTCTATAAGGTGATTTGTTTGTAGCTGACCTCTCTGCAGGTTGATTTGTTTTAGCTGAACTCTCTACAGGGTGATTGCTTGTAGCTGAACTCCTTACATTGTGTCTAGTTTCTAGTTGATGTCTCTACAGGGTGATTTTTTGTAGCTGAACTCTCTACAGGGTGATTTGTTCTAGCTTATCTCTCTACAGGTAGATTTGTGTTGATTTGTTCATTGTTGATTGCTCTATAGGTTGATTTGCTGTAGCTGAACACTCTGCAAAGTGTTTTATTTGTAGCTGATCTCTCTACAGGGTAATTTGTTTGTAGCTGAACTCTCTCCACAGTGACTTGTGTGTAGCTGAATTCTGTGTAGCTGAATTCTCTAGAGAGTGACTTAATTGTAGCTGAATTCTCTACAGGGTGCATGACTTGTTTATATAGCTGAACTTTCTTCAGTGTGACTTGTAATCTTCTGAATCTCTATAGTGATATATTTGCTTAAATCTCCACATGGTGACTTGCTTCTTGCTGAACTGTCTATAAGATTAACTGTTTGAACTCCCTACAGAATAACTTGTGATGTAATAAAATTCTATAATGGAGTAAATAAATTAGCTGAATGCTCTATTAGGGTGACTGTTCTATTAGAGTATCTCGAAACAAAAAAAAAAAAATTAGAGTATCTCGATCTCGCATTTGCTACACGGAGTTGGCTTTAGAATCATAACTCAGTGGTTTATAATCCGATTCTTCTGTACTACTGCAAGGACTTTCTATGAAGATTATTCCAGCTATACACCGATTTTCAGCTCATTGCGCTAAGCGGTTTGCCTAGTAGGCGTGAAAACTAATACTTTTTTACTCGTAAAAATCGATCGCGTAATTGTGACACAAGTTGGGTTTTGTGTCATATTTCCATGGTCTTTATCTCGATTCCTTTCAAACCACCAAAAGGCACTCCTACGATGGTTACTCCATCTACATAGCAATTTTCAACTCATTCCATGAAGCGGTTTACCCTGTAGGCGTGACAACAAATCGATCTTGTTTTACGCGAATAATCGGTCATAACTCCTGAACCATTCATTGGATTTGTACCAAATTTGATGCTAGGATTCGCCGTTGGACTCCCTTTCTGTGTGCCAAATTTCATGGCGATCGGAGAACGCGTTTGCTTGTTATAGCGAAGAAAAAAACGAAGAAAAAAAACGAAACTTTGGCAGCTCGTATCTCGGAAATGGCTGGAGCGATTTCCTTCAAATTTGGAATATAGACTCCCCTGGCTGGCGGGCAACTGTGTAGCAAGTTTGGTTACAATCGGATAAGTGATCACTGAGATACAAAGGTGTGAAAATGACGTTTTCGTTCTTCCTGTCAATATACTCACGGGTGTGGCGCACCGGCTTCTTGGGCCGCACGACACACTACCGTGTGTCTTGATACTGAAATATTGGCTCCATTAGAAACACATTATCATTTTACCACATTTTGAAAGATTTTCTGATTGCACCTGTGATTAATTTGAAATACACTCATGTGATTTAAGCAAAAACAAGATCTTGAATGCGTTTGTATGGTTTCCCGAGCAACTAGAAATGGGCTTATAATATAGTTTAAAAGTTTCAAAACATGCCGTAAGGCAATGGTTTTGATGTGGACCCGTATCTCAAATGATTTAGTATACCTCACTCAACTTCCACAGAAAACTTAATACTTTTATCACAAAGTGAACAATTTCATCAAAATTTGTTGTTTAGCCGCTCTACTATACACTTGCATGTATTACAATCATATGTATGACAATCTATCATGGTGCTAGATATACAAAAAGTCACACTCAAAAATTTTGGGTTGAAAAAGAAGTATAGTTATATGTGACTGGATTTGCGAAAAGGTACCTTTTCCACACATTTGACATACCAGCAAACAAAATGATGCAACACTTGACTCCTTATAGTATCAAACTGCAGTCAGATACTGTAGCTGCATTCATTGAAAATTTCAAGCAATTATATGCCATAATCAATAAATTATGAAGCTTTAAGGTTCAAAAAATGGGTCGAATTTTGTGTGTGAAAAAGGTACCTTTTTGCAGATCCAGCTGTCACATATGGGTCATTCCATACCAAATCAACAAAAAAAATCCGGACCCCTTTCAATTTTCATGAAATTTGGCACAAACATGGACCCTATCAAGAAACTTTCTCACACCAAAATTTAGCTCATTTCATTGGTCTCCCTTTTTGTTATGACCACTCAAAGTTTCTGCTAAAAATTTTATTTTGCTTACACATCTTCAATAAAATGACCATAACTTTGCGTGTGATTGATGTAGTTTAGATTTGTGAAATCTTTATTAAATTCTCTTTCAGGTGATATATAATATTTTATAATTGCTCAAAGGAAAAGGTCAAACCACAAAAATGTAGCTTTTTCCTTTGATCTTCATTTTCAAAAATATATATTCTTTAATTAAATTTATTTTTGGTTTACATGTTGCTCTAATACCCATCATTCACCACTGTGAGTTTAAAGTTGGGACCAATAGTAGATCATGAGTTATAAGTGTTAATGTGTAGCCTTTTAATCACTGCTGTTTATATGGTATTTTTACAGTGTAATTTCTAATACCAATTGCAAGTAGCCTTATATTGTAATTGGTATGTTAAATATCATTTATGCATTAAAATAGTATTGACAAGGGCTCACTACAGTGAAACCATATTAACAGAGCCACTTGTAAAGCTAAGAAAGTTGGAGCAATAATAAGGCTGCCTAATAAAGGAATCACTGATTATGTTTTTGCTGTAAGTTCAGTGTCCTATAAAATAGAGGTGGCCACTATAATAAGGTGGTCTTATTATAGGGGTAGTTATATTTATAAGGGATTTACTGTACAACTAATGATATTCCAATCTATTCTTTCAATTTTACTTACTGTATCATAGTAATATTCAGCCACAGATTATGATGATAGTTCCCAATCTTATATGTGTGTATAATGGATGTAAACGACAGTTATTCATACATATGTACATGTAAAGTGGAATTGAAATGCCATGTCTTAGTGATATCCAAAGCTTCTTGGTATTAATACCTAGATAGCTGCTTCATATAGTTGCACTAGAGTAGAAATATCCTATTTTAAGTTGGCTCTTATAAAAAGGTGGCCTTTAAGGTAGCCGCTAAGGTATGTTACACTGTATATCACTTTTGAATCATACTTTGAAAGAGCAAGCCTACTACTGACCACTTAAAGGCCAACTTTATATGTTTGTACCTATAAACAATGCCTTTGCTGGAAAAATGTACACTTTTAAAACCACTATACATTAGAGGTGTGCGATTATCTAGATATATTTGATTATCGAGATATCATAAGACTTATCGAGATAAGGATGATAGGTTTATTAATCTAGATAATAGTAAACTTCCGTAAATTATTTGTATACCTGATGGTGTAGGCACGTCCTGGGGGCCCCAACTCTCCTACCACTTGGGAACAGTGTTAAGACAAACATTATTCACTTTTTTATAGTCTTCAAATTTCAATTTGCTACGTTACTGGTTACAATATTGGCAGTTTACTAAAATAAATAAATGCTTCAGTTATCGAGATATGTTAGATAATCGAGATAAGTTCAAAGGAAATATCGAGATATGTTTAAATTAGTCATCGCACACCTCTACTATACATTGTCTTACTCATCAGAAATTTGATGGAATAGAGTGGAAAGTTACCACCTGTATAGAAAGGCCACCACTCCATAAGGGCCAATTTTAAATTGTTGCTATACACTTATGCAAATGTATTAAGCAGCTACCTGCACATTAAGGCCCAGAAATTTTGGCCCTAAGGTACCTGACTTTAACTCCATACATCAACTGTATCATGATAAAAATAGCAATGTATATAGCTCTTCTATAATTAGAATCATAGAAATGTTCCATAGAAATTACATTGTAGAAAGGTTCACTACAGCAATTGCACACTGATACATATCTATAGCTTTAAGCGAAATACATTAACAATCAATTAAAGAAAGGGTCAAGGCAATTAACTTCAAAGTTAAATCAGAGCATTATGGTAAAACTTGAGACTGAAAGTGGTGCATATTGCATGACAGTCTCTACAATCATTCACATGTAACTTTGATATGCAATGAAATCTGATGCATTGATATCAGTACACAATTGAATTTTTGAAGGTATAAGTTGAAAAGACTGCTAATACTGCATCAGTCATTCATTACTACTTTTTAGAAAATCTCTAGTAGATTACAATATTAAAACATTCATGCCTGTGTTAAGAACAAAGAATGCAGCTACATAACATCATGTTTTATTTGTAAGTGTTTCAAATTACAGTGGAACTTGCCTTAGTGGCCACCTGTAACGAAAGGCCACCTTTCTATTAAGGGCCAACATTAAATTGTTCTAGTAAGACATTTATACACATCAAACAATATAAATAGCCACCTGAATATTAAGGCCAAAAAAATTGGCCCTGACTGGCTTAGACAGTTTTCACTATAGCTACATTTGTGTATCAAAATATGTACTTGCATATCAACAATCAGCATAAAATGCTAACAGTAGCAGTAGCAGTTACTGTAGCTAGTGAAAATGTCATCAAGTTCAATATTTCACTACTGTATAATAGACTTGACGTCATAATCAGAAACAATATATACAAGCTTGATCAGGGGTAAATTACTTGAATATATGTATTTAAGTATAAGGTTTTACTGGGTTTTCTTACAAAACATAAACAAATTAACATTACTTACAAAACAACAATGTATTAATGATTGTGACATAGTATTATATAAAGTTACTTGCAATTGGTATTGCATCTTTGCATACTTGAACCATACAAACAGCTGTGATTACAAGGCTACACATTAACACTTATAACTCATGATCTACTATTGGTCCCAACTTTAAACTCACAGTGATGAATGATGGGTATTAGAGCAACATTTAAACCAAAAATAAATTTAATTAAAGAATACATATTTTTGAAAATGAAAATCAAAGGAAAAAGCTACATTTTTGTGGTTTGACCTTTTCCTTTGAGCAATTATAAACTATTATATATCACCTGAAAGGGAATTTAATAAGGATTTCAAAAATCTAATCCAGAAGGTTCTACGTGAATCACAAGCAAAGTTATGGCCATTTTATTGAATACATGTAAGCTTCATAAAATTTTCAGCAGAAACTTTGAGTGGTCATAACTTAAAGGGAGACCAATAAAATGAGCCAAATTTTGGTGTAAGAAAGTTTCTTGAAAGGGTCCATGTTTGTGCCAAATTTCACGAAAATCGAAAGGGGTCCGGATTTTTTTTTGTTGATTTGGTATGGAATGACCCATATATCTAATCCAAAACAGCCAAGCTGTAAAAAAAGAGTGCGGCCCTGAGAAAGGCTACGGTGAAAAAAGATGTGAAATCCAAGGTGGCAGCCAAGAAATGGCTGTGATGGTAGGTTAATGGTAAAAATTTTAATAATGACAATTCAGGTGAATTTTGTGCCAAGACCAAGTCGCACTAAATTCACCTGAATTGTTGTTATTAAAATTTTTACCATTAACCTACCATCACAGCCATTTCTTGGCCGCCACCTTGGATTTCACATCTTTTTTCACCATAGCCTTTCTCAGGGCCGCAATCTTTTTTCACAGCTTGGC